>NC_080839.1:5832488-6432488 GCF_030435755.1 Ochotona princeps | reverse complement strand
TTATGACAGGAAGTAAAAATTCCATATCCAATTGGAGCTGCAGGGATAATTTAGGGAGGCAGAATGCAATTATCCAATTAGGAATTTAGCCAGAACAGAAAGGTTAATCCTCCTTAGTCTTTTCAAAAGAGCCCATGGGATCTTTAATGACGACAAGGGGTCAGGACCCGTGTTTTACAACTTAAGCCAAAAAATTATTCAGATTTTGCCCTCACTTTCTAAATAACCATGAGGCTCAAATCCTCCAAACTTCAGGACAAATTTCCCCCCAAAATGGGAACTTTCAGCCATTGCAAATTTTTCATGTTCTCCACTCTAAGTTTTGAAATCCCAGCGTCAGTTGTTTCAGCTTCAAAAGCAAGTGGAGAATTTGGCTAACAATGATTCTGTGGCGTGGGAGGCTTTCTTGTACATGAGACAGAGGGAGAATGGTTGGACTCGGATGCTGACTCAGAGGTTTGGAATGCGCCATCCATGCCTGGCGCAGCTCCAGCTTCGGGCTTAGAATGTGCCAACTTGGCAGGCCAGGGAATTCGCAATGGCAATTTTTCAAAATGTGAAGAATCAGTCCAAGGAGAGATTGTTTCTACATTTCAACTACCAGGACAAGCGACAGGGTCCTCTCGAACAAACAGTCTGGTTCAAGACAGAAAGAAGGGTCGTACTCAAAGGAGAATTGATAGCATGTTTACAAGAACCCCTTATACAAGTGATATACCTTTTGGGTATTCACGCCAAAGTTCCGGCCAAAGGAAATATGAATTACAAATTTCAGTCTGGGAGGCAGAGAAAGCAAGACCTGCCGGATGCAATGACAAATGGCATTTTGCAGGTCTGCTCTCAGACATACAGTTATGTCACGGGTATTTCGAACTGAAGCAGTCTTTCTTTGGATGCCAGCCAAGGTGGGATCATTCAATAGAGCCTTTTGGATATTCAAGTCTAATACATCCAGAGAGAAAGAGAGAGGAGGAAGATCTCAGCCAGACAGCAGTTTATCTTTGCCATTTAACTTTTTTGAAAATACTGCTGCCTTGAATTCTCTTACATTTAAATTGGTGCAGATAGAACAGAACTTTTAGCATGTCCTTGAATATTCCTTAAGTTTCTAAAAATTCCAGTTTGCCTCAGTGCCCTATGGAGAACAACGATGAGAATTAAGAGACTGTTTGCTAAATATATAGATAATGCACACAACATAAATCAGAAGAATTGGTTAGATAGAAATTAAACCAGCCAGGACAAGGACTACAGCAGAACGGATAGCACTACTGGCTGAGATAAAAGTACCTCACGTAAGCATGAGTTCATGTCATAGTCATGAGGGCGAAGCCTGCGGACAAGCTTTGTCACAATTTCTGTGGAAGAAGGGGATATAGGTGGGGCAAGCAGGCTAAGCGTTGACAGATTTGAAAAAATTCCCTAAGATGTGAGACATGAGATTATCCATAGGTCAAAGGACATTGGTCCAGATAGGGACAACTCAGTGTTGGATGTTGTAGACCCTCGGTGTGTCCGTGCGCATGCAAAAGATACACTCGCAGGTGTGTCCTGGGAGAGACAACTGGTCCATTACCAGCTAGGTTCCAGATGCCAAGCTTCAGAAGCACAGAAAAAAAATGATTAATACAAAATGCTTTTCAACTATTTTTTAAGTCAGGATGGCAATATCCAACATGTTTCAGGTGGCCTGATAAAGGTGCTTTTCTTAATGTATACACGTTTTCTGTTTATTTCACCATGACCATAAAGATTTGCTTCATATCTTCTTATAAAATGTATCACTTACTCATCGCAATCTATTTCCTGAGCTTAACACTGTTATATCCAGTTGATTTGAGAGAGCCCCCACTCAAATTCCACATTTGCTTAGCTTTAGCTAGGTGATCTTGCATATTTCTCTTTGTCAAGCCTCATATTTGTCATTTTTAAAATCAATAGATCTTTTAGCTCTTACTTTAATTACAAAACATGAAAATAATTTGAAAATGCCTATAGATGGTCTAGATTTCAGGTCTTCAAGCAGTGGAAATCTTTTCTCTAATTGTTCTTTTTTTTAAAGATTTATTTATTTTTATTGGGAAGCCAGATACACAGAGAGGAGGAGAGACAGAGAGGAACTCTTCCATCCAATAATTCACTCCCCAAGTGACCGCAATGGATGGAGCTGAAGCGATCCAAAGCCAAGAGCCAGGAACCTCTTCCAGGTCTCCCACGTTGGGTTCCTGGCTTCAGAGCTACACCGGCTGTTGCGGTCATTTGGGGAGTGAATCATCGCACAGAAGATCTTCCTCTCTGTCTCTGCTCCTTTCTGTATATCTGTCTTTTATAAAAATGGAGTAAATCTTAAAACAACCAAATAAACAAACTATAAAAGGGGGCCAAGCACAGTGGCCTTGTGGTTAAAGTCCTTACCTTACATTCTCCGGGATTTCATACAGGTGCCACTTCTTGTCCCTGTGGCTCCATTTCCCATCCAGCTCCCTGCTCATGGCCTGGGAAGGCAGGTGAGGACAGCCCAAAGCCTTGGGACCCTGCACTCATATGGGAGACCTAGAAGAAGCTCCTGGCTCCTGGCTTTGGATCAGCTCAGCTCTGGCCCTTGCAGCCCCTTGGGGAGTGAATCAGTAGAAGGAAGATCTTCCTCTTGGTCTCTCCTCCTCGTTGTGTATCTGGCTTTTCAATAAAAAAATACATAAATAAATCTTTTTAAAAATACACAAGGCCAAAAAGGAAAAAAAAAAAAAAAAAGAAAAGAACTGAAAATAATCATTTAATTTTTTATGCCTCTACCTTTAGTTTTATTAGAAGGGCAATTAGTATTTAAGAAAATCTTACTTTAAAGGATATCAAGGAAACTAGCTTAAAAAATGTATATCAACTCAGAAAACCATGGTTCCTTGACTTTCCTGAAGAGTGGCTCTTTCTAGAAACTGAGTGTTCAGGAACCTTGGCTTAAGGCAGAAAAGCCCTCTGGGACTTGAGAGCAAAGCAATACAAGAGGAACTGGAAGTTAGGGAAACTCATTGTGATTACTTAAGACTGTACTAGAAAATGGCATCATCTTGTCCATTCATGAACTACACGGTCCGGCTTCGGCAGCCTAGCTCCAGCGAGTTTTAATTCCTCAGTTGTAAAAATGGAACCAGAAGTGCCTGCTTCTTGGTGATAAAGCACTAAGCATAAAGGGTATGTGGCATTATGGCTATCAAATTCGGAAGTGATTTGCATTGTACAGAATGGTTGCATTTCTATTTGTAGAAATATGAAACAGTATTCAGAAATTTTTTGCTTAAGTGTCTCAAATGTTTATAATGGGAAAATATTCTCACTTGGTCATTATCATTGTCAACACTGCTCACAGAACAGCCACAACATATTGACTGGTAGGTGCATTTCCCAACTCCATTTTTAACAATGCTTTTGCTCAAGTGCCTTGTATGATCATTTCTGTTTATAAAGACCTTCACCAATTTGTTACTACTTTGAGGTAATTAGAATGATCACTTGATGTAGTGATGCATGAAAAGAACCACCTGTGCCTGTTTCGCTATCTCTGGCATCAGTATCCGTGAGGTTATCAAACTCACATCACCTGGTTTAGATGACGCTCAGTCAGTCATGCAATCTCTCTTTCCAAAGCTGCAGAGGTCTGCCATATCACTGAGTCCAAGGGTAAAGCCTGGCAGTTTCTTTATATATACTTATGAAATCCATTACAGTTGATCAGCAACTCCTGATGGCATCACTCTCAGTTGTCTTAGATGTATGTCTGTATATTATAATGAAAACAATGTTGCTAAAAAGCACAATTTCATAAGTAAAATTCCGAAGTTTAAATACAAGTGGTTCCCTTTTCTATCTCGTTTATTTAAAGAGCATAGACGTCTCAAATGGAAGACAGATTACAATTATGTCTTTCAGAACTGGGGTATGTGGAAGATCTTATTCTCCACTCGTAGGTTTGCAGTTACAATACTAGGCTTCTTAATTAGTTTTCTCAACATCTTATACTCTACCCAATTCTAAACCAGTCCATATCGTATTTCAGCATTTCCTCACAGGTCACCTCAGGGTTCCTGCTGTATAAGACTCGCTGTTCTTTGACAGAAGTCCCAGCTGTAACTGCATTTCTCAAGTTTCTCTGAGAATATCACATCCAGAAGGAAAAATCATCAATTACTATTTCTCTTAAGTATAAAAGTCTAAAATATTGTGAAATAGGACCTTCAATAGTTTTAAATCAGTATCTGACTTTTATGACACTACATCAGAAAAAAAAATAGTTGAATCTAGTGAAAAAGCCACCAAAACTTTATTAAACGACTAATTGTATCAGTCACCAATTTTTCTAAATCAATCATCATGTCTTTAAGACACAGTTTTTCAAACCGCATTAAGGAGACGCCAGTGAATTTCAAGCAATGGCATTTGCTAAATTCTTAACAGTCTCATGCCCCTAAATATTTTTTCTGTCTTGAAATGTTGACGGCACAAATTAATCTTACCATATAACATGGCATGTCATAACTTAGAGTATACTGTACAGTGGAAGTGACTGAGTCCCATTGGATTGTTCCATACAGGCAAGCAGGGACCTGAGCATCTCCAGGTCCTGGCTCAGGACAATAGAGATCCCTACTTGTTCCTCTTTTCCACCGCTCAAGGGTTAGGGATTATTCAGCTTGCTTCTACCTTCCCTCCATCTTCTTCACGACCTTCAACCTAGAAAGCTCCCACTCCTTTTAACTGAAAGACTATTACCTGATGCAGAGTCTGAAGTTCATGATAGTCAAACACAAGGTGGCAGGCATGAAGGCGACAAAGCAAAATAGAAAAGAAAACCTGTATCATTTCCTAACACCTTCCAGGATCCCACAGATGGGAATATCTATGACCAGGTCTGTGACCGGTGTCATTTTTAAGTGAAATCACTATTGCTACTCTATTCCACGCTCTCTTCCTCTGGTGAAATGATTCTGAAAATCACATGATGAGATGAAGCAATGAAAGCCATCTTTAATTCTGACAGTGATTGCATTTTATTCGTTTGTGTGAATGAAACCACACTTTCGCTAAGACACAGCAATGCCAGTGTATTTATTTTCACAGACAGACCTAGTTACTGAGACTAACATAAAACTCTGCTGTGGGGGTCTACCCCATGTTGGACCTGACTAAGCTTGAGCTGGCAGCACCAGAATCCCATGTGGGGACTGATTTGAGCCCCAGGGCTCCACTTTCAAACTAGCTCCCTATTAATGTCCCAGAAAGCCAATGGAAAGGGGACCTACAGGCTTGGGTACCTGCCACCATGTAGGAGACCCAGATGAAACTCCTGGTTGCTGGCACCAACCTGGCCCAGTACCAGCCACTACAGCCACATAAGGGGTGCATCAGCAGATGGAACATCTATGCATCTTTCTCTATTTCCCTCTTTCTGTAGCTATGCTTTTCAAATACATAAATACACACACACACACCCCACACACATATACAGACATGGGCAAAAGTGTTGCTCCCTGGGCAGAAAATATGAGTTATTTACTAAATAGAAAACATGAATCTTGGCTTCCATCCTAAGATGCTCTTCAGGTTTCCAAGCATACCAAATAGATACTGGTGCGAATTACCCATGGCTATACTAGTAAATGGGTTTTAGTGACACACCATGGAGAGTACGTCTGCCATATTTGGCGCCAGCAATCTGTACCCAAGTGTTTCTGTTAGCAAATGTCTAACTATTGATTCAAATTATTTCCGAAATACAAGATTATTCGAAATTTTTCATTTCGATTTATGTCAGTTTTTATAATTAATTAGTCTATTTGGAAGGCAGAGTTACATATACACTCACACACAGAAACATATTTTCCATTCTTTGGTTCAATTCCCAAATGACTGAAGTGGCCAAAGCTGGGCTAGGTCAAAGCCAGGGGTAAGAAGCTTCGTCTGGATTTCTGGATTTCCCAGGAGTGGCAGAGGCCCAGGTGCACAGGTCTTTTCCAACTGCTTTTCCTAGACCATTAGCAGAGAGATGACTCAGAAATGGAGGAGCAAGATCTTGAACCATGCCCAAGACCTTGATGACCTTTCTGCCATTTTTGAAGCTAGCTTTATCTCTGATTATATACAATAAATTTTAGCCCACTCATCCATCATACAGGCCTCTCTACAAATTATTTATTTGCTTACTAGTAGTAAGCACACACAGTATTCTTCCTGGAGTTTGATTTCAACACACATTATTACTTACACAGGTCTATTTTAAGTTAGTAGCTTTACCATATTTACACAAAGCAAAATTCTTTCTATATTTTAGCTCTAAATAACCACTTCCAGACACATATGTACATGTGTATAATTGCATATTATTATTGATGCATATTATTGTTTTTGTTTATAGCAGTTCTTTTTCACTTGTATTAACCATATGATTCTATCCTTTCCACTTCTTTTTATGGACATTTATATGAGATTATCTTTCTTTCCGAAGATTGCTTTTAGTAAAAATCTCTTATTTTAGTTTGAAAAATAAATTGTTTGATTGTTACTACTCTTGCTTTGATAACTATAGAATTCGAATGTGGAATTTGTCTTCTTTCTATGTGAACCGGGTGTAATTTATCAGTATGATTTTTCCTGTTGCTACATTCAATGTGATTCTCATGCATTTTCTGTTAAATTGTTATCTTTATCTCGATTTTTACATTTATGTATTTACTTCGGATTTTTTTTTTTTCTGCTGTATGATGCTTTGTTTGTCTAAGGCTTGAAAATTCTTCAAGAAACTACTCAGACCATACAGCCTCTACTACTTGCGCTCCATTCCATTGGTTTGGTAAGACAACACAAACGTGTGTCAGAATCTCTCCATATCTCAGTGTGTTTATTGTAGATTTTAAATTTTTTTGGTTTTATTATTTATTCTGAGTATTTCTTTCTTGACATCTATTAGGTAATTAGGCAAATCTTACTTTTAATATTTTTTTTGTACTAACTGTGATTTCGATTACTCAACTCTTCTGTTCTAGAATTTCTATTTTCTTCTTAATGTTTATACTCTGACAGCCTGCTTCATGCTTTTCTTTCGTTTTTTTTTCCATATTGTTTTAAAATCTCTGACTGTATTTCGTATGCAGGACCTGTGTGCATGATTCAAATGACTGTTGCATTTTGTTCCATTTTCTTTATATATGTTGATTCATTTTTTATTATTGAGAGCAGGACATTGTGTATTATGACTTATGGAATTGATTGGAGGTTTTGGATGATGCTATCTTTCCCTAGAGGTGATTTAGTTTTGCTTATTAGCCATAAAACAGCCCAGGTAAATCAATCTCAGCTCACCACAGCCAGATAGGAATGAGATGACTGGCAGCCAGAATTCCCCATCTGTATGGTGGTCATTTTCTGAGTTGGTCGTATTCCTCACAAACGACTGCTTTGTGGTTCTACTAGAAAATTTAGGGCATATAGAAAACCACCAAGCTGGCAAACATTGCCCTGTTCCATTTATTCCTTTCATTCGATCGTGTTGTGTAAAAATATCCTCATTTTCAGATATTTTTTTTAGTCACTACTTCTATATTGACTGACAACTGTCTGGAAAACAGAAACATTTCTGGGATAAGGCTTGACTTTCAGTTTCCTCCATGGCTTGGGGCTTGGCCATGGCTTTGACAGTCCTTAGATGTCTTCAAGCTATTTCTAAAAACTGATTGACAGAATTATTTGCTCATAGCAACGAGTTTTATGCAAAACCTTTTAGTCTGTCATCCCATCAGCAGAACGTAGGGCTTGGAATTTAGCTTGCCTGAGCCATGGCTAAGTGTTTCAACTTCTACCTCGTCTTGGCTAGACCTACTAGCTAGCAGCTCCTTTCCCGTTTCTGACCTCAGATAACACATCTTAGTGGAGTCACAGTAAGTTGCAGAAGGACATGGTAGCACTTCTAACAACCTCCCGTAAGTAGTCATAAAGAAAATTGTCTGATAGTTAAATTTCAATATAATTTCAAGAAACAAATATTGAGCAATGAAATCCGTGGTATCAGTGTAAAAACAAACACGTTTTATTGAAATCTTAAGAAAGGCTTTTTGCTGTATACTTTGCATAGTTATTGCATTTAATCTTTATTGCAATTTCAATAATCCCATGCCAGCATTTATGAACTGAAACTGTCCTTAGGACTCATTTAAGAAAGCAGATTGAGTAAAATTCCAAATTCGATACGAAAGGAGAATAGTAACAATTTGCTTTCGGGATTTATTTTATTTCTGATTAGGTTCTGCAGGGACAGATGACTTACACTTGTCTCTAAGCCTTGTTCATATCCTTCCTTTCCTGCTCAGTAGGGCTGGTTTCCCAGCCTTCCTTGAAAGTTGACCTTTATTGGTATTCAGTTAAAGACATAAATGGAATATTACAGGCAATAAGGGAACATTGTCATATCTTTATTTTTTTTCCCTCTTGCTGTAGATTTACAAGAATTAGCTACATTTTACCATGAGGAGTCTTTGTTAGCCATGATCCCCTTGCTGGTGTCAACAATATTTGGTTAGGTACCGCTCCATAATTCCAGAGAAGCCCTTGTAGTCCCTTCTTCATTAGTGCATGCTGTCCTGGGTGGTGAAATGTCAACAAGAGTGATTCTCCTTCAAGATCCAAGCATTTCTGCACCTCTTTACATGCTAACTGGTCTCAGTTGCACCAATCCTGCTTACGGGTTTCTGGGAATACCATCTGTTTCATGCTGTCATCATTGCCCTAGACATCCTGCTGTTACAGATCTATGCATTATCACAGCTTTCCTTACCAGCTCTTCCAACACTTAGCACCTCATAAAGTTTATGTTTCCTAACAGAAGCTGAATGGTACTCCAGCAACATTCTATAGAGCAAAGAATCACAACAGTGGTCTTGGAAGTATATTATTTGAAATGCAAAAGCCAGAATTTAATTTCTCTTTGCACAACACAAAAGCCTTTAATTTCCTAAATGCAGATAATGGCTAGAAATAACTCATGCTCAGGAAAGAATATAAATAGCAATATTTACACAGGAATGGTTTGGGATGAATTGCATATCCCAACAAATATTTAGCTTCTTGCTAGTTTTCCTTTATACTTTCCTAAATAAATTGAGACCAATAAATGGACTACCTCCAAAATATCACCCTATTTTTTATGTATGCTGTCTTCCAAGTCAACTAGACCATCGGTGTTCTGAACCCTTTTTCTTCTCAATCACGTAGAATCATTTGTTTTATTGAGTCATCTACTACTCTCTCAAAGTTCCATATGCATGTAAATCTGACCAGCCAAAGGATTCCCTAAAAACTCCAAACCCTGATTGCAAGCATCTATTATGCACCTTCCATGCAAATATAAATAATAATAATAATAATAATAATAACAACAACAACAACAAACTTTGTCCATGCATTACATTTATTGGATTTCCTCATAGAAAATTTATTTTGAGGTCATCCGATAGACAAATCTGATCACATGGGTTGATAAAACAGAAGACAGGTTGGAAAAATGAAGACTAAAGGACTAGCTGTGTTGGAAGACCCAGTGCTTCTTTTTTGATTTGAGTACCTGTGGAGAAACACAAATGGATTCAAAGAACTGAGAGAGACTTCCAGCTGTCAGCTTGCAAGGACAGGTATGTAGACTCTGGAGCACAAGCAATCGAATTTACCAGCGTGCAAATATACTTTAATGCTGAATCTTACCCATACCTTGAGAAAGTCAGAGATATCTTTTCAATACTTTGATTTGATTTTTAACTTAGAGACCATAAAAACAGGATCAGTGGGTCAAATTCTACAGGAGCTCTGTCCAGCAGTGCTGTAGATTGCTGCGTGTAAACAGTGTACTTGAAGCATTTTGTTATGACATTAGTAGATCACGTTAGTAGGAAGCCAACAAGTGATCATGAAAATTTATTTACTAAAGAAAGAAAAAGAATGAAACATCATCTTAATTTCCTTCTTTTTTAACTGATCATATATGTAAATTTCATGCTTACTTGTTGACTAGACAATTACAGCTTATCCAAGGAAAAAGTCACAGGCTAGGTGGCCAAAACAATTTTTTCCGCACAGGTCTGCCTGCAGACTAAAGTCCAGAATGAGGGCAGAGTTGAACTTTGGTGAAGAGTCACTTCTTGTCTTGAAGATGGATGTTTTTTTGCTAGCTTTTCACTTGGTGTTTTATTTAACACATTTGGTATCTCTTCTGCTTCTTAGAAGTCCTGTGAGATTACAGATTTAAATTAACCTTAGTTACCTACTGAAAGTTCTTGTCTCCAAATAGGGTAGCGCATATGCACGGTTTTTAATCTCAGAATGCCTGAGGTTGGGTGATTTATAAAGAGCAGACTCGGCCCATGATTCTGGAGTAGAAGAGTGTGGCATGGCATCCAACAAGAGCCTTTATGCCATGCCTTTCAAGGGAGAAGGGCACAAGAGAGAAAAGCCAAGAGAGCCAGACGTGCTCAAATTCACTTTTGTAACGCAACTAATCGTTGAGCACAAAATCCTCATGACCCAAATTTGTCTTAAAGGTCTACTTCTCAATGCTGTTGCAAGGGATTAAGTTTTCAGAATACAAACTTAATAGGGTCTATGGAACTCATAGGGAGGGGTTTGTGAAATTAAGTCTCCTGACACTTGCAATGCAACTTCCGCTGCATCTGTTCACTGAAGTTGGTGGAATACAGGTCTTCAGTGACATCTTACTGATTTGTCCTTTTCCCCATTCCCCTGCCAGCTCTCAACCCAAGACATATCCATATAATTTTACAAAGACAGATGAACGCAGTAAATCCATATATCTGCAAAGGAAACTGGAGAATGTTTAATTATATGGAAAATAGAATTATCTTCCCAGTTGAGTGTATTTTCATAATTGATATAATGAAATAATACATACTATGCACATTGTCCTCTGTCTCAAGCAGTAATAGATATATCTAAACTTCTTAAGACATTTGCATTTAAAACATTTTCAAAATATACAGAATACATACTGCGATGTATCTCCACATCATGCTATACTTGCCCATATTATACAGATCCTCTAGATAAATATTTGCATACAAATGCCTAGGTATATAAATATTGATCTTGCATTTTGCATGAAGGTTGGCTTATGTGAGAGAGAACACTGTAGTATGCATGTCTATTTCTGAATAAAAGATGGACTCCCACTGAAACTGTTAAATACATGTTGACAGCAGCATACTGGACTTCATACCATTCTCTATACCTACAGTGTCAGGATACAATTGAATGGCAGAGTGATGGACTTGTGACTGTTGTTGAGGGACTAAACTCTCATTGCAATCTAGCGGCAAATAGTGGGGGGAAGTCGGTGGGGGGTGTGGAAGAGAAGATTCCTGAGCCTTAGGATCTGTATCATGAAAAGTAAAGAATTTATATTAAAAAATACACAGAGTACAGTAACAATGAAAACTATCTTCAGTATATTCAAGTAAGAGTATAAACAAATACAAAACGTGACAATTGCAGCAATAGTCAAGATAAACATTTTTATTTGCATATTTGGGAGTTAGTTTTTTAACTTCTGTACTCCTATAACCAATAATATAATGTATGTAATTTATGATTCACATGAAGGTAAGCTTAAGATCCTGTACGTTCCTTTTCTAGCTAATCTTCTATTCAGTTTACCAAGATCATGTCAGTTTATGTCAGTTACTGCTTGCTGCTAATTCCACCTGTGTTTGAAGATATCTGGCTGGGTGCTTCACCCTGGAATCTTCCAGGAGAACAATGACTGCATGCTTCCCACTCAGACACTCAGCTCTGCAGATCTCCTGTGTGAGACCACCAAAGGCACGCTCAGAAAGCTGAGTGACTCAGTGACAATCCTGAGGATCCTGGTAGAGACGGGAGGTGATTATGACATCTCATTGTGGCCTTCCATTCTGCTGCAGGGAAACTTTATTTTAATCTTGAAATTTTGTTAACTTCTATGTTCTCAATTACCTGTTCGCATAAATAATCAGGAAGGCAATGACACACAGGCACAATCACATACAATCATGAGTACAAGATTTATCTATAACAGCAAGTAACCTGACTTCTGCTTTGTTTTTATTTTTTTTGAAATTTTTTTATTATTGATTACATTGCATTATGTGGCACAGTTTTATAGGCATTGGGATTCCCCCCACCCCTCCCCACAGTGGATTCCTCCACCTTGTTGCATTACCACATTCAAATTCAGCTGAGATTCTTTCATTAAAGCCTGTGCCAACAGTTGTGTATATGAGTGAATGGAAGAGAATACGTCAGACACCAGCAAAAAATAGATACATGGGTACTTCAAAAATTAATGGAAATAGAATTAAATTGTGTTTATTTTGCTGTAATTTTTATTTTTTATTTTTTTCATTTTATTATTATTATTTTTAAAAATTTTTTGACAAACTTGACATAATTAGGGTAAAAAGGTTCAAGCACTACAGGAAGATGGGCAAGACAATTAGTTCCGTATTGTTTCCTTAATATATCTGATGTAAAAGGGGATTTTAAGGGAGAAGCCCCACCCAGTCTCCCACCCTCTCCAGGTCCCGGATGTGGGGCATGCTCCGAGGGTCTTGCTCAAGTGGGTTTGATAGTTCAACAGTTCTGAATTGCTGCCACTCTCACCACTCCAAGCATGATGAGGTCCTTGAAGAATCCCCTGATTGACATAGTACATCATTGAGTCTCCGTTTACCCAGTTTTTCACTGCCAACATATAGCTGAGGTTGTTGATTGACTTGTTCTGTCCTCTGTCTTTTAAAGGTTAGGGTTCTGAGTCTGGAAGCTCGATTGGGGGGATCCCCAAAGAAACTTTGTCTGAGGTGATCCCAGACCATATTCTTGCACGTACTAGCAAGCATAGGGCCCGGCACAATCCATTGCCCTGATCAGCTGGTGGTTGCAATTGCTGGATTGGTTCTGTTTCCATCCCTGTCTTCCACTGGAACCAATGGGCGTTGCAGTCCAGCCTGGTTCTGCCCAGCACATACAAAGCCCTTACACAAACCAACGTGGGCTACAATTTTTTGCTGTAATTTTTAAAACCCATAAAAAGTTTTTCAAAATACGTGCTTTTGTGTTTGTATGTGAAATGTTTAAGACCCTTGCCAGTCACTTAAAAGAGCAAACATGTAGACAATTGGAATGAATTCACAAGAGTGATTCTAATCATTGTCAAGCGCACAAACGCTTTTGATGGTGGAAACCATATATCTGCCTTCTACCATGGTGTTTCAATATCGATTAGATTACCCAGTACCTGGTCACATGACATTCAGGTAGGGATCTGAGACTCAAAATGCAAAAGCATGGAGCACCTACCGAGGTTTAAGAGTCCTGAGTCAGAAGTGGCTGAAGACCCCACAGCCGATTAACTAATGCAATTAGAAAGGGTAGCCATGACGGAAGAGGTGGGGAAAGAGACTACTTGACCTAAAACAAGAAGAAAAGGAAGGACGAGGGAGTGGACAAAGGAAGGCCAAAAAAGAGTCTCTAGGGAAGTTTGGAACGTATCAATAGATGAAAACTTGACTTTGAACAATGAAACGTTTTACGGGAGTTCTCTTATTTCCAAATCTTCATTTGCAGATACTAGACATGTTTATGGTGCATGGATAGGCCAGTCGCATATTGGTGTTTTGTGACAACAAACAGTAGAGAAAAAGGAAAGGAAAGGAACAAGTGGGAACAAAAGAAGACTGGAGGGAAAGGAGACAGAGGGAAGAAAGCATGGAAGCCATGAGGGAAGAAAGACAAGCATTAACAAACCATAGTTATATGTTTACTCAGGGTCATTTCAAGGAGGTTTAATTAAAACTCCAAAAACCCAGATGCAATACTTTTTAATTACAGAAAGCCTAGGGAAGAAACACACCGCACCATAGAAGTATAGGATCACAAAGGACATTTTTTCCCTCCTGCACATGTTTTCAAAGGGGAAGAAAATTTGCGTACATGACTGTCAATTTTCTGTACCTTTAATTTTATGCAAATATTTATCCTGTTTTTAGCTACCAAGAATACTTCTTACTCGGCAGCAGACTTTATGAAGTCCAGTCCCTAAAGTGCTGCTGTTCTCCTTAAATTTAGGTTTGCTTTCTTTTATTTCACTCCAAGAGGCTCAAGACAAGCAAACAATCAAAACGGATGCTTCCGTAGTATACAACGTGCGTGCTCAGCGAAGAAGTCTCAGAGGGATCACTCACTCATTCACTAACTCTTCAACATCAAAAGATGCAAAGGATTCAAATTGTGCAAGGCAAGATTGTGAGACTTGGGTAGTGCAGGCAGGCAATGGTTAAAGCTTTTAGTGAGGCCGACCGTGTGTAAGCAACCCGCAAGACTTCCTAGAGGCATGTCACTGCAGAGAAGCGGTTGACTCACAGCAATATATCCCTACATGAGTCCATCTAAAAGGCCAATCCATCACGTCCAGCTGGTTTGTGCTGAGCTGCACAGGTGGACAGCGCCCTGCATTTTGTGCTTGGGACAGCTTATATCCCTCTCCAAGATCAATTTATGACCTTTATGTCAACTGCTTTTTTTAAAGTCTAAGGCCTAGTAGCAGAGGCATGATTCCAGTGTTCAGTTGCTGGAATGCCTTTCACTACTGAGGATCAGGCATGTGCCCACAGCACATGACAATGCAATTTAAAGAACAGTCCACAGCAAACCAGGTACCTACCCACATCACTGAGGACAGACTTGGCTTGTCTCATGCCATCTGCCCTACTTCTAAGAATAAGAGAAGTATCACATGCCAGGTCCCAGAAGAAGTGAGCGACTTTTCCATTGTAATGTTTATGGGAATCATTTTACTGACCCAATATTACTCAATGACAGGATAGGATGTGTTCCAGAATTTTCTTCAGGACTTTATGTGATCCAGAGTAGTGAACCGGTTACTGTTTATGAGCTCTGAGGCTTACAATTCCTGACCTTGCAGACATCAATATCTCTGAGTAGGAGCACTATCAAGGGATATCCCTAATCCAGCTAGGAATATAAGGATGTGCAGCCCACATCCACGCAGTGGTCAAATGCACATCACACCAGAGTGAGGCCTTGGATGCACAAGCCAACCGATGCTAGAGAGAAACTCTGCAAGATGTGGTGCCCCACAAAATAAATAGGGACTCTTATCAAGAGTGACTCCCCCTACCATGACTGGAGTGGGTGAGGGGAAGGTGAATGTTGCAGCTCTACCGTTTTTAAGAAAAAAGAATCATTGTTGAGTTTTTGATAGAATATCATTTTCAAAAATTGGCAAAAATACTAGATGATTTTAGAGAAAAGAAAGGAAGACATTTGACAGGCAGAAGTTTCTTCCCCCTTACCAAAACAAACAGATAAAATAACAAAAATAATTATTTAAAAACACTTTACAAAGCATTTTAGAGCTGCATCTAACCCAAGGGTTACCATGTTGCATCCCCAAATTAGTCAACAGTTGGAAATCCAGAAAAAAAAGATGGACAGAAAAAGAAAATTAAAGATTTGTCTTAAATTCTTCCTGCTTTTAAATGCTGTGTGCAGCCTACTTATCAAAGTCAACAACATAGCGCTTGTCATTATTTTATTACATACATGAGTTTATAATTTATCTCCAAGGAAAGGGAAATTATGAGGTAGTGTTCACAGACACTGTAACTCTCACGTGGAATGTGTTTTATGCTGTTTAAGTCAAATAATCAATGCTTCAGGCCACACTCCCTCCGGGATACTAGAGATTAATTTTGTTGGGACTATAATTAAAAATAGAATTTAGTGATTGGATGGGCAATCGTATTCTTATGTTGGAAGGCTGAACTCTAATACATTACCATCAAATGTGAAAAAGGATCGTATTTTAGAGAACTCTACAATTTAAGGGATGTTTCAATACTGGCTTGCATCAATGGGGAAAAATGTTTAAGGTCCCTGCAGAAAAATGTGCATCAAAGGCAATTTCCTCTCTCTAGACTGCTCAGAGTATCTTGACCATACTTCTACTGTGGATTTCTCCTTTCGACACCACCCTCCATCTCTGTGTTTCCCCCAGACAGTCCTACTCGTGCATATACTTGCCGGGGAGTTTCAAAATCTACACACGCGGAAATGAACAGGCATACTTATTCCAGTGCAGAAATACTGGAAAACACGCATTTTTTTTCTTACTAAGCTTTATTATGAAATTGTGGGATCCTGAAAATTCAGGAAATGTATATCATGAAAAACTGTGGTTCTTTTTCAAATCCTTTATTTTTTGTTACTATAAAGAAAATAGATTTAAGTACTTCACAGCTACAGCTGTAAAATGCAATAATTCCTCTTCTTCCTTTTGCCTTTCCTTCTCCTTCTCTGTTATTTTTTTTTAAATTTTGTGATGTGTATTTTTAAAAATTTACTTTGTAGTCAAAGGGTTAATGTTCCACTAAATAAAGCATGCAACAAGTAGAAAATAAATGGGCCTTCACCAAAGGCTGTAAACAATAATCAGGATTTCACGAAAACGGATGCAACCCAAAATCATTATATTCAGTTGAATAAACGAGAGACACACACACACCTTACAGATTTTCTCTGATTAGTGATAGCATCCAGAAACAGTCTAAATGCTTTTTTTAAGTATATAATGAAATTGACATCTCTGAATCAAAATCTTTGGACTAAAGTAAGCATATGTTTTCATTCAAATTTTCCATAAGTTTTTTAAGTACCATAGTAGATACGCATACTTGTACACATGTTTACACACCCATGTAATACATATGTGTGTAATATAATCTGTAATGAAAGTATTCTGTAAAATATCAGCTGTTAACAAAACATAGACTCATCCTTATGTCAAAATAATATTTGAGACTGTTTCTCATTCTTCACTTATATGAGATTTACAATAACTTACGATATCCTTATGGATATTATAGTGAAATATATTACTCTTATACCACTTTTAATTATAGAAAGCTGATGAAAAATGCCATCCTCCAGATAAAATTGCTTGTGTTAATGTAGCTTGTTTTTATTTTAAAGACGATTTGATCACATTTGGTTTGTCAACTGTCTGATTTTATGGAAGCTATATATTTCACATGCTGAGTATGATTTTATTTGTCATAAATCGTGTTATGATACTGAAGCTGAGGGGTGAAATACAAAGAAGTACTTTCTTTTTAAGAGAGCTACGTCCATTTTCAATGTCTGACTCAAGAATGTGGGCTTTATAAAACAGATTAATTGAGTGGCAGCACACATATAGCCTCTCAAATCATGAAGTATGCGATTGTCATTTTGTGCTTAGTATGATTCTCTAGTTAATTTTCTATTTTCCCCACAATTTAAACACAATCAACTTTCCTCTTCTTGTTTTGTTTTGTTTTTGTTTTTGTTTTGTCTTCCTTCTAGAAGACATCAAAAACGCAGTGTGGCAAGAAAAGAGAGTAGCTGGCACAGTTCGGAAAGGATGGGAAGAGGCAGATTTTTGGCAGAACCGAATGTGTTAATCTACAGCGAAATTAGTGATTTAAAAAAGTATTTCTCAGCTGCACATCTGAAAAAAAAATTATGGGTCTAATTTTCCTTTGGAAATTTAAAACGTTAGAAACTCGAAAGATATAATTATCCAAGTTTTTCCACCCCACACTCACCATGCCCACAGAAAGGAGTGGGAATTATGTATGGATGTAAATGGGATGACTACTGCAAAGAATTTAGAAACATTTCAATAAACATACTTGCAAATATTTTCGGTATTTTAAAAAGTAGGACACATATGTTAAACTCGAGCGAAGAGGGCCTAAAAGGGAATCTCCAAGTGCGCAGTTTGCTTCTATATTTGTGTGAACCATTTGGTTAAGTATTTTACAAAATATCTACACTTTATTTTTCAGTCCTTCTGGAATTTTCAAAATACTGTATATCCTACAATAGACTTCTCAACATATGTGTAAGCTGCAGTGTGAAAATAATTGTGGAAATAATTCGAGACCTATATAATTCCACAACCTACTCGCCTTGAATTGGCTGCATGTGTTTTTCATGCAAGTATGCATAGAAAATGTTGAAGTGTTTCACACAAAACTCGTTTAGATCTGAAAACATCTCTGCAATTGGCAAGGCTATGCCAACCCTAAGGAAATTAGCAAAGAAAACATTTAATAAAATCAAACCACAGTGCTCTTACTTTGTCAGACTTCTTTCAAACGCTGAAAAGTTTGGGTGAAATTTAGAGATGTTTAATTCAAGCGCGTCTCCCTTTATAGATCATGTTCCGCACGTGGAGATTTCCCTCCAAATTATTTATTTTGTGCTTTTCCTAGAAAAAAAAAAAAAAAACACTGCTAGGAAGTGACTCTCATCTATTCTGTCCTCTGTCAGAGACAGTATCTTCAAGCTCTGGGACCTGCCTCTCTCTGCTCTGAAAAAGTAGTTCCAAGGCTTTTCTTTAACTTTTTCTTCCCTATATTTTCTCTCCTCTCCTTCTGACTCTTATCTCCCCACTGAAGATGGAACAACAATGATCTAAGAAAAAAAAAAAACAGCACTCAGTGGCACTGTACACTTGTGGGTGTGAAATAAATACTTCTGATAATGAAGGATGCTGGCAAGCCTCCACAGAAGAAAGACCTTGCACAAAAGACATTATAATTATTATGTTTAAATAATTGTGCTATAATTATTACATTAAAAACCTCCGATACTCTCAGAGCTGCTTGGCAGTGACATCCCCATTAAACCTCATCTATTGCTAAGGCATTTGGCACCTCTACCTGTGATGCAAGGCAGCGGCGGGTCAAGCCTGAGCAGACCTGTGCACCGGGAAGAACTTCCTGCAACTTCCTGCTCCCTTTTGCTCTATTCCCAACCCCAGGAAGCTGCTAGCTACCACATTTTCTAATTCTGCTCTATGACTTTCTTTCTTTCCAATTACCTGTTATAAAGATTTCAGCAGGCTCGTTGATGCTCACTTAGATGAATCTTAAAATATGTGCCTATCATTTTTGTGTCTAGTAACTTCATCCCGAAAGTTGATTAAGTTGAATAAGTCATAAGGATGTTTTCATTATTGTTCGATGAGATTTTTCCTTTTGAAAAATCTTTGGATAATGGACTCACCATCCAGAAGTTTATTATATATATATATATACACACACATATATATGTATATTATATATAATATAATATAATATATATATATATTATGTATATATATATTAAAACTATACTTTACTGGACTGGTAGGGGTGACTTTCACAGCCGCAAGCACATGTATCAATGATTTTCTGCCATCTTCAGACTGACCCAGAATTACAGCGAATTAAGGCTATTTTCCAAGTGTCTGACTCTCAGATCTCACTGAAGTATCCGATACTCGAGAGTGAATGGCTTTCTCTTGGTAGACCCACAGCAGAATTTCTAACAAATGTCTAGATGAATGTACTAGGAGCTCTCTAGGGTGCATTGTAATGCCATTCATTTCTTCAAATGGAATACTGGTATGCTTATTGTTTATTGACGGTAAGTTTTTGAAGTACACGCAAGCAAAACATCGCCTTTGAACAATGTACCTCTATCACCTGTATTTCTGACTTCCATCAGGGTCATTTAGTGGTGGGCAGCACAGTTGCAGGGTCATAGAAGGCAGTCTGCTCTAAGCATGGTTTAAAATTTTCCTTGTTCATGCACGAAGCCTAGCAGACCTCCTGGCACATGGAACAGGCGCAATCCAAAGAAATTACCGTTGCTGGTGACCTTATTCATTGAGCCAGTGCAATATGCAAACTTTCCCCTCGCAAACAGCAGAGAAGTGGGTTAGAGGGATGTGGGATACCACACCACAAAACCCTGTAGAGGAGTCAGCGAGCGTGTTTCCACAGGAGGCTATGGCACAAGAACACAGACAAGTTCGCAAACCCAAGTTGGAGGATTGGGGATTAATTGAAATCCTTAAGTGGTGCATGGCAAGTGACTGCCTATTTAGAGCCAACAGATAGGTTTCCGTGAGGTTAAGGAAGCGAAAAATCCCATACGAAGCTAGTGAGATGTTAAATTCTAATTAGAAGTGTTAATTAAAAAAAAATTCCAATTTCATCAGTGAGAGTGCTTTGGTTGTTCCGATTCTCTTTGCTACAGTGAATCCTAAGTATCCCAAATCACTTTGTTCCAATGTTATTTGCCACGTCTATGGGATGGATCGGAGAAATGTCCTAAAAGCAGGTGGCATTTGAGCTCTCTCCTGCACTGCGGATAGTTGAATACCTGCACTTTTACAGAACATTCATATTTTTAAGATCTTTTCTTACACAAAGAAATTTTTATTGTGGCTCAAAGTTTAACAAATCAAATATAGAACTGGAGGAGTAAAAAGCATTCATAAAATTGTGTACAGTGATATTTCACCACAATTTTCTGGTTCTTTTTCTTACATCATCAAAAATATCCACTGGATTTTCAAGGTGTTGCTTTCTGTATAATGTTAAAATGACGTTATAATGTCATTTAACATGACATTTTATAGACCATTAACCCGTACGGATTAAACCCTTTGAACACACAAATATTAGCTACCTGCGATTATGATTCAAATCAGGCAACAAATTAAATGTAATATTTAACTCATTTCTAAATAATACGCAAGTGCACATTTATATGTCTATTGTAATAATATTAATTAACTGGCTCCAAGTTATTGAATGTGACCTGAAATGTCTGCAATTATGCTTTTGACTTATGCTTAGGTAGTTTGAACCTTCCTAATCAACATTACAGAATATACCCTTATGTATAATAATTAAAAGGTGTTTCAAGGACACATTATATATATTTTATGTTTTATTTATATATTTTAAACATTGAATATTTGCTTACTTAGCCAAAGTAATTATTTGAAAATTGTGATTAATATAAAACATTCTTTAGAAAATGCATACATATTATTATTTCTATTTCAAGTATGCTACATACTTGAAAACCACTGTTCCTGTTACAGCTGTTTAAATCCATTCTACCATTCTGTACAATACAAAAAGTGATGAAATTTAATTTTCAAGTTAATATGAGGAAAAATAGGAACTAAATATCATTTATTTGCATAATTCATTCTCACTTCCAAGCATGTTTCTGCTTTCTGTCTTGATGTTTTGTGGGACGGAGCCCTGCCTCACTCCTTCAGGCTACCTCCTGCATGCTAAGAGCGTCTAAGTGTAACAATCTCTTCTACATTATCAACTCTTCCAAGACAAGGACAAAATGAAGAAGTTACCATTTTCATATTCTACATCAAAATTTGTCTTGAATTCCATTTTATTCTATAATGTTTTAGAAGAAGCCTGAACATAGGTTCTTTTTGATTTTGTGGGAAGTGGAATTCCCAAAGACTCATTAGGAAAGAAGAGTGACACCCTCATCTCACAGTTTTAGAATAACTCTCTATGTCATACACCATAGGGTGTAGAAGATGAAAGATAAGATTCCATTTATTTCTTTTTACTTTAATTCACCATTAATCATTATTTACCACATGAACTTTGAAGGTCTGAAGGATGCCCAAACTGCTAATATGTCCCTTTATTCAGGATTTAAATTATCATGATTTTAATTGTGTCTGGGAGTAGAAAGAGAATTGATGAGTGTTGACAGGGGGCTGGGACAGGACAGTTCATATGCTATGAAGTTTCATTGATTTTGTTGCAAAGATACAATTTTTAAAAAGAGGAGGTAGGAATAATAAAGCAGAGAGAAGAGTTAGATACATTAAATGTCAAAAGCTGACATTGGTGTAAGTACAATGAAACTCCCTTTTGAAAATATAAGATGTGAAAACTCAGTTGCTGATAGGCTAATGACTTGGATACAGATTACTCCACCTTACTCACGCGTCAGCAGAGTCTACCTGGAAGCTTCCTATGCGTGAGGATTTGATGGTGGCATTCAGAAGGCCACTTCACTGTTTGCCGGAGTATAGGACACCATCAAGCACTCTCAGGCTGTCAGGAAGCAAGGGAAGCTACAAGATATGAAGCCCTTACTTGTTTATAGGATTCTAGAACTTATCATAAGCTATGCTCCTGACAGAAAGAACTCAAGCAGATACTGTTTTTTTAAATTGAAGGCCTCAGTGTATTTCTCATTGGGCAAAATGAGAAATATTCAGAAATCTTTATGAAGACAATTTTACAAACATTTCATATATTGATGTCATCCCAGTAGTTGCAAGACATTGCATACCGCACACACACACACACATACACACACGCACACACAAGCAATACGTAAGGCTAGCTGGCTTAGATTTGAAGTTAGCAGACTTAGCATAACAAGAATTGGGTTAAATAGAGACCATCCTAGCAAGATTTTGCATCCTGTACATTGGTCCAATCTGATCTAGACAAATTCTGCACACTGGAAGATAGCAGCTAGTAAGAACACTAAGAACAATTAACTAAATCACACTAGTAAATTGCATGTTTCAAAGTTTTAGACACAGAATTTGTGCAAATTCATGATCTGTGTAGTAAAACATAAGCAAGTGTAAAATCTAATCATTGATTACAGGAAAAGCAATTTTTTACAAAAATAATGTAGACTATTACTTAGCTCAGTGTTGAAAAATGCCTATGTATGCCTAACAAGGTTTAAATTGAATATTGCTTTAAATGCAATTTTTTCCTGCATCCATTTTAGAGGTTAGCAAGATATGGATAGGGTTACAAAAAGTTTCACTACCACCTCACAATAAAAGATTAATCTCCTTTCCATAGCAGAAAAAAGAAATATTTGACCAAATCATGTAGCCACATATTCTCTACTTCATTCATGCCTTAAAAAATGCAGATATCTATTTCAATATTTGAGAAAGGTATCTCATTTTGTATCTTTCGTTTTCGAGTTATATTGCAATAAGTGTCATGAATACCAATATTTTGTACTTTGAGAAGTGCTTTGTAAAACACACAGATCTATTGCCTTTTCTGTTGCTATCCATAAGTACAGGGTATATTCGTATATGCAGTCAGCCGGAGGAATACTATGTCAGTGCTACAGCCAACCTGCCCAGAGCAACTCACCAGCCATGAGATTCTAGGTGCATCTCAGCAACCTGCAGTTGTACCCATCTTTCTCAGGTGTTTCTGATCCTTGGAGACACCTTTGTGTTTTTTGAACTTCAGCCAAGGTAATGCCATGAGGTAATGGCAAAATTTTTCCCAGTGAAGCCTCTCAGGTTGATGTATATAGAAAATGATTCATGGGTTATTTTCAGGCTTTATGTGTAGATGGAAAAAAAATTAAGGCATTTCCTTATATTTATCCTTTTAGAAGTTCATGTGCTCGTTTTCTGTGCACTGACATAGACTTTTCAAATATTTCTGCAGCTGGTATTTCACCGTCTGGCATTTCAGTTGCTGTGAATTCACTCACCAGATCATTTATAACACTTTAAAAGGAGGCCAGCAACCACACCAAGCTTTGCAAAAACTCACAACAAAATAACAATGACAAAAAGAAAGCACTACCTTGCATCTAATCTCTTTTTTCTTCTGTTCTTCCTGTAGCTAAAGCAAATCCGTAGAAGGACAGACCATTATGTTGAAACTGAAGTCTTGGTCAATGTCAAGTTAGATGATGTATCTAAGTCATTATTGCATTTGAGGTTGCTCCGTATTCTAAACTGCACTAGGTCAATTAATTTGATTACCTAGTGCAATGACCCTCATTGCAGGTGACCCAGAGTCAAGTTAAACCAGTTTTAGAATAAAGTTGGGACCATAGAATTATTTCAAAGAACTTCATGGACACCAAAAGCAGGAATGGAGTCTGACTCAACAAAGTCTGGAAACAGTAACCCTAATACCATGGTGTCCATTTCCTTCTCTCTGCACTCCGTTTTACATTTCTTCAGAGAATTGTCTTGGCTTTTTTGTCCCATACAGAATTGTTTTTTCACTTCTCTTTTGTGTGACCACACTCATCGTACAAAAAAAGAAAAAATCTCAATTGTAACAAGCATTCTTTCAGGGGATACTAAATTCTTTTTTTATTCATTCTTTTTTCCTGTTTCTAGTTACTTGTGATGTTTACCATTATTTACTGTCCAGTTTTTTCCCAAGTATTTATTTGTCTTCGGTCTTTCTAAAATTTTAACCTATTTTCATTTTATTTCCAAGACAGAGACAAATGCAGATGGAGAATTTTTAGTTTTCAGTTCATTTCCCAATTGTCCACGAGAGCCAAGACTAGGGCAGACTGACAACAAGGCTTGCAACCTGATTCAGATTCCAACTGGGTGGTAGTTTCTCAAAAGTGCTTGAGCCATTGTCAGCTGCCTCCTGGGGAACATGGGAAAGAAAAACAATAACTAGCACACCACCAAAACACTCTAATATTTGATATGTCTTATCATTATGCCACATGACTACCATATACAATTTGATATAAATAAAATCTTTGACGTTTCGATTTATTCACTTGCTACATTTTGTTATGCTCACAAAGTTGTTTAATCATTACATTAGAATTGTTTTAAAATTCTATGACCTTCAAAAGATTTAAATGTTAGATATGCTGGATATTTATTTGTAAAATATGACGTGTGGATATCCCTCTTTATGTTCAATTACTTCACTAGTGGTTTCTATGCTTTTGTGGAAAAACTCAGACTTTGAAACGGGAAGCTTAGCGTGCTCACACACACAGAGGGAGGCAAAGAGTGCGAATTCAATCTGAGTTGCTTGCTGAAAGAGCCACTCCAGCAGCAGTTATTAACAGCACAGTGAACTAGGCAGCTGCCTGTGATTGCAGTGCCAACACCCCAAATGAACATTGAATCCAGTCCCAGCCTCTCCACATACAATCCCAGAATTCCTGTTCATGCAGCTGCAAAAGCAGCAGCAGGTGACCCAAGCACTTGGGTCACTGCCACCCACCTAGAGAATCTGGACAGAGTACCAGGTTCCCAACTTGAGCCTGACACTTCCAGATGCACTCCACCTTTTCCCGACCGCACCCAGTGTCTGTGGTCATTTAGGGAGTAAGCTAGCAAATGGAAAACCGATCTCTCTCTCAAGTGACCTTTTTAAATACATGAAATACATACATTTAAATAGCTACCCCTAATACAGTAGCATCAAGCATGCATTACTCAAAATGTTGTAGGTCACAGATTCAAGAAAGTCTCGCTGGCCACATGGTGTCATTAAGCCACCTAGCATGAGATTGTAGGCTTGACACAGAATGACGTAATTCATGAATCTTTTCTTTTTCTGGTTCCCTAGTGGTCCCTGTTTCTGGTCCTCATTTTCTGTGGAGAAGACATAGCATCTCGTCCTCCAGAGGGCTTCCTTGCGTCTTAAGTTTCTCACCATGCAAGAGTCACAAGACGCTTTCAACGCTCTGAGTGGTTGGAAAAGGACTGGCTGGAAGGCCCATTCCAGCTTACACCCAGAACTGATGTGGTGTGAATGTTACCATACTTTCCTTGCCAAATCATTAACAGAACCTATCATGTCTCCTTATTCCTGCATAGACTATATATTCCTACATAGACCACATTTCCTTTGGGAGAAGAGGCACTTTCCCACTATTAAGAAACAGGTGTTATGGAATATTTTTGTGGCAGCTGTGGAAATACTGTTGAGCACACAAACAGAAGTCACTCTTTGGGAATATGTTTAATATGCATTATTTAGTTAGAATAATGGTTATTTGGTGTCTACAATCGGAGAATTTATGTCTAATCATTTAGAATAGAGCAGCACAATTCACAAAGCAAATCCTTTTAATAGCTAATGGATTTCTGTGATGTCTTTCAGTAAAACTTTTGTTACCATGCTGCTGTAAAATAATCCTCATATTAGCATGTTTGTTTTCCTATAAAGACAAAAATATTCTTACACAAATGAAGGAGTCATGTTATCTTGATTGATATTGTTATGAATCGTGTTTGTTTTCCTCTTCAGCTAAAAAACAGTTTATTATTAGTACAAGTATTTTTAGAATCTATTATGGATTTCATAACTTTAGCACCACAACAAGTTTATCTTTTCATTCCCTTTTTTCATGAATTTTTGAAGTCTCCTTTGATTAGTCTATTTTGTAGTCATTCGTACAAACATTCATAGCTAGAGGGAGAAGATGGAATACTCAAAGACACTGGTGAATTGAATGTTTATAAATGTGTAATCAGAGTAAAAGAAGACAGGATAACATGGTGAAAGATCTAGCCATCACTAGCATTAAGCCTGAAAAATACAGAGAGAAAAAAAAAATCAGATAAAACATGAACCGTGAACAAAGGGTTTCCTTACAGGAGTGTAACCACAGGTGAAGCTGCTGCTGGAACCATGGCAAAGGGAGGAGGAATACAATCTAGGGTCCTGTGCTTCTGGCCCTCTGGCCTCATGCCAAGAAATCCTTGTGGCCACTGTAAGTAAGGCCAGAAGACCGGGCTGCCAGATGACATAGAAAGCATAGTTGTAAGTCACAGATATAGAACTAGTCTGAAAAAAACTTGAATAGATCAGAAGTTAGTGCTTAAATAACTGCAGTGGAATACTTCATTGAATACTATTCTGCCATTAAAAAAGAATGAAATTCTACCATTAGCAACAAAATGGTTCCAACACGAGCCCATTATGCTCACTGAAGTAAAGTGGTCCCAAGGAAAAATGTCATATTTTCTGTATAATATAAGGCAACCTTCATGCAAAATACAAAACAATTAGATGTATAGGTTAACATGCATAAACATATATTCACATAGCTGAGCTTTATAATGGAGGTTAAGATACTGTCAAGTGAAAATATATTACACTATGCACCTCTACTCTTGAATAAAAGGATTCCCAATGAAAGTTTCAAAAATCTCTTGACTAGATTTTTTTTATTGTTATCTATACCTACAATGCCATGATACAGTTAACTAACAGAATGTTGAACTTGTGACTATTGCTGAGAGATTATGTTATTATAATAATACGGGGGGAAATCGTTGGGGGTGGGAATGAGGATAAAGAATAAGGAGGTAGAGGGAGGATCTCTATACTCTCAAAGTGTATCATTGAAAACAATAATGAAGAAGATTAGATAATCTACTTGCTAATCGTTTTACAGTAGAATCTGTAGCATTTAAGGGTAGACTGTGATGGGTGGCTTATTGTTTAAGAAAGACATGTTCGGAAATATTTAAAATAAACAATTACATTTCTCTTATTACTAAGGTTTCTTAAATGTTAGAATAAAATTCTTTGCGAAGTTCAATATTCATATCACACATCAACTTCAAGATATGAGTGACAACTGTTATTAAATATTCTAACATCATTTTTTTTCACTCTGTGCTTAGAAGGGCTCATGTTACAAATATATGGCATCAGAATCTGAGGCATCTAGTCCTTATTTTGAGCTGGTAGCCTATTTAACCCCGTCTGATTTCAATATGCTTTGGTGAGAAATAAAATTGCCTTGATTTTTTAAAAAAATGGAATGATTGATCAATTGATTTTAAGGTGAAAACAGAGATAGAGATGTTAGTTGGTTCACACTTTAAGTGCCTCTAGCAGTGCTAAGCCAGAACAAGGGAACTCAGGCCATATTTCCCACGGGGGTGACAATAACCCATGTGCTTGCCCCGTAACACTCTGACTCCCAGATTCAACATTAGCAGGATGCTGGAATCGGAGAGGACTTGAACTCAGGCACTTTGGTATGGAAAGTGGACATCCCTGATGGCGTTTCAAAGACCATAAAATGTCTGCCTAGTCCAGTTCCAACATCCTTTTCATTTCTCTAGGAGCGTTGGTGTCACGGAGAACCCAATGGATTAGTATTTGAATATCTTTCAGCTAATGTGTGGAGATTTGGGTCTTTACACATATTCCATATTCTGTGCCATATTTCGATCAATAATTTTCTTCTGAAATTTTCAATGTGTTTACTCAGAAATTAAGAGAAACACAGTGGATTTATTGTATATCATCTTCAAATACATATGTTTGAAAATCTTCCTTATATTCAAACATATGCATAAAGATGTGTGTATACACATACACAAATACGTATGAGCATACATGCCATATTTAACTATTATTATAACATCTATGTTTGTGTTAACTGAGCATTTAACTTTTAAGGGCTAAAGTTATAACTGCTTCCTGAGACTCACATTCAATTTTAAAAGGGACTCTGGGACTCATAAAACTCCTAGATATGGCAAATAGTGAAGTTTCAATGCATGAATTGCTATCATGGGGATTTTAGACTATGCATGCAAAAACCGCACCGTTCTCTATTTTTAATTTGTAAAGATTTTTGTCAACAGAAATGCTTTTTATTCCTCATTAAACACTGAAGCAGCCTACTTTCTTATCTGGTTTCACACTGTGTGTTACACATCTCATTCGGCCTTACCTTTGTGGTCTTGACTTTCTTATAAGAAGAAAAGGAAAAGCTAGATTTAATTGTGCCAATTTTAACTTTAATTTTTTTTTTATGTGAAGAAAACAACTCGCCAGTCTATCTTCGTAGGATTCAGAAATTACGTGTGTATCCATGCGTTGATTAATTCACAGCTCCTCTAAAGCAGAGTATAAATCTCACTGCTACTTTGCTAATGCACATGGTTAGAATATATTCTTGTCCTTTTGCAAATTCAGATTATGATTTGGTTCACTTGATCTAAATGTAACCTTGTTTCCGACTTTTGTTGTGTGTAAAATTGAGCATGATGCGTCACCTGGAAAGAGTTCATTGTGTAAGTGATAAAGCAGAGTAGCGATGTTTCAGTTGCTTCTCTCCCACTGTTAAGGAAATGGAATTGAGGATCTACATTCCTACATCTGATTGGTGGGAGCAACCGAAAGCAAAGACTTATTTAGCAAGTGGAACCTTAATGTTGTGTTTCAGGATCCATCAATTAAATGCTACCTGAAAGTAGTGTGTTTTAAAACTATTTGCTTTAAAAACAAAACAAACAAAAAACTTTTAACTTTTCTAAGTACTTTGTTCAAAAATACAATTCTCTGACTTAGTCATGATGGGTTTAAATTTTTTTAAAGGTGCAATTTAAAGTATTGCACAAAAGAGTTTCATTTCTAGCCATAATATCAGGCATTCAAAGTGCGAAACAGTATGACTTAATCCTTTTTAAATTTTATTTTCTAAGATGTCTCTAATGTAGGCTGCTATAATAAATAATAAGCAAATAACAAATCATTCAGGCTATCCCAACTTTAGTCATACGATAACAGGAATTCATTTTTCACAGATATGGAGACCGAAATTCAAAGATCGGGGCCACCAGATTCCGTGGTTATACTGATGCCATATGAACAAAGGAGGACAGAGGAAAATGAGGGGGAGGATGTGGAGACAAGGCAGGAACTACTATTGCCACAAAACTGAGCCATGGAAAACAATAAATTAAAAAAATGTTTAAATGATAAAAGAAAATAAGACTCCCTGCAGAAAACGATTCCGATTACACTAAGATTCCTGAGCAGATCTGCTTGCTAATTCTGACCCAAATACTGAACTGGTTCATATACTAGAAGTCAAGTTATGACTTTGCAAAGGATGCTATACAACACTAAAGTAGCTGGAGCACATTTCAGAAACACTAGCAACCATACTGGAAATCATTAGCTTGGAAATGACCCAGTGATGCCTCCTCGAGTTTCTAAGGATAAGCTAAGCCTTTCCTACCATCTTCTGCACATCTCATCACAGGGTGAATATTTTCATTCCTTCATTGGTTTTACTTCTAGCTCTCCAGGACACCTTATCTTGGGAATAAATTTTCTTATGAATGAACTGTTTGAGGTAACAATCAAACTAAATAGATAGTATTTATAGGGAGGTAACTTGCAGTAGCTCTTTAGAAGTTGAGCAGGAGTCTGGAGACAAGGAGAAAAAGTACAAGACACCAGTGACTGATAAAGTAATATCAATCCTTGTTAACACTAATGTTCTGGCCATTAGAATACCAAGAAATCAAAAGTAAATGGAAATGTCGGTCACTTGACTTCCTTCTTATTAAATGACAATCTAGGACAATGCTCCTGAAACTGTGGCAAGAAGCAGAGAAAGAGTGCAACTATTATGGTTAGATCACTTGAGTTTAAACATGTCAACGTATGTGTGTTATTAGTATTACTCAGAATAATTTGAGGGAAGGGGGCACAGTTGAGTTTCAATGGAGGAAGTAGAGGCAGCCAATTAGCATAAATCAGAATTAATGTGAAACAAACAGTGGGTATGGGGTAAGATAGCTAGTAGAAGGAACAGACATATCAGAAAGTTGGACAAAAGGTGGATCCTATGTGATCATTTCAGAAATAAATTTATAGCGATTTTTTTAGGGATAGAGATGCTATAAAAATCATCAAACATCTTCATGGAAAATGAATACTATGAAAAAAAATCTTTGAATTTCAAGATTTTTTTTTGCATAAGTGAATTCATTGTTTTCACAATTTTGTAGTATCTTTATATATAAGCTTCTGTTTATGCAAGTTATTTAGTGTATGCCCCTATGTTGTCTCAAATATTTAGTAAAGCCTGTACCCCTGCAAAGGATGTCCATGGTGTGTGTGTGTATGTGTGTGTGTGTGTGTGTGTGTGAGAGAGAGAGAGAGAGAGAGAGTCTGTGCATATGTTTTTGCTGTGTGTGCATGAGAATGTACACTAAGCAGACAGTGATTCCACATTTGGGTTGAATGGATAAAATGGAAAAAAATGGAAAAAAAAAACTCAAAGCAGAGAATGAGAAGAGAAAAAATAATTTATCCCAGCCAGCATCATAGAGACGGTACAAATTGTGAGATTCTAAAATACTAGAGAATAAGCAGAAAATCTGGAATTGGTATTTTATTTCAACGCTACTAAGATCTGAAAACACAAACAAGGGTAGCAGAGCTAATAAATGGGCTATAATTAGCTCAACAAATATTGATTAGCAACATTCTGTATGTCAGCAATTTTGCTAATCTTGCTAATAAAAATATGTGTTAATGGATTTTGTTTTTTTATACCTTCCCATGAAAGAGGGAGACAGGCAGATAAATATTGGGAGGGTTATACAAAATGAATAGACGAAAGAAGATTATAAGGTGCCTGATTGAAGGCAAGTTCATCTCCTTGGCCAGATCAAAAGCTTGACCTCTTGGCTGATACATACTTATGAATCTCTAGATAAAGAAAGGAACAAAGCCTATTTCAGGTAAAGCAAGGAGTAACCTGAAAATGTGCCATTCTAGAAGTGGTAATAATGAAGAAATCATGCTGAAGAGTCCAAGAACTGCAGGAAATGCCTTGGGGCATAAAGGTTCTCTTACACGTGATCTGCTGTCGTGGGTGAGCACTGCTCTCGACAATATTTGAATTATCCTGGGGAACTTGCCGGTCAGGAAACCCCAACATATACGTAACAAAGGTTGTTCGGATTGTGGGGTCTCATTGTGCTGTAGATTCCTAGCTCCAGAGGGTATTTTCTGGAAGCTGAGCTTGAGATGATGCTTCCTTGGCAAGTGTGGCCGTTGTTTTCCATGCGCGATGAAGTGTGAGGATAATGGTCTTGGGACGAATCCATGAGCAACTCTGCTACTGTCACCAATCAGGCTGTCAGGAGAGAGACAAGAGAAAAAGGATCCGAGGCATAAACTGTAAATACCATGGTCAGATTCGTCTTCTGGAATGTTCACTGTAAGATGGAAATGGTACAAGTGTACAGGTAAGGAAGGGGACTAGGTTACATAAACCGACCATAATGAGGTTTTAAATGAGAAGAGAGGTTATGGGTTCAATTCAATATGCAAGATGCTCCTTTCATTATGAAGCCATCCTATATGCTTATAGAACCGAAAATTAAAAATAGTTAGACAGCTTCTTCAAATATTTCAAAAGCCATCCTCTTACATATTGATTATAATTGACTTACGGTTTGGTTCTTCAAGTCAAAGCCCATAAAAAAGAATTCAGGAAGAATCTATCATATCCTGCCAAGACACAACACTAGAGGACAATATTTAGTTTCTGTTATTAAAATTAAAGTGTCGGGGAGTACATTCAATCTATTGGTTAAGATGTTGGCTTGATTCGAGATTCCACCTGCTGATTTCAATTTTTCTGCAAACAAAAAATCTTGAAGTTAACAGTGATGGCTCACTGGGTTGAGAGCCTACCACCCACCTGTGAAACTTGAATTAAGTTTCTGGCTCCCAGCTTTGACCCAATCCAGTCTTGGTTATTTGGATATTTGGGGATACCAGCAGACGGGAAATACATGTATTTGCGATTTATTATAAAAATATTTTGCTTGTGTATAGTAGTGCCCAACATTTAGTGATTTGTTACGAACTGTGTCTCAAGAAGTAAACTAGATCATGATTGATGTTAACTCTTATTGCATTTAATTCCCATTTAATGATAGGCTCTGATATTTTTCTTAAGACATATTCTTCTATCATGCAGCAATAATCCATATCATAAAATATATTAAAGAACTAACCATGCTCCCAATAGACAAAGTCCAGGTTATTGATAGACATTTCTAAAAATTTTGCATTTGTGGCAGGAAAATAACCTCTGAGAAAGCAAGCATTTTCATAAAAAACACTATTTCTAAAAAAAGACTTCAGAAACTTTAAGTATACACGGTTGCAGAAGGTCCAGCTAGCCACAGAACGGGTGGCTGCTCTGGGAACAGATATTGCCCACTATGGACCACAATCTTAACAGCTGCAGCCTTGAATGTCGGGACTGAGGACATAATCCCCGTAAGATGTCACACAGTGTTAGATCAGAGAGGAAATGCCCCTTCCCAAAGAGTGACAGCTCAGTGTGTCAACTACTTAGAAAAGAGAATCATGCCCATAGGGAGACAGAGCATGTAAGGGAATCAGAATTCCTTAATTGGGAAAGAATGATTTTTTTTCCAGGAAATAGAGGTGGAATAATTAACTCTTTCATTTAAAAATAAAAGTTAAATTAGAATAGTTTCTTATTCATACTCTATGCCAAAGTAAACCAAAAATGGAATAAAACAAATGGAGAAGCTGAATTTGTTTTTTTAAAGATTTATTCATTTTATTACAGTCAGATATACACAGAGGAGGAGAGACAGAGAGGAAGATCTTCCTTCCGATGATTCACTCCCCAAGTGAGCCACAACGGGCCGGTGCTGCACCGATCCGAAGCTGGGAACCTGGAACCTCCTCCGGGTCTCCCACGCGGGTGCAGTGTCCCAATGCATTGGGCCGTCCTCAACTGCTTTCCCAGGCCACAAGCAGGGAGCTGGATGGGAAGTGGAGCTGCCGGGATTAGAACCGGCACCCATATGGGATCCGGGGGCTTTCAAGGCGAGGACTTTAGCCGCTAGGCCACGCCGCCGGGCCCGAAGCTGAATTTTTAAATGTTGAAAAGGTGCATGAAAGTTTTAAGGTGACATAAGAAAGACTTTTTTTTTTTACAATCATACAAAGGAAAAATCAGTATAAGAATTAATCCAACAACATTAAATGTAAAATAGTAAACTTATTACAAGCTATACACAATATTGTATCACTGAGAAATTATATGCATATCAAGTAAACCACAGCAGCCAATACATAGCATGTTTCATTTTTTTAAAAAAAATGATTTATTTATTTTTATTGGACAGTCAGATACACAGAGAGGAGGAGAGACAGAGAAGAAAATCTTCCGTCTGATGATTTACTCCCCAGGTGGCTGCAATGGCTGGAGCTGAGCCGATCTCGAAACCAAGAGCCAGAAGTCTCTTCTGGGTCTCCCACACGGGTGCAGGGTCCCAAGGCTTTGGGGCATCCCTGTCTGCTTTCCCAGGCCAGAGGCCGGAAGCTAGATGGGAAGTGGGGCTGCTGGGATTAAAACCAGTACCCCTGTGAGATCCCGGGCGTGCAAAGCAAGGACTGTGGCCACTACGGTACAGCGCCGGGCCCCACCATGTTCTATTCTTTCCTTAGAACTTAGCAGCCTGTGAATTGATGTGTTTTTTTTTTTTCTCATCCCTTATGGAGAATGTTCATTTTCGCACAAGAACAGAACTGTGTAACTTCTCTGTGGAATATCTGAATTCCCAGCATTCCCACTTAAGCTTTTGTGGGTCATTTACTGTGATACTGCAATATCCTTGACTTACCCTTCTTGATTCTCATTCTTTCTTTGGGGTTCACATGTTTAGTTCCTTTCTCGCAGAAGCCATCTTTTTGCGTGAAGAACATGTATATTCATTTCAATGCTTTCCTACATGTTGTCTCTCTGTCCTTCTATACAGCTGCTCTCAGCTTTGGATAACTTAGATCATACAACTAATGGGAAGGCTTGGATTTATTGGATGGAGGTCAAATGGATGTTCTAGATGAGGTGGAACAGGAAGGCTCAAGATTTCATTCCTCCTGAACATGTCATTCAAGTCAAGAGTTAAAGTAGTTTTTGCAGGAAATTCCATTTACTGCTTTTGGATCATGGTTGACTGAAGGTAAGAGAGAGAAAGAGAGAGAGAGAGAGAGAGAGAGAGAGAGAGAGAGAGAGAGAGAGAGAGAGAGAGAGAGAGAGCGCAAGCGCGCTAGGCAAGATCCACTCCAGGAGCTGTACCGCCATCTTGACCTCACAGGTGGGTGATGGGGCCCAAGCACCTTGGCTTCTTCTGCTGTCTGCTGTCTTCCTAGGAGCACCAGCTGGCAGCTGGGTCCTAAGTGAAGAAACTGACAGTCCAGGTGTCATCTGCATGAATGTTGGTATTACAGGCAGTGGCTTAACTTGCAGTTTCACAATGCTGGCTCCAGAACAAAAAAATAGGCTTGTGCAGAGCTGAGGGAAACTGTCTTGGTACAACCACTGTGAAAACTGCAACATTACCTATTAAATTTGAACACACACTAATACCCTATGGCCGAGCAGCTCCATGCTTAGGTAACAAACATTCTTGAAAGTTATTTAAATTCAGCTGCATGATGTTAATGACTCTAGGACCATTTGAATTTCATCCACTGTTACTGCTAATTTCAAGTCATAAATTTTAGAGCTCTGTGACTATAGTTTACTTCTTTATCATTTGAATGATTTAATCTTGCTTTGATTGATTTAAGTGCAAAAAAGTAACCTTGAATTTTAATCACATTACTTTTTATTTGACCATGAATCATTATGTTCTGCAATGGCAAAATTATCTAAATCATTTTTTATTTTTCTGTTTTTTTTCCCAAAAATTTCTTTTCTTGTCCTTCTCCATATTGAAGGGGATTTTAAGGAGAAAAAAGAAATTTCTTGAAAATTTATTACCTTTTTCCTGTCATGAGGATTTTGCAATTTTCACAGAAATGTCAAAAAAATCTGACAAAAACCACTAGCGCAGTCAGTTTTAAAGAATGAGAATGTATAGTTACACGCCATCCTAGGGAAGTCTGCCTGCAGAGTGAGATACAATGCTGCTGTACTTTTATTCAACAGCCAGTATTAACTCTCATCCCACAATGTTTACCTTGGAGAGCTAAGTCACAATATTTTCCTTCAGTGAGAGAGCATTGTTAAACACACCGTAATGAGAAGTGTTGACATTTTATTGAAAACCACGATAGATTGCTAATCTGCTCTGAGCATTGCTGTGGCAGTGGAGAAAATCTGTCAAAATGTGTTGGACTCTGTTCTGTCTGATGCAAAAAGAATAATTTCTTGCAGTTCTTGCTCTTCTTTCATTTCCATTTCTACTCAGAAATGAAAAGGGGTAGCCTGTTGACCGCATGGTCTGCTGCCTGATTTCCCCTCTTTCCTAGGAATTCAGTGGGGATGCTGCTGCCTTCTAAAAGTCTGCTTTTGTTCAAAGTCAATGCCACTTTCGAGTTGTATGTGCTTAGCTATCTGTCCTTTCTCACGTGGTGTTTCTCTTGGATGTGATTATTTGATTTACCTTTCTAGTAGCCTAAATTTGGGACCCAAATTATTGTCTGTTTTATTAACTGATACATATGTGTGTATGTGTATGTATATATATATATATGGCTGTATAACTTTGTGGAATATCTGAATGTCCAACATTACCACGTAAGTTTTTGTGGGTCATTCAATATGATACTGCAATACCTTTGATATATATATATATATAGTATATATATATATATATATATATATATATATATATTATATACATAGTAATCTCATCTAATGCAAATACAAATAAAAATTCCAGTGTAATTTATTTTTGTGAAATCTGGAGGAATTACATAAGATAAGTAAAAAGCTAATAGAAGTTAAATTATTAAACTATTTTTATTTATTCAGTTCCAGTTGATTTGAAAGGCAGACCAACAGAGAAAGAGAGGCAGGCAGAGAGGAGGGGCTGAGAAAGACAGAACTGCCAAGTGCTGGTTCATTTCCCAACTGTTCTCCAAAGAAGGGATTGGGTTAGGACGAAGTCAGGAGCCCCAAAACTCCATCAGGGTCTCGTCTGGGAAGGGCAGAGGTGTCTGAGCCATCCCTTGATGCCCCACATTGTGCACGTACTCAGCAAGCTTGATGGAAGTCAGAAAACAGAACTCAAACCAAATATTCCACTATGTGTATCAAGTCAAGTCCTAAATGCTGCTCAGAACACCTGTTCCACATTAACAACTTTTTAGCAGCTTTTCTATGCTACATAGAGTTTAATAAATTGAAAACCTGAAATAAATTATTCATTTAACAAGTGCCAATGAGTTATGTCATATTTGTGAATAATTCTACATACTTAATAAACCAATGAAATTATTCACTCACCTGTGAATTTCACTATCTGTCAGAACAATACTTGTATTCAAATTTATGTACAGTTGAGAAAGGAATACAAAGTGACAAACACAAATGATTTCAAGTTCGTTAACTGAAATATCTAACTTGCGAAAAGCATGCTGAGAGTTTTATTCAAAGCAAGTCATAATAGTTTCATTAGGTATTTCGAACAACAAGAAGACCAAGAAATTGTCCAAGAAACAGGATGGCATTAACAATAGAGAAATTAGAAGTGATTATTTGGTCTTCCAGATAAGACCTCACATTACAGCACCCAAATTTACTCCTTGGCTCTAACTACTGACTTTGCTTTCCTGCAAGTGTGGACTGTGCAAGATAGCAGTGAGGGCTCAGGTGTTAGGGTTCCCACCACCCACACATGAAGAGAATTAGATTGGCTTCCCTACTCTCTGCTTTGGCCTAGCATTTCTCCATTTAACCATTACCTAAACGTCACTTTTCATCCCACATTTAATGCAACATTGTATGAATACCACATTTGTAATCACACTGTAATTTCAATATGAAATATTAGGTGAAATTTTAGCACATGTCTTTAGATATTGAAACAAATAATCCATGGCTGTTCTAATCCTTGATGTGGTACAGCAAATCACTGGACCATTATGCTGACCTTTCCCTGTGCAAACGTATATCTGCGTAGGTTTCAAACTATGTAGTAAAACTGAAAATGTATTCTTGAATGTTCTATATTAATGTTCCTAATGCTTTTTTGATCTAGACAGATTTCATACTCAAGCCCTCTTTCAGGTGGTCCTAGTACTAACCCTATTTTACAAAGGAAGAGATTAGAGGTGCCGACATTTAGTTAGCTTGCGTCATGTAGCACAGATAGTCATTGTCTAAGGTGTGCTAAAATTCTGGCCCTTTGGAGCTGTAAGCAACACTTTGAACTCTGCTGCCCATTCTCACCAAGTAGTTACAGTTCCCTTTCTGCTCCAACACGCCTCTCCCATTGAAAGAGGTACTTACGGAATTCCTAATATGTGTTCCCTTTGGTGCAAAGCCTGTCACAAAAATTCAGTGCAGTCCTTCTAACCTTCTTTTCCAAGCACAGTGTACTACTCCTGACTATTCCATGAATGCACATTTTTATATTTAAACAAAAGTCCAACTCCTAAAATTGCTTTTTCTGATTGGGGGTCTGTCCATTTCTTCAGTAGCTACAGTGAAGTAAAAATCTGCAAATGCCATACTGTGCCTCTGTTGTTTTGCTGCGTTTATTTTACCTTATTATTATCTTGATGACAATGTAGCTTTCCTATTCTGTACATATCTTATACTGCATGCCATATATCTTTCAATGTAGGTCTCAATATGTACATACAGACACACACACCCGCATACACACGCACACACTTCAGAAAGCTCATGAGAATGCATTAAAAGTTCATATTATTTTGATCCAATTTTTTTGAGATCCTTGAATTTCAGATGAAGTTTTTGGAGTACTAAATATGTAGACTAAAAATTATTTTCTGGCGGAAACACATAATAGAAATACAGTCAATTGCAATTCTAAATCTTCAATTTTTTTTTCCTAATAAGATACTACTCAAAATGCAAGCATGCCTGTAACCTCAGAAATTAATAATTTTTTTCTTTGCGTATTTGTTGTGGTTTCTTTTATTGAAGTAATGAAAGCCAGAACAAAGCCGTCTGTGTTCAAACAGCAATGATTGTGTATTCTTTACAGATATTGTCTGAATCTAATTGGATTTTAATGAAATGATATTTCCTTTGTGATAAATAAATAAAAATGATGTTTTTAATTAACTTCATAAGGTATAAGCTATAGATGGCACATTTTGACAGAAGCATTATTACTTTAATGTTTTCTTCTTTTTTAAAAAAAATAAAAGAAGGCCTAATAGCTTGATAGGAAGCATGAATAAATTAAATGGACAATGATTTGAATTTGAGCTTTTTCATCCTAGGAATTTTGCACTTTGGCAATATCTATCGATTTGTGCATTGAAGACTTTTGTTCATTAACATAGTTTTGAAAGCCATTCTAAAGTTTATTTTTAGATTTTTTTTAGTTTAGTTTTGAGAGCATTTGCTTAAGACTGCAAATAAACTAAGTTCACATTGCAATGATCCTCTGAAGTGATGTTTATTACATATGTTCTGAATCCTAAAATTACGGAAGCAAAGCTAATTTTTATAAAGGAAAGTATGTTTTTGAAATGTAACACATTTTTCATGTGCAAATGCTATATATTTGACTCAGAATGAGGATACCCCATTCTCAGGAAATTAATGTGAAGAGAACATATTTACAGTCAGCAGGAGTAACCGGAAAACATATTTCTTGCCTGTACAGCTTCAGAAGTGGCACGAAAAAGCCCTAGGAAAAAAATTAAAGAACAGATTATCTCATATTAAATTCATCAGTGCTATTGATCTGCTGAATTCAGAGATTCTTCTTATTCTGTTACTTAGCATTTGTGTTTTCATTACCTGTCTGTGACTTGCATTAGTAATCTAAATAATTTTCTAGGCCTTCGGTTATCTACCCATTAGCAAACTCACCATGCTGCTTTCTTGACTTAATGCTTGATCACCTATTGTTTTTTTCTTTTCAAATTTTATTTTGAAGTTTTTATGCATATTTATTTTATAAATAATTTATATACAGTGAAGCATTTATCACACACTACATATAAAAATGCTTTATAAAAATTATTTAAAGACAAAACCATGGAGACGAATGGAGAGACTGAAATGGAGGCAGATGGATGGTCCATGTACTTGTTGCTTCCCCTCAACAGCCTAGATAGCCAGAATCAGGAAAGACTGAAGTCAGATCTCCTAGCTCTCCCGCCAAAGTCATGAGTCCAAGCATGTGGGTCTTCTTCTGCTGCCTTCCAAGATTCACAAATAATAAGCTGAATCAACGTTGTGATATGAGATGACACTGTTACCCACTGTACCACAATACCAGCCCCAAACAAAAAGTTCTTCATGGGGGAAAATCAATTGATATTCGACAGGAAATATTTAGGAGCAATCGATAAATTCTCCTCTAATCTGTGTAGTAATCCCCAAAGCAACATCCTTAGAGCTATCATAAATTCATCTTGCCTTATATGGAACTTCCTGTAATTGTAATGTACAAACTACCCTGTTCTAGTGTCTAAAATCTCTCACTGAACTTTATGTCCTTGTGGCACTTGTTTCATTAGTCAGTTTTCATTGTCAATTTATCCATTTTACTTTTGATGAGCTGTGTTGTTTCAAGTTATTTTTTTACCATTATGAATACAGTTGATTCTTTAAAGTGATTTACTTATTTATTTATTGAGAGAGAGAGAAATAGAGAGAGAGAGAAAGCACTAACAAGCTATTCTATCTGCTGATTCTTTCCCCAAATACCCACAACAGCCAGGACCCAATCCAGACCCCCAGATGAGTCACAGATTCAATTATATCAGACAACAGCTTCTTCAAGACTGCATTAGCAGAAACTGGAGTCAGGCATGAAGATAAGGCCTGGACACGTGGAAAGTTCCCACTCTTAGAGCTTTTTGTTTTAATGTTTTATTTGCTTGTTAAAAGGCTCTCTCACAACAGTCAGCGTGGATGCACTTATAACTCACTGGGTGTGACACAAAGATTAGTTACTCCTCACTGGGGTGTGGAGGATTTCTCTGCACACCCCTCCTAAACATGCTCACCTAAACTGTTGACATAATCCTGTTAGAATTATAGAGTTAGACAACCCGAAAAACAGCCAGGTTCAGCGAAATCATGCTTCAATGCTATAAACTGCTAAAGACTAAAATTAAAATAGGCATGAGACAGCTGAATAGCAATCTAAGTCATTTTAAGGTGTATAGAACATGGTTGAATGCAAACCAAAATTGAAATGTCCATGAAGAAGTCACAGGTTGTGGTAGAAAACCTGCATTTTCCTAGTAACATATTGGTTAATCAATACCATGTCAATTAATGCCATAATGTTGTAAATGGTTGGAAATATTATGTTGGGGCTCTTAATTGATTGGGATGATACTCTGCCGGCTCTGCCTTCAGACCAGAGATGGTCTCACCAAGAAACCATTGAACTTACCAGGACAATAAGATGCTGGACTTTATGCTTGGTAAATACCTCCAATGAAAGAATGTCAACTGAATTTGAACTATGGAAATGCAACAAGGTGGAGCAATCCGCCGTGGGGGGAGGGTTTGGGAGGGGCGGGGGGAATCCCAGTGCATAAAAAAAAAATGTATCACATAATGTAATGTAATTAATTTTTTAAAAAAAGGAAATGCAATAAAAATATATGTTTAATAAAAAAAGTATTTAAAAAAAGGCTCTCTCTCTCTCTCTCTCACACACACACACATCAAGACATTCTAACTGCTTGTCCATTTTCCAAAGCCCAGAGCAGCAGCCAGAATTGACAAAATGTGACATCATTTGCACACAAACTCCATCCACAGCTCACCCTCAGTGGCACGAACCCAAGTATTTGGACTGTCAAACTTTTATTTTTAAGCACACTAGTTAGACTGGAAGTATACAGTAACTGGGACTCAGATCAGACACTCCAACACGGAAAGTGAGTTAGTTTCTACTGCGGTGGCATGTGTCACATCGACCATCCTTACAAGTGATTTTGGTGTATCACAATAACCTTGTGGAAGATAGGAACATCCACTTGTGCTTAAGTGGAATTTTTGGGTGTGGAGTCTTGGGATGGTATGAGTGCCAAAGAGAGAAAAAGAATATGAGAAGAGAAGGTGGAGAATAGAACTAGAAATAAAATAAGGTAGGAGAGGAAGAGACCCAAAGAGGAAGATGACAAGAAAGAATGGAGAAGCAATCTTGGCAGCTGCACGAATTAAGGTAACTGACAGGAAAGCAGTCCTGAATTTAGTCCTTGTAATTCTTACACAATTGTGAAAAATGAACCAATAATCCTAAAAACTATAATACCTAATTTATGAGAAAGTAAGTGATGTGCCTGGCATGGGGACTAGCGACTAAAGTCCTCGCCTTGCTCGCGCTGGGATCCCATATGGGCACCAGTTTTAATCTCAGCAGCCCCACTTTTCATTCAGTTCCCTGCCTGTGGCCTGAGAAAGCAGTCGAGAATGGCCCAAAGCATTGGGACACTGCACCCATGTGGGAGACCTGGAGGAGGTTCCTGGCTCCTGGCTCCAGATCAGCACAACACTGGCTGTTGCATTCACTTGGGGAGTGAATCATCAGACGGAAGATCTTCCTCTCTGTCTCTCCTTCTCTCTGTATATCTGACTTTGTAATAAAAATAAATAAATCTTTTAAAAATAATTAAAATCCATTTCCATTTGACACTCAAGCATAAGTTATAAATACCAGAATAGTAAATGAAATGAAGTAAGATGTGAAATAAAATGAAGAGTTGGGAAAATTCATTTTTCGGAGATCATATTGTCATCTGCGCAAACATAATCAAATTAAAAAAAAGATTATTTGAATTAATGAGAGAAAAGTTTGTGAACCATGTATGTAATCTCTAACAAGAAATATAACTACATATTAATTATAGTAGGAAAATGACTTGTGAATTTTATATATTTAGAAAATATGAAAATAAGCATACTACTTCAATTTCAAAAAGCAGAGATAATGTATGCAATTAGCAATGATATTATGTTTTTGAGAATGTCATTCACATCCAGCATCTTCTTTTCTCTTAAAGATTTTTAAATTTTTATTGGAAAGGCAGAGATACAGAGAGGAGGAGAGACAGAGAAGAAGATCTTCCTTCTGATGGTTCACTCCCGACGTGGCCACAACAGCTCAAACTGAGCCAATCCAAAGGCGGGTCTCCCACATGGATGCAGGGTCCCGATGCTTTGGGCCGTCCTCGACTGCTTTCCCAGACCACAAGTGGGTACTGGATGGGAAGCGGGGCTGCCGGGATTAGAACCGGCGCCCATGTGAGACCCCTGCGCATGCAAGACGAGGACTTTAAGCGCTAGGCTATCACGCCAGGCCCTTTATAACCATTTCTTACAACCTTGGCAATGTAAACAGATCTTTCATAATACAGTCTATGAAGGCTTACTCTGTGTCCAGTTTGGGCAGCTAGGTGTTTGTGGAGAGGATCGAATGAAGTAATTGCTCACAGTCTGAGCCTTTTGAATAGCACCTTCACAAAACAGCTTCAAGCTTCACTTTAATAGCCTCTTAAGAGTAGTGCGGACAGGGCCCAGTGCAATAGCCTAGTGGCTAACGTCCTAGCCTAGTACGCGCCTGGGATCCAATTTGGGCACCAGTTCTAATCCCAGCAGCCCCGCTTCCCAACCAGCTCCCTGCTTGTGGCCTGGGAAAGCAGTTGAGAATGACCCAAAGCCTTTGGACCCTGCACCCATGTGGGAGACCCAAAAGGGGCTCTAGACTCTTGGCTTCAGATCTACTCGGTTCGAGCCACTGCATCTGCTTGTATATCTGACTGTCCAATAAAAAGAAATCTTTAAAGCATATAGAAAATTCATTTTTATTTGTCTGTTTTTTTCAATAAAATTTTATCTGTTACAAATATTTATTTCTCTCATTTGGGGCAAACAGGATTGCTCACAGTGTTTCAGAACTTTGAGGAAGCTTTACGTACCAGAGTTATTTTTTCATTTTTATAACTTTTTCCATTTTAAGGAGATGACTCTCACCACTGCTATTCAATATATTCTTAGAAGTTTTAGCCAGAGCTATTAAGTAAGAAAAAAAAAAATCAAAGAGATGTGGTTTGGAATGCAGGACATCAAGTACAGAAGGAATCTGAAAGATTCTACTAAGACACCACTGAAACTCTTGGGAGAATTGGGAATGGCAGGAGGATAGAATAACCAATCCATAATTATTACTAGACTTTGTATTCACAAACAACTCCATGCCTGAAAAAGAACTTGTGAGCTCAGTGCCAGTCACAATAGGGGCAGGTGCTTAACTGTTCGGGGATCCGTTTAACCAATGATGTGAGGGATCTCTATGGTGAAAGCTACAAAACATTTTTTAAAAGAAATAGAATCAAACAGCAGTATATGGAAAAATGTATCGTGCTTGTGGGTTGGTACGATAAATACTATAAAAATGTCCATATTACTGAAAGTCATCTACAGATTCAATTCAGTTCCAATCAAAATAATACTCCCTTTAGATCTAGAAAAAAAAAAAAAGATGCTAAAATTCACATAGAAACCCAACACCCCAGGTAGCTAAAACAATGTTAAATAACAAAACAAATCTGGAGTACTACCACACTTAAGACATACTACATGACTGCTATGGCCAGAATAGCCTGGAATTGGTTTAATCAAAAATGAAGATTAAAGGAACATAAAAGAAATATCAGGAATAGGATATATCTATATCTATATCATCTATATCCATATCTAATCCAACTTATCTTTGACATATGAACCAAAACCAAGCCCAAGAGATAGGAGAATCTCATCACAAATGGTACTGGAAAAAGAAAACTGATCTATGTATAAGAAGTAAGGAATAAAATCAAATGATTAAATATCAAAATCTACAACCTGACACCATCAAATTGCTGGAGGATAATATTACGAATATTCTGCAAGACGTAGACATAGAAAAAGCTTCACAGACATCATTCCAAAAGCTCAGGAATAATGCAAATTTTAAAAAGAGAGAGAGAGATTTCACATGACTAAGAAAACTGCACTGAAAATTAAATCATCGGTACACCGAAGAGGCAGCCAATGAGAAGAATATGTTCGCAAGCTACACAAGAGATATCGTGCTAACATTCAGGATTTACAACTTAAGAAACTCAACAATAGCAATTTCTGTTAAGAAATGGGCAAAGGATGTGAGTATCCATCTTTCAAAAATGAACTTCAAATGACTGATTGACACATAAAGAAATATACAGGTTCTCTAGCTATGAGGCAAATGTCAATGCAAACTGCAATGAAGTTCCGCCAAACTCAGTGCGAATGGCTATCACTCAGAAATTAGAAAATAACACATGTTTTTTTTTTAAAGATTTATTTATTTTTATTTCAAAGTCAGCTATACAGAGAGGAGAGACAGAGAGGAAGATCTTCCTTCCAATGATTCACTCCCCAAGTGAGCGCAACAGTTGGTGCTGCACCTATCCGAAGCCAGGAGCCAGAAGCCTTCTCCAGGTCTCCCACACGGTGCGGAGTCCCAAGGCTTTGGGCCGTCCTCGACTGCCTTCCCAGGCCACAAGCAGGGAGCTGGATGGGAAGTGGAGCTGCCGGGATTAGAATCGGCATCCGTATGAGATCCTGGCGCGTTCAAGGTGAGGACTTTAGCCACTAGGCCACTGTGCTGGGCCCCGTTCCTCTGTTCTTGCACTTTATTGTGAAAACGTCATTCTAGTAGCAGGACTGCCAACTCAGTTCCAAAACCACACTCCATGAAGATGGCAGGAAAAAATGACAGAATTTTGTCGATGTCAGAGGATTTTATATAAGATTAAAAAAAAAGAAGAAGAAGAAGAAGAAAGAAAAACTTTCAGGCCCGGGCGCGATATCCTAGCGGCTTAAGTCCTCGACTTGTAAGTGCCAGGATCCCATAGGGGCACAGGTTCTAATCCCAGCAGTGCCACTTCTTATTCAGCTACCTGCCTGTGGCCTGGGAAAGCAGTCTAGTAAGGCCCAAAGCCTTGGGACCCTGCACCCACGTGGGAGACCTGGAAGAGGCACTTAGCTCCTACCTTTGGATTGGCTCAGCTCCAACCATTGCAGCCACTTGGGGAGTGAATGATCAGTTGGAAGATCTTCCTCTCTGTCTCTCCTCCTCTCTATATATTTGTATAACCAATGAAAATAAATCTTTCCAAAAAAGAAACCTTTCAGCTTGTTCAAACTATTAGTATTTGAAGTATCCTTGAAGAATTGGTCTAATAGCTGAACAAATTTTAACTTCTTTGATGTTCTTGTGCATTGTCCGATGTGTAACTACAAATATGAATAAATTGATGATTTTTCGAGACCTTTGAGCTTAAGATTCATTTTATTTACTTCAAAGGCAGATTATGGAAAGAGAGGGTAAGACAAAAGTTTCACAGTCACTAGTTCCTTCCCCAAATGGCTGCAACTGCTAGAGCTGGGTTAGTCTGAAGCCAGAAGCTAGGAGCTTCTTCAAGGTTTCCTATGCAGGCGCAGTAGCATAAGCCCTTAGGCCAGCTCCTGATGCTCCTCTTGGTGCAGTAACAGGGAGCTGGACCAGAAGCGAACAGCCAGGGCTGAGACCTTTGCCCATACAGGATGCTGGTGCAGCAAGACGTGGCACACACAAACTCTCAAACACGTAATATTCTTAACCGTTGGTTTAATAAAACTAGACAACAATATTTTACAAAGTAATATTTGTCATATTGATCTCCATGACTTATCTGTTCTTGTGTTTTGATTTTTTTTAAAGTGAGCTCCAACATATAAAGGAGCACATTGAGTCTTTGCCATCTATGTTTGACTCATTTCAATCAACACCATGTCTTACAGTCATATTCATTTTGACACAAGTAAGACAATTTCTTTCTTTTTTATAAAAGCTGAATTATATTCCAGTGTGTGTGTGTGTGTGTGTCCTGTTTTCTTTGTCTTTGCACCTGATACTGGACACCAGGATTGATTTCATATTTTGACAGTTATGAACAGCGTTGTTGTAATCATGGTGACGAGTTTTCTGTTTGACACGATGTTTTCTTGTCTTTTTGGTAGAAACCCAGTGAAAGGATTGCTGGATAATACGGTGGATCTATTTCAGGTTTGCAAAGAAGTCTCTGGACTGTCTGATAGTGGCTGTAATTATGTACAATCTCATCAGTGCTGTGGAAGGTTTCCCTTTTCCCACCATCTCTATAGCACTTGCCACTGACCATCTTTTGGATTTTAGCCATTCTGAGGAGTGTAGAGTGATACGTTATTTCGGTTTCGACTGTTTTTCACAGGTAGCTAATGATGTTGGATGTTTTATTTGTTGACCCTATGTATTTCTTGTTTTGGGAGCTGTTCCATGCTGTTCGGTGTATTTTCACTACTGATCCTTTGCTTTGGTGGTGAGGAGCTTCTGAGTTTGACATAATCCCATTTGTTTAGTTTTGCTTTTTGTTGCCTGTGCTTTGAGGGCCTTGTTTAACAGGTCATCTCCAAGACCAATGTCTTGGAGTGTTTCTTTTATATTTCCTTTCAGCAAGTTCATCATTTCAGTCCTCAAGTTTAGGTCCTTGATCCATTTGAAGTCCAAGTGTAAAAACACTCTACTATAAAGGACGAGAAGTTATTGAAAATGTTCAGTCTTATATTTTTTGTCTTGATTATAACAATATGGAAAATGATATTAGCCAGAGTTTAATTAGAACATGTCACCGCAAAAGATTAAGCTATTTGTGATAATCAAATATCATGTGAGATGCTAGGAAGGTTTTTTTTTTTCTTTTGTCATCAGATCATGAAGCAAAGGGGGACGACATCCTTTATAGATTAAAATGTTCTGAAAAAGAGTGGGAGGCACATGTTTTAATAAATCCATGGTCCAAATTAGATCAGTCACAAAGGTGTGTAACGCAGAAGGCAGCTCAAATAAGAGCAGCATTTGTACTACCTGCTATACCGTGAAAGAAAGTGAAAACAAGATGACAGAAAATGTTCGATGAAGACAGAAACTGGGGCCATGGATTGTGCTTGTGGAAGACTGTGGTTAGTGACAGCCCACAGACCCCCGGCCATTTCAGCTTTGAGACTGCTTGAAGGCAAAAATGGAGACAATATTTCTGATGATTTCATGAAATACAAGTGTGTACTCCCTTATTGATTTGGGTTTGTAAAGTTAAAACTTATCTGTCCAATTTCATTTACTTACACTGATTGACTATTTTTTAAAAGATTTATTTATTTTATTACAGTCAGATGTACAGAGGAGGAGGAGAGACAGAGAGGAAGATCCTCCGTCCGATGATTCACTCCCCAAGTGAGCCGCAACAGCCGGCGCTGTGCCAATCCGAAGCCAGGAACCAGGAACCTCCTCCGGGTCTCCCACACGGGTGCAGGGTCCCAAAGCATTGGGCCGTCCTCATCCACTTTCCCAGGCCACAAGCAGGGAGCTGGATGGGAAGTGGAGCTGCCGGGATTAGAACCGGCACCCATATGGGATCCCTGGGCGTTAAAGGCAAGGACTTTAGCCGCCAGGCTAAAGGGAATTTTTTTTAAAGATTTATTTATTTTTATTGGAAAGGCAGATATTCAGAAGGAGAAGAGACAGACAGGAAGATCTTCCGTCCGTTGATTCACTCCCCAAGCAGCCGCAATGGATGGAGCTGAGACAATCCGAAACCAGAAGCCAAGAGCTTCTTCTGAGTCTCCCACAAGGGTGCAGGGTTCCAAAGCTTTGGGTTCCACTTGACTGCTTTCCCAGGCCACAAGCAGGGAGCTGGATGGGAAGCTGGGCTGCCAGGATTAGAACCAGCATCCATATGGGATCCCCGTGCATACAAGGCAAGGACTTTAAACAGTAAGCTAACACGCCAGGCCCGTGATTGACTTTTAAAATAACTATGCTTTTGAGTCAATCCCTTTCAGGGAAATTATTAAAAGCAACAAACAGAAGTAGACACGTTGTGCTGTGTGTTGGAGCAGCTCATCATCCCTCCCTGCTCTACCAAAAATGGGAAAACATGGCTGCCGGGAGAGGTAAAAATTCAATCCCAGATCCTGCAAAACAAATAATGTGAGGTGGCTTGAGGCACATTATCTCAGATGGACTCTTGTCTGTATCAAAATTGGTTCTATGCACTTCATCCGACACCTCCATCTCTAACCCCAGGATGCATTTGGCCATGGGGATCATTATCTTGTGGAGGCCTCACTCCATTCATCCTTTGAGGGCATTCCGAAGAAATGCATCCTCACGATTTGGCCCCAGACAGGACAGTTTCCCCAGTGAGCAGACAGAACACCACATCCACCCGTTACAACGTGTGCCTATTGGAACTGATACGATAAACATAGTAGTTGCAACGGCCAGTACTAGCAATTCTGGACTGAGAGAAGACGAACTAACGACGGAACAAAGCAGCTGGGTGACACACACTTTGACTCTGTTGGAGGAACTGTTAGAGGAAAGGAGTGGCAATCTTAGCAGTCCCCGAGGGATTCCCAAATGAGGCAGGAGCAGACAAACCTACTGAAGCCTACCCTACACGGGTACTGTGATCTCGTACTTTTATGGGCACACACACTGAGGCAAAGACATTGCTAGGATAGGAGCAGCTGTCTCGGGAGGCTCTTCGGAGGAGAATTGCTCATCACTCCAACTGGCTACACGACATGGAGGAAACTGCCCTCTGCTAACTGCCACACGTGCGGGAGCAAGTCTTGGATTCCGCGCAGGGGCTAAGCCAGTGTAATTCCCTTGTAGAGTGTCTGGGCTGTAATTGGATACTGAAAGAGCTTCTGCTGGCACTGGTGTCCAGGTTGCCACTGCTGAGACTCATGATGAGTGAGGCACCGTCTCGGTGGGAACCAGAGCACACTGAATAACTCCACAAGCTGAAGCATCCGCCACCATGCTGATGGTTACAACACGGTCCATGTTTTCTTCTCCCCCTGCTGAGGAGAAGCTGTTAGGAAGAAATGAGAAAGTCTGCGACCATAATGGAATACAAGAGGTCACAAGGTAAAAGGAATTAAGACCTGAACGCATCCGAGGAAAGAAACTCAATTCGTTAGGGGAAAGTGGGATTAGGAGTGGGGTCTTATTTTGGATTTGTTTTTTTGCTGAAGAATTGCAACCCGAGGTGTGATTCTGCCTGTAGCCTCCACAGGAGTCTGGCAGGTAAGGTTCAAGGTATAGCCTAAGGATTCACTGAACTCAGAGACCAACTGAGTGAGCGGTGTTCTTAGCGCAAGGAGGTAGCCAGGCACAGGTCGCATGCCAACACAGAAGATAAAAGAGGGGCGCATATGAATCTGTAGGACGAGTCTACCACTGTCAACAGGATGAAGTCGATCGGATCTTCTCAGTGCTTGAGGAACCTCACTGGCTCCTGCAAAGATGAGACACTGAAGACAAAGGGACTCTGTTAAGGCAGGAGTGAAATGCATTAAGATGCTTTCTCCTGCTACTTGGAGATATTGTAATAATCTTCAATTGATCAAATTGAAACTACTGTAACCCCAAGGAAGCGCAAGTAAATAAAACCTCTGCCATATGGTTTACACCTTTAGAACTTAGCTCTCCTCAGCTCTGGAGGTGCAGCCAAAATCGGCCTAGAGGAGACCAGGCAAACAGATGTGTCTTGAGATTTCATATTTAAACATCCAATTTCTTCAGACTACACCCAGGAATTAGAGGTGAGTGTGCCCACCCCACTGGAAGGGTATGGTAATTGTCTCAAAAGCCTTCCTGTGCTTGAGGGGAAGACTGCAAGAGAACTTAACGAGCATTTCAGTTTAAACTTTGAGGAATCAGGCGTAGGCTCTTAGTGACCTTTAGGCTGACCGAGAGGCTCCAATGACCTTTTATTAAAGGGATTTTAACTAAACAGGATTCTTCCAACTACCTCCTCACTGTTGGCCAAAGTGTGGGCTTTCTAGTCCAGCAATACCACATGTAAATTAGCTACAACTAATGGCGCTCCATAACCCCACTGTATACGGCAGTCAGCTGGGGAGTGTTTGCCAATGGCATGTATTTGGACTCCTTGTTTCTGCTCTTTCAGAGAAGCCAAAAGATGCTGTGAGTCAGAAGGAGATGATGTTAAGCTTTCCATCTGCGGCCACATTTGTCAAGACAAATCAAAACCACCTTCCATGATGGCTGCAAGGGTGCTGTGCCATTTGAGTATGAATCACAAGCTAACAGATTGCCCATACTGTAGCAAAGAATGCATTTTATCTGCTTTCGAAGGGACAAGCTTCGTTTTACTCCGCATTCACCCCAGAGCTAAAGCATATTTGGGCTGACTATGGGTGCACTACCTTTGACTTTAGCTGCCAGTGTCAGGCACTCAGTGCCATGAACCTGAACCTGCCTTGGAACAGATGGCTGTTCGTCATGGCAGCTTCTTCCTTTAGAACTGCTAATCCGTAATTGTGAGGCGTGTGTCTTTGGGCTTTGAAAGAACTGTGTTTCTGTATTCTCCAATGATATTCTTGAAGGAACTCTTTCTGTGAGCCACACAGCCATTCATAGGGAAAATGCCATTTTTGGCTTGAAGTGGAGAAACAGAAAAATAGTTAGTGAAAGGATCAGTTTCAATCCGGGTAGTTGTTTAAGGCAAATTTTGTTAAAAATATTTCTCCATTTTTTTTTATTTCTATGCCCTCCTAAAAACCACATTCCCAACACCAATACTTGAGAGCTCCTTTAAAAACTATATTAATTAATGCCATCTATTATGCATTTATAAATTACTATGTTCATTATGTACTATTTATACTTATATTCCTAGTGTGGTCTCAAAGTTTTCTTGAGCTCTTCCTTAGTTATATTTGTCTCCTAGGGTTGGTGTCAAAAGCAGCTCAGACTCAATGGCTTAACAAACACAAAAAAATGCAGTTTTCTCACCATTTTGGAGAGTAGGAATCTCAAGACAAGTTGTCAGAGAAGCCAGGTTTCTTCTGGAAGCATGAAGAATACTCCCCCACTTTGCTGAGCTGGCAGCTGCAAGTTTTTCTCCGATGGCAATTTCTTCCCTGTGTTCACAACATTTTCTTTCTTATCTATATCTATACCTTTATATGCCCTCCTTTTTTGTTTTGTTTTTAATCAAAATAATGGTTACTGGGTACTTCCCTATTCCGTTGTGATTTCATCTTTTCCACTTCAATTACAAGCACAAAAATTGTGTTCCCCAATGACTGTGCATACAGAGGCTCTAGGTGAACATAAATGTGTAGGCTACTACTCAGTGCGTTGCAGCAAGTGATACAAACGGTGAATTGCATAATTTGGACATCCGTTTGACTTATCATCAGTAAACACGTGTGAGGCAAGTTGGGCTCTTTGTGCCTGTGATGGTTCCTTTTCAACTGAAGCTCCAAATCACAAGAGGTCAGAAACTCATCATGAGAGACTCGAGTCAATTCTTGAGGAAATAAGTCCTGCCAGGCCCACTCCTCCTTTATCATGTGAGAAGATATTGAAGAAATCTGACTATTTCATTTCTTTAAACAACTAAATTCTGTTCTGGTGAAATTCTCTTGACCTATGGAATTCAATATAAAGGAATGTATTGTGGAGCGTGTGCACACACACACACACACACGCGCTCAAGTTGATGGAAGCCACGTTCATGTTTAACTTTCTCACACTACCATGTGGATACCAAAAACAATAGCTTCAAGGTATGGGTTTCCACAGTAGTTACCAAGTTGGTGCAGCCAAACTATAACCTGAAAGATGAAAATATCTCCAACCCTTATCACTATTGCCATTTCTTTCAAAATAGGCCTAATTCCTATAAAGAATAGAAAATTAGGGGGATTTTCAAAGTAAAGCAAAAAGAGAAAGCACAGGTATATAAGGAGATTAAAAAGTAAAGGAAAAGAAATGGAAGGAAAAAGGGTTTAAAATGGAGACAGGTACTTAGCCTGCAGGTGGTGAAGACACCCGTACCCCTTTGGAGTATTTGGATTTGATACCTAACTGTGACTCTCAACTCTTGTTTCCCGCTAAGGAGACCTCAGCAGCGATGCGAATAATGCCACCCACATGGGAGACTTAGATTGAATTACTGGCTGCTGGCTGCATGCTGGTTCAGCTGAGCCATTGCATGTGTTTGGGGAGTGAACAAGGCTATGAAAGTGAACAAGGCTCTGTCTCTTGGTCTATTTGTCTATTCTTAGGGAAGACAATTTAAAAAAAATGGAATCATTTATATAAATAGAAAATTATGGGGAAACAATTTGAAATGTCATGTCAAAATAAAAGATAATAAAATATTGCTAAATGAGTAGAATTTTACATGCAAACATTATTAACTGCTGCTTGCAACCCAGCATTCTTCTTGATAACACCTCCTGCTTACTCTCATAGCAGTCTGAGATCTAATTTATGCTTACAAGCACTGATGCACAGAATCTGATGACTTTCCCTGGGACCCCAAGCAAGTATATCTTCAAAAATATTCTCAGCCTGAGGTCTGACTTCTGTCTTATTGCAAAGTCCGGTTGAGCAGCAGTGGAACACCAAGTATTCAGTGCAAAGCATAGTCACAGTTACTCTAGTACTCTGGAAAGCAGCTTGGGGCTTCCTAGGAACATCAACATAATGCAGCTCGCCATGCCCAAACAAACAGTCCCATGTACAGGAGTGTCTACAGCAAACCCTTATGTACATTGCATGGGCAACACACCTCGTTCCTAAGTGCACCCAAATGGAAACAAGCCCACAAGGTCCTCAATAGTCAATAATGTAGGATAATTTAAATGTTTGTTCTCATGCAATAGTTCTACACAACAGCAAAAAAAAATGGATAAATTACATCTACATACATGTGGATGGGTGAGTCAGATTATAGGAAAAACTTTTATTGAAGCCTTATAAAATTGAATAGGAGCCAGGTTTAATAACAGATTTATTAGAGACAATTGTATATATGAATATGTTTTCAAACCAGGGTGAGAAGGAAAGAAAATGAATTTGAGGGACTAGTTATTTTGAAACGGAAGACAACTGATAAAATGGGGGAGAAGCAGAAGATGTCATAGGTAAAGAGTAGGTTCTTTCCCTCATTGCCTCATATCTTTATGGTTTGGATGTCATTTGCCCCTGTGAAACTCATGTCATAATTTAATCCCCACTAGGAGTCAGTAGTAGGTGAGTGGGACCAGTGGGATGTTTAAGAAGGGATTAGGGTTCTGCCATCACAAGTGGATGCATGCATTCATTCAGTTAAAGGTTTGGCAAGCTAACAGGATATGTGCAGATGAGTGGGTTTGCTAAAACAGCCTGCTTGTTTAGGTCTCATGAATACTTCCTGTGTCTTACCATGGGATGCTCTGTGCTCCATTAGGTCGTTGCCAGCAAGGTTGCCACCAGATACGGTGCTTCTAAATTCAACAGAGCCAGGAACCAAACTATATACTTCATTTCCATCATTTCCTTATAATTTACTTTTCTATTGTGTAATCAGCAATAGAAGACAGACTGTGTTTACGTGTAGATAGGGTTAGTCTCATTTTATTTAATAAGAAAAAAAACGGATAACAAATAGTTGAGCAAAAGTGACAGTGAAGAGACTGGAGTGTTGAGAAGAAAAATTACATGCCGAGAGCATAAGTTAAGGCAGGAATGAGAGGAAAAGTAGTTCAGGAGTGAATCATGGGGTTGTGAATGCTAATTTTTTCTCAGCTGCTCCCGATTCAAATTACATGTTCAATACAGAAGAATTCCAGAATGTTCAGTTCTGACTTCAATATCTGCTACGAAGAAAATGTGCTAATGCACAAACGGAGAAAGGGAACTATAAATGCAAATAGAATGAACTAGAACAAATCAAAATCTGAATTATCCATAGCTATGGATGTGCAGATAACATCTACAAGAAAACTATGTTGGCTACCTTTTTGGCGATAAAGTTAGTAGAAACTGGTGGTTTCAAGGGACAATTGCAATTTGTAAAAATATAAGTTCTTTATAGACAGCAAGAAAAATTCTCATGCAGAGATTTACTACATCCCATCCTGCAGCTTTTATTCAAGACCAGATGGAACTAACAACAGGTCAAATATAGGTACATTTATGGATTGAATTCAGGCTCATTCTTTCTAGCTGGTTTAAAAAGAAAAGTTCAGTAATTATGAATCCACTACTTGCGTTTTACTTGATGATGTTGAAATCATCTAAAAAATGACAGCTGTATGTTTTTTGTTGTTGTTATTTTTTTTCTTTTTTGCTCCTGCTGATGCTAGAGCCCCAGGAGGGACAGAGAGAGTGACAGATGCAGTATTTACAGATGCCACGGTGTCTGTGGGCTACACTGCCTCCACCTGTGGCAGAACAAGCCAAGATCAAACTTAGCAACTCATTCTGCTCAACAGGCAGCTGAAACTGTTCAAGGAGATGGAGATGGGAGATGGTGAGTTTAGTGCTACAAGTTTGTGCTAGGCTCTAAAGATAAGACAAAGAGCCAGATGTATTCCCTGTGTGACGCTGTGTGTGGTATAGTTATTTATTGCAGCACAACAAGAGATGGAGACAACTCCTGCCCCACTGCTTTCCCCACTTCTTGCAGTGCGCTTCAGAATTGAAGGAGGAAGCTAAAAAAAATGAGGCTTGTGGTATATTAAACTTGAAGCCATTGTCAAGATAGACATAACAATCATGAAGATGGATCATACTAGGTTTTTGGTGCGATCGGGATGGACACAGAATAAAATCATGGTACAAAACGTCTTGCCTTGAGGTGGAAAAAACAACTTTTGGTTATAAAAAAAAAAATCGATGGTGAAGCAATTCTGTAGGTTTCCTTTGTAAGCATGCTGCTGAGTACCAAAAGGGGTTTTCTACACTTGGAAGGTACCTTCTTCTGCTAGGAAATGTTTAATTTCTTGCATCACGCAGGGGTCACACAGGGCAAAAATGTGCAAACTCCTCCATGAACTGGCCATGCAGTTGTCAAACCAAGCAGCTGAGGAGTGTGGTACACAGAGCTCTGATGACTCAAGCCGTGTTAATAGCACCCCAGCTGAATGAGATCAGCTGTATCACTTTCACTAGAATCATTTTCTTTCTTAAGGCACTTTTCATTGTAGAAGGTTCTTGGTTTTTCACACCTAGTATGTACAAGAGAGGGGGAGATTTACATTGGTCGTCAGGGTAGAAGGTCGATTTGACAGAGAAAAATTAGCCAAGCAAGATTATTATTTATACTCATTTGAAACCAGAAGGGGACATTTTAGTTGTGTGTATAACATATTTATTAAGTTTTCACCTTTTCTTCTTAGGACAAGATCAAACATAAGTACTGAATAATAATGAGTCTTTTTTTCTTCTGGTTTTTCATTCCCATGGACTATGTCATACATAATAATTATCACAGCTACACCTATTTCACTAAAACAGATGTTTTCTCCCCTGAGTTTTAAGGTTTATCATTTAGACTTTTGTTTTCATTTTGTTTTATTCTTTTGTGTCCTCAGTGTTTTCTTAACATAAACCATCAGATTGAACATGCTTATCATTCAATGATGGCAGATTCTATAGTAACTAGTGAGTTTGTTCTCATGTCTGGATTTTTTTCCATGCTTGGCAGTGAAAATAGTATTTGTCGCATTCAGAGGACGCTTTGGAAGGTAGGACAGTTAGGCTGCTGAACAGAACCCGGCAGAACCTCCCCATCTCATCTCCACAAGCTGTTCTGGTGCTACCGTAATACTATAGCCGTAAAATGTGTCTCATTAGCATTTTTGAATTATGCATTTCTAGCGAGTATTTTAACCTCAGATAGCAAATTCTCTGGCCTTTCTGAATTAATTATGCTTAAAACACATTTATGATTAAACATAAACAAGTTGCAACGTTACAATAAAATTATCTCATTGCTTGATTTCATGTGCATGTACTAGCATCACATAGGCAACTGATTTCAATCCACGAAATACGCTTCTAGTGCTTTGTCATGGCATGATTTTCAACTAACGACTCCTGCTCTGTGTGTCCCTCACTTAATTAATATCTAATTTGTAAAGCAACTTTATTGTGTAAGATAGTATTTCCAGTTTACAGATGTGTAAACTTAGGTTCAGGTAGGTGATACAAATAACTATTCTATGATAGATCAGGAAATGTGCATTAAATATATCAAATCCCAACTTCCTGTGTCTTTTCTTTCCATACATTCTGGCTTTTTTTTAATTCAAACTATGTTGAGGCAGTGTAAAAATGCTTGCAAAAGGTTTATCATCACTGTTTGTGATGATGCGCTATAATAATTTTGAGTTTATGTATCAGACAACGTTTAATTTAACTTCAGAATTTATTGTTGATTGATTTACTATTCCTTATGGCTTTAAAACTCCAGAATGCTTGCAGCTCCTGATGTGGGAACAAGCCGTGCTTCTTGGAGGTGATGAACTCATGGAACTTTGTGTATGAAACTTTGACCTCTCAGCTGACTTTCGGAAAAGATAGGCAGTGATTTTTGGACTCATGATCATTTTGGCACTGCGATAAAAAAGATACACCTACAAGATCAGTATTCTGATAGCACTTCAGCCAAGTTGATAAATTTAACAAGTAGATATGAAGTGCTCAATTAAATTTGAATTTCAGATAGGAGATTGATTATCTTTTAATGTACATTTAATATTTGATGCATTATGGACTTAAAATCTATTCACTGTGGATCTGAAATTCTACCTTGGGGCAGGCATTTGGTGCAACAATTTAAGACACCTTGTATTACCCACTCTACACCCTGGAATGTGTGGTTCATGCCCCAGCTGTGCTCCCAGCTCCAGCTTCCAACATACACCCTGGCAGACAGAAGACGATAGCATAACAGCTGAATCCTTGCTGCTCATAAGAGGCATAGGTTGAATTGCTGGTTTCTGACTTCAGTCCAGCCCAATTCCAGGTTGTGGCAGGCATTTGGGAGTAAATCAGTAGACACCAGTAAAAACATCTCTCTCTGTTCTCTCTCTCAGAGCCACCTTTTAGAAAACTTAGGCAGTTAAATAAATGAGAGTCCTTCTTCATTAAATGTTCAGTATCTTATTAGGCAAACCTATTCTCAGGGCACTAGTTCCTGGATCAGAGAACACTCGGATACATAGCTATAGATTAGTAGACATCTTATGAAAACTACCCTGGGAACACATAATTTTCACAGACATGAAATTCTTCCACATTCTTAGGTGAAATGTTCTGATCCCACTTGGGCAGGAGCAGGGGAAAGATCGTGTTTCACAGCTTCATGGCGAACAAACTTGATGAGTGGTTATTGGCCAAAGGCAGCCCTGGAGAGATTGGGAAGAAGCCAAATGGAAACTTAATGAATCCTTAAATGAATGAGAGGTTAGGAGAAACCAGTTGGCAGAGTGTTCTGACCCCTAAAGGAATGATGTAACCTGAGTCTGGAATATCTTTACTTTAAGCCTCCTCATGTCATTGGAGTTTCCTACTTGCAATTTTTTTTTAAAAATAACTATCTTAGTTCACAATTTCAGGAGGAACATATACATCTGAAGACTTTTTAAATGAATTCTTTAAATGTGAAGGTTTTGTAGAGGCTGATAATATCGGTGATAAGCAATTGCATGAAACAAGTTCATAGCCTTACGTTGTGTATGCCACAGTAAGACAAGAAGTTCCAGTTTCAACATTTTCCTTCCAAACTTCAAAGTGTAAATATGATATATCTGGTAAGATATATACAGCGACAGGGTATATCACTTACTACTTCCGTCTTTATGCAAATTGTACTTCATCCTGCACTGAAAAATAGTGACTTATCAGGGACTGAAGTAAGGAAGAAAGGTGACTTATAGCTATTATTTAATATTTGTTCCCACCGACAAAAAGTAATAGGTCAGGAAATACCAAAAACGCCTGTTTGAAAAAGATGAGCTTCCCTTGAATGACTTGGCCACTGCTCAGTCATGCAAACATTGTAACTGTTCAGCCTAGATGGTAAACAATGGTTTTATTGAGGTCATTAAAGTGGGTGGTAGAAAACAGATATTTTTCTCTGCTCATTTGATATTCTGCTGGAAACTAATGGAAGTAATTAAGAAGAAAGACACTCTTTTTGTTGTTTTGGTGTTCTTAATAAAATAATGTGGAGATATATTTTTATAAGTAAAGCAGACACACTAAAACTTTACAAGTTAAAAAAAATAGCAAGGTTTGAAACTGTGAATGAGATTACTAGGTTTTCTGTCACACACATTTTTCGTGAAGTCTTCTATTTCTACATTTTATCAGAATGCTAAGAAAACTATGAGAGAGAGTGGATAGTTTCTGGTTCTTAGTGAGTCATCCACATGTGGGCTGAGACTGTAGGAGCTCTAAAACTGTCTGTTGAGTGAATATATCGATTATTAATTAAGTCAATTATTTCCTGAGCGTACTCCTCTGCCACTCCTTACCGTCTTATCCAGACTAACCCAGGATGAGATGATAAGTAACCAGAGTGATGCGTGCTCGGCACAGCAGTACTTAGCCCCTTGGCACGTGGGTGTCCACTGTCCACGGCAGAGTTCCAGTTCCTCTCCTCCCTTTGAGTAATTTAATTATATATATATATAATATATGATATATAATATATAATAAATATATATTTAGAAAAAGCAACACATACATAACAAAATGCTTCCTCACGTGAGCAATACAGACTATTTGTGAAACACCATTATGCATTCTCCAAACTTGAACTAAAAATACTTCCATAGTAGTTATTAGTATTGATTTTCTTCAGGTAAATTTCTGTTTGAGTCCGTGATGTTGGTACACTATCGCTGCTGCTGCTACTGCCACTGCCACAGATGACAGGTTGATGATGGATTAAACTACTTGTGTTCTGTTCACAATAACCTACCTGAGGTCTAGCTTATTTGACTGCTTGCTATATTATAGTTCAGTCCTTAATGCTTGAAACATGTTCATATTTGTATTAGGCGTCCCAGTCTCATCCAGATACAGAGATCAGATTTCAAACTTGGAGTTAGATTGTATATTAAAGGAGTCTATTCCCCCATTCTTGAGTCACTATTGTTTCTTTCGCCTTCTGAGATCTAACCCTCTTCTGGTTTTTCTCCTAAATAATTTGTTACTCTTTCATTGTCTTTTTCACTTAACCCTTTTTTCTCTTTTCCCTAGATAACAGTATTTGAATTTTGGAGAATTTACTATTTGGAAATCCGCAGGTTTCTAATCACATTACTTTCTCAGTCAGTACATACCAAGCTTTCAGTTTGAGACATTTTAATTTCTAAGTCACATTTTCAGAGAGCCACCAGGTGAAACTATATCTTCTAGTTCATCTAAATGACCTAGTAGTTATGTAGGTCTTGTGGTAGCTGAATAAAAGTTCTCAAAGATATTCAGTTTTAAAACTCATTTGTCACCTTGCATGGCAAAATAAACTTTGAATACATGTTTATGTTATGTATCTAGAGCTGCATTATCTAGATAATCAATATAAACACAGTGGTTGGGGGGAAAGGGAGGAAGGGAGACAGAGGTTATGGGATGAAGGAAGCTGTACATGTGATAACACTACCCTCTCCCAGCATGCTGGTAGGCAGGGCAGCGTTATCACATGTGTCAGAAAAAGAATATGAGCACTCAATAAAATTTGAGATGAAATAGAAAGTGAGGAAGACAATGACCCATTGGAACTTGAATGAGAGAAGTCTTGCAGTGACCAAAACGTGCAGGAAATATGCTAGAAGTAAAATGCAGATATTACATTTTTGTTACATATGTTCTTATTTCATACACCTGAGAAGATATCAGGACATGTAGTAGTCTTCTGTGTCCACGCTAACAAATTTTCAAAGCACTGATGACTTTAAACAGTAGGAAATTATTCTTTTGGTTCTCAAGTTCATCAGTCCAAAAGTAGTTTCATTGGGTCAAAAACCGAGATGAGATCCAGGTCACTCTTCATCCAGAGGCAGGAAGGGAAACTACACCCCATTGCCTTTCCAACAGCTAGAGGTGCATCCATGTACTCCTTGGCACGTGGCCACATCCACAAAGAATTCCACATTTCTGTCAATGGGGATATCATCCTGCAATTCCTGTTGGCCAATTCTTCTCTGTCTCTTTTTCTTTTCTGCTTTCAACCTCCCACCTTTGAATTCTCTCTAGAAAGAACATAGCATCCTATGCTCTGGTATCACTTTCAAAATTTTATTGTTAATATTGTTTGCGTAGTTGAGAGGGATGCATGCTCGTAAGAGCCTCCGATCAGGGTGGGGAGAGTCAAGTACGTTGGAAGGTGTGTGGCACAAATGTTTCAGTTCTCTTTTCTTTCACTTCTTCCATGTCCACTGGGAACTGACAGAGGGATCCACTCCCTGATATCTAAATCCATCAGCTCCCAGGGATGGGGACAGTCATCTGATGACACTTCAGAGATCCCAGTGTGGGGAAGAATGTTCTAAGGGTGTTACTTGAATAGTTTTGAGAATTCGGGGACATCGTCTTCTTCACTGTACTAGGGTTAGAAAAATTCTCTAAGGCCTATTGACTGACATAGTCCATCTTAGTGCATCCACAGATCCAGACATGCACTGCAAAGCTTGATCAGAAGAGTCATTCAAACCGTTGTGCTTCCCATCCTCTGACAAGGTACTTAGCATCCTCTGCTGGTCTCCTAGATGGTCTGGCTATGATGTACTCCATGAGCATATGGGCATACTGTACACTGCACAGACATCAACAACTGAAGAGGCCCAGATCCAGACATGTACTACAAAGTCAGACCACAAATATTGTGGCTCTCAATGTGGCCAGGGTTTGAGTCCAGCAATCTAGTTGGGGAGTCCCCCAAGAAAACTCACCTGGGGTGAACTCCGACTTGACTCTTGTGTGCACTGGCTGGTGCAGGGTCAGGTACATCCATCCCCTGCACCAGCCAGTGAATATACCAGTGGATGCGGTTGTCTGGTCAATTCTTCCCCAGCCCTGTCTCTCATATGAACTAACAGATGTTGCAACCTAACGCAGTCCAGCATACTTCAGACCTGATCCTCACACAGCAGCAGATGCCACTGCTTAGTTGAGGGGACCCCTGGTAACTCCCAACACGCCCAAACCCAGCCCCAGTTTTGCATATGCCGGCAAGTGCTATAGCCGATCCCAGCCCATTCTGCATCCCACCCAGCTCTTATGCACACCCATGGCTTCTGTGGGTTATTTCAGCCTGATCTGTCCTCAGATCCAGCCCACACACATACTGTCAAGTGCCTTGTCTTATTCAGCCTGCTCCACCCCCAGCTTCAGCTCTCCTGCTCAACTAGCAGGAGAATTCCCCAAGTTCCCCTACCAGGCCCATTCCCAGCCCCTGATCTCCCATTTGTTGATGGGTGCTGTGGTCCTGCTTGGCATGGTCTACCCTCAGTCCTTGCCTTTGTAAGTGCCAGTAGATGCTGGAGCCAGGCTAAGCTCTCAATCCCAGTTCCCTTGTTTGTTGATGAGTTTCATAGTCTATTCTAGCATGCCCAGTCACCACACCCAGCTCTCACACAAACCAGAGGGTGCTGCAGTCTCACATAGCAAGCACAGAAGTATCCCCAGGGAATTTGCTCCTCAATCCATCTCGTTTACTTTCCAGTGGGTTCTTCGGCCAAGCCTAATATGGTCCAGTCCCTGCTCTAACACCCAAGGGCAGATGCTGTGGCAATCCCAGACATGCTACCTCCCAGCCCCAGCTTTCATATGTGCCAAGCAATGCTACCTATCCCTGCCAAGGTCCTTTAACTGGGTGGATACCTTGGCCTGGCCTACATGTGCTTTCCACTTGGTTATCCCATCTCAGCAATCTTGCCTACGTGCACATGCAGTGGCCCGGACTGTGGAAGCCCCCCAAAATCACTCCAGACCTGACAAACATGCCATTAGTATTCCGAGTCAAACATGTCCTTAGATTTCTTTTTCTGGACAATCTGCAAGCCCCTTGCTGTGCAGCACTGTAAGGTGTGCAGTGTTCCTATATAAATAAAATAGGCAACTAGCAACTGTGCTGGCACAGTAGTATGGTTAAATCAGATTTGGCAATAACTGAGAACAGAATGCCTGCCAGCTATTGGCTGCTTCTCTCCCAGTGATGTAACATTTGCCTGGGACAAATTAATCTAGGCAGTTGCCTGTACCTGGGGGCCTGGTATCTTTCACCTGGATCTCTACCACCACTTCCCTTAATATGTCCATGCCCAGAATAACCTATAGACCTTTCTCTGGCCATCATAATGGGGAAAGAATGCTATTGTCACTGAACCAGCTGAAGCTGGGAATGATGCTAAACACTGTGCAATACAATAGCATTCTTTCACCTCAACAAAGCACTCTCCAGTACCAGATTAACAGTACTGAGTATACTAAGCCTGAATTACACGGACAGATGTGAACTGATTTTCCTCCAATGTGTCTTGCAGCCACACAGACCCTTCTATTCCCTCCCTGTCTCAGAATGTCACTGTGCCTTCCCTTCTCTGGGACACTCCTACTTCAGAGATGTATCATGGCTTCTTATTTTGTGGAGAGAAGAGACAGAGAAAGATCTTGTGCATGCTGGGGTACTCGGGTGCATGCGGAACCCCCACATTGTCTTCCCGAATGATGGCCCTAGCTTCCATTCCCACCAGGAGTCAGGTAGGGTACTTGGTACCCCACATCCTCACCAGCATTAATTGCTTTCTTGATTTCTGTATGACGGCTGAGATTGACATATTGGGAAATGAATGCTATATACAGCAAGAGTCCATGTTCAAAAGCGGTAGTAGAAGTTTTGGTTTTCATTGCAGTTTATGTTTTCTAGGTATTATTCTTTTCTTCTTCACCTACTTATTACATGATGACACCTTTTTATATAAAATGAAAAGCTTTAAAATGAAAAGCTTTGTGCTGTGAGGTGAATGAATGTGCTATTGTAAAAATTTGGGAAAATATAATGAAGGAGAAGTTAGGGAAGGGATGCGAGGTGAGCAGGGGTGGAAGAGCTATGCTACTAAATTTGTAACATAAAAAAGTGAAATCTATTCATTTTATATAAATCAAAACTAATAAGAAAATGAGTGCATACATTACAGAACAATTAAATGGTTACTATTAGGTATGTTATGGAAGCTATGCATAAAATTATGAAAACAGCATTACAAAAATGTACATGATCTATGTTTTCCACATCTGACTGACAATACAGTTAATTTTGCTAAAGGTCCAAGAACCACTTATTAATGCCAATTGTGTATAATTGTATAAAAAATACATAAAAATTCCACTTGAGTTTCCAAGGCAATATAATAATTACTATTATTAGTATTATTATTTTAATACTATCAAGAATACTTTTGTGTTTAGTTTGTAAATTTAATTCTTTGGAAAAACCAGTACATATTATCAGGGAAATACTGCTAAGAGACGTGAAACATTTTTGAAATAAACTTTACATGTAGTCTTTGCAATCAGTTAGACCAGCGTTTGAAATCTGCTCTTCCTATTATTAATTAGAAGCTATCAGATTATGGTAAAATTATTTAAAATCTCTGTAACTCATTTTCTTCAATTGTAAAATGGGAATCTGAATAATATTTATCTGTTAGGACTGTGTGGGAGTAAGTGACTAGACAGCAGTAAAACAGCTTACAAAAAAGGCTCAAATGCTCTAGTGAGACCGTGTGTCTTATTTTCTTTTTTTTTTTTTCAAGATTTATTTTTATTGGAAGGCCAGATATACAGAGAGGAGGAGAGACAGAAAGGAAAATTTTCCCTCCACTGATTCACTCCCCGAGTGGCCATGACAACCTCTTTTGGGTCTCCCAAGCAGGTGCAAGATCCCAAGGGTTTGGGCCATCCTGGACTGCTTTCCCATGTCACAAGCAGGAAGCTGGATGGGACCTGGCCTGGCACCCATGTGGGAAGTTCAAAGAGCTTGTGCTAACTCTATAGCATGCAAAGACTGTGTATGGATTTCAACATTTCTTGCACGTAAATAAATAGATTACAATCTGATTTTGCATGAACTTTTTAAGCTACCCTGACAGTGCTGACAAGGGTAAAGAAAGAAGAGTAAATTATAGCCAAAACTCTGTTCATTCCATGTGAAATGGACTTTTGCAAAACTACATAATCATTATTTGATTTGCCAAGCAGAGAGAAACTTTGTCTTCTTTTGATTTCGTTAGGATATTCGCTTTTCAACTTAGAAATAAGACATCAGATGGAAGAAAGGGACATGTGATGACACAGCTGGTAAATGGACAACAGAATTCTTTGTAAGAAGTTCTTACTTTTTATAAAGGCGTATTCTTAGTCTTTCAGAAATTACATTTCTTTCAAATGTCAGCATTGGACAATGCAGTGAGATTTGCTTTCATTCAGTTTGTAGCTAGTTTTTGTATTTCTAGATGACGTCACTGAATTTGTTTTGTGAAATACTTCAGATTTGAGATTTGCGACAAAGGATAGTTTAATAAAACTGACCTCCTATTTATCACAATGTCACCCTAATCTGAATGGTTAATAAATTTGCTTTGGCAAATTGTTTTTTGGTCTCTGAATATTTAGGAAATGAAAAATTGGGCTCAGTCCACTTTGGCAGACTGCATCAGTCAATACATTGATCTTAAGGTCAATGTATCGATTTTGAAATTGCCTGTTTCTTAGCTATAACAGTGCTTTCTGGAGAGTACTGATTTATGGTTATATCTTTGTATCTTCATTCCTGGCCAATCAGAAAAAAGACCTCAATATGTCATTATAATTTTTTGTATAGATATTATTAGACAGTAAAATTTATCAATGCAATTCTTTGCTTTCAAGGTAGGAGGATGCTTTCCTAATGAAAAAGTGGCATTGGTCCTTCTGAAATGGTAACCGATCTCATTCCCACATGATAAAAATGGCTGATGACTTAGCAGTAGTGTAAAACAAGTTCAGTCAATAAGATGTTTAGCTAGCCATGTTTTGAGTCAGTATAAGTACTGAAGTTTCAGAATGAAATTAGGATAGCTTTCATGTGAGTTTGAATTTAACAGTTGTTTGGCTGTGGGACTGAACGAGACTTTCCATCTTTAAGTTTTCCACCTAATTCTACAACTTTTGAGAGCTTTTCTGCCCACTTGTTCGATTCGGCGGAGCAGAAGTATGAAAGAAGTAAAGCAGGGATAAAAAAAAACTGTTTTTTAAAAACTTGCAGTTATATTTTATGGGACACAGTTTAGAAGCATATTTTTGCAGAATATATATTCTGAACTAAAATCTGACATTTGGGTCTCATTTGCCCGACCCCTCTGTAGTTTCTATATCCTATTTATGGTAGGAATAATTCTGCCAAAGCCTTTCCTTCCTCCGTCTGCTAACCTAATCAAACATTTGCTCTCCTTAAACAAAGATGGGGCCAGGAAATTTTTTATTCTATTTCAACTGCCACTTGAAACTGAAGACTCAGTCTCTCCTGGATCATTTGAATACCTCATTTATGGTTGGCATTTACCCGAATTCATAGGTCATGAATGCTTTAAAACCTGTACTGAGTCCTTATGTACAGCAAGAGTTTCGGTTTCTGAAAAGGTGGCTGCAAATGTGTTCAACACAGTCCCTAACATATGCCAAATCTGGCTTATAATGGGTCAAGTTGGCACCATTCAGGTATGGCATGGGTGCAAAAATGTTCCTGAAGCCTCCAACAAGGATACAATTGTTTCGAAGTGTCGTGGTTGAATACTTCATTAGATGCTGTAGTATGAGAGACCCTGTGGAGTTCCCAACTGTGAACTTAGTATTTCCCCACCACAATTCTGAGACAAACACCTTGATGTCCCTCTCAGGTCTCCAGGAGTAGCCACATTAGCTAATCTTTCCCAATATGTCTCTGTCGACAAGGGAGACAGCAAAGTTTTAATTTGCTAATCACCCGGTTGGAGAGGGGGTGAGGGGGGGATGCTAATCGGCTGCAGACATCTGTAATGACCCTTGGACAAAACCGAGGAAAACTAAATCAAGGCTTTGACAAGGGCAGGAGAGCGGAAACAGAGGCCCTAATTGTGGCCATGTGAAGTGCACTTTCCCCTTTTCTATATTTTGTGGTGGATTTGTACAGTACTTTATAAAGTAACTTTTTTATGGACAGAACCAAAAATGACTTTCTCCATCTTTGGGCATAAATGATCAGACTTGATCTCTGAAATGTGAAAGAAGCACCGACATTCTGGTGCAAATGCAGTAGACAAAAGGGTTGGGGAGAGCTTTTGCCAGTTAAATTTGGCTAACCTGCAGAAAGCCTATTGTCAAACCAGCCATGGTTCAGTGAGCTCTCTTCCCTCTTTCTGGTTAAGTGAACCTCAAAACAAAACAAAGAAATATGCACTGAGTCACATATTCTAAGAAATAGACTGTACTCTCCTCAAATTGAAATAATGGCACTCTAATGCTTGGATTTTCCACATTTGCCTTGGTTAAGCTCCTACTTTCTTGCTCTGAAGCTGTGTCCGTTGGTGCAGTTCTGCCAACGGGGGAAGCTTAGCAGGACACTGGCACTGTAGCCCTTGAAATATTAAGATGAACAGAACTAAACCAAAGGTAAGTGTGTTTCCTTGCAGTATTTTAAGTGTCTGTTTCTTTGCTTGAAAAGTTTTCTTGGTTGAGAGCGGTTGTGTGTCATGCTCAGCCTGTGTCAGATAAACGACTCTTGCTGCGTTCGGTGGCTGAAGTCTAAAAGAGAAAAAGAAAAGGGAAATTTGATGTCAACAAACCCCCCACCAAAAAAAAAAAAAACAATGTAAAATGCCATGGGTTTTGCACTTAAATACAGGCAGACACTGACAAGATTGTCTGAGGTGGGTGTAGCAATTTCAAAAAGCAAAAATGAACGAAGAAAACTTTTCCAGAAGTTAATATTTTGGAGGGTTTTTTTTTTCTGAGCTTATTTTTGAAGGTGAAATTGTTATTTTACTTGAAAACTGAAGCATGGAAAGTTGATCTGAACTCAAAAGACTCGCACTGCTGTGGACTTTTTTTTACAGTCCTCCCTGCTGCATTTTCTTGTCTTGTGATTAAAATGTTTTCTGAACAGATATTTTAAAATCACTTTCTTTAGAGTGAACTCACCGAGCAGCTTCACCTCAGCAGCCTTGAAGTTTTCGTGGGTGAAAGGGGCTGTGTCAACTCGAGGTGAATGGCCGACATTGAAATTGCTTAATAATTGCCCCTCGCAGGGTTGTGGCCTTGAGAGAGGATCTAACGGACTGATGAAACTTTTTCATTTTCTCTTCTCTTAGCAAGTTCCCCGGCTTCGGTGTTCCAGGTTCTCTGGTATTGAGTTTTCCTTGCTAGAGAAAAGGCAATGAACTTTCTCTTGAAAGTATTCTAATAGCTCTCAGTCGATACAGCAGCAGCTCCCTACGTGGTCCTGACAGCTCTGCACTCTGTCAGGCTGCTTTTCAGCCTAGGTTCTCTCAGCAGGTGTCTATCAACACAGGCTCCGATTTAGCAGTCTTTTAGCATCTCTAGGAAATGCAAAACCTCATTGATTTTCTCTGGCTTTCTTTGTGTTTCCTATTGTCTCACACAGGAGTAAATGGAGTTCTTAGAGGAAGAAACTCTCAAGTTCAAAACCTTTCACTTTTATAGGAATTACACATGCCCATTCCTTTCCAGAAATGGAAAAGAAAAAAAAAAGGCATAGGAACAGAGCCTATGATGCGTATTTCATAGACAGCTGGGTCAGTTTCTGTAATAGGAAAAGAAAGTCTTTAAGACTAACTTCATTTAGAAATGCTCAAATTCTGATACTGTTGCAAGGTGGTTTTCCTGAGAGTGAATGCATTGGGGAACTGAGTACAGCATTGCAAAGAAACGCAGTCCCCATGTGACCAACCTTGTCATATTTGAGAGTGAAGTATCAAACACAACACTTGTGTTTCCATGCTGATAGGAGCAGAGGGGTATTACATTTGGTAATGCCTTCCCAGAGACAATTATATTTATCCGGAAGTAAAAGAAAAAAAAGGACTGATGAGTCCTTGATATAATCTTTTGAAATCAAAGAATCTTGTTATCCAATTGCACTTAAACAGTTCTTCAAATACACAGCAGATTAAATATCAATCATGTTATCATTGGGGAGAATTGGGGAGGTTACTATAAGAAGAAATGTGGAAAACGCATGTATTTTAGTGGCTTCATTGTCAACATATATAATTACTGTAAAGAGTAGAGAGTTCTCCAGTTCTTGACTATGAGTAGATGATGAGGAGCAAATGTCCACGAGAGTGACTCATGATCTTTGGGATAAATTAAGTTCAGGACTGTCTGAGGAATCTCCTTAGCATCTTTCCTGTTGACTGTTTACTTTGAAATCTGAGATTTCCTGTTTCCGGAGAAGAAAAATGTGTTTTGAAGAGTATCTTAGCTAAAAATTGTTTTATAAATTGCTATCTGTAGCTTTCATTTCATTCATAACTCCAGCAGCGTCTTCAGAGAAATGTGAAAATGAAACTTCCAAAAAATGCCTCAAAAAGAAAGTTAAGGAAGAGTGGCAACTTTGCAAAATTTGTAAATTCCATCAGTTTTGCTTATCCTAAAACAATCACTCGTTTATTTAAATGATAGGGGCATATATATATATATATATATTTTTTTTTTTTTTAATTTTCCTACAGTGTCAACCTAATAACTCATTGTGATTTTGTAAGTATTGTGAGTTATACCAAATAATACAAATGAATTTTTTTAATAGTGGAAATAAAAAGAGTGCATATGCCACATTCTGTGTTGAGAGGGCTCCAGGGCCAGCGGTGCTCTAAAGATTGTGGGATTCATTTCCGGTTCATTTTACCTGAACTGTCTCTAACGTTACAATTCTTTTCCAGTGTGTTGGTTTTACTTTTTTTAAATTTAATTTTAGCTTTTTGACTGCGTGATAATTGGCCCAACATTATTTTCAGTTTCTGCAGTATTACCTTAACTGTAAAAAACTTCTACTAAAAAAAATCAAATTAAAAGTTCACGTTAAAAACAATTAGCTGAATTATATTGCAATTTAAACCAGGAAGAAATTAATGTTATTGTATCACTAACATTTCATAGTTGCTAATCTTCTTATGTTGTAATATGTAATTTTTTCTACCAAACAGAACATACAATTATTTATGGCTAGGTATATGCAATTAAACTTATTTGCTGACATTGCTAAACCTTCAAGGTTTTCCATGTGAGTTTCCTAAGGTTTGAGTATTGATGAAACACAAGGTAATTGATACAGGCAGATTAGTATTCAATTTTATAGAATATGAATGGAACCACTTATGCTCAATTATAATCATTGAATTACATTTGACTAGAATGGATGGAAGTATGTTTTCTTTTTATTCTGTAGCTTGTATATCATTTTTCACAAATTGTATTCACTAATCTACCTTTATAACTTACAGGATTTTATATTTATTGTGGGAAGTTTTATGCAACACAAAAATGTGCACAATTGATATTAGTATAAAATTAGCATAGATATGGATTAAAAATTTTAATTGGAATCTTATCAAAGAAAGCTTTGATTCTCATTTTCAAAATCTTTGATTCTCATTTTCAAAATCACACATATTGTAGGAAAAATTATTATTGATAATCTTATTAACACATTCCAATTATACAGATGCTTTACCTTGTGTTAGTTAATGGTAAAGGTTAAGATTTTCTAGGCTTTTATTTGTCTATAATTTAATCTGTATATTTTTATTGCCACATTATTGAAGACATGTAACTTAGCTTTTCTTTTGCATACTCATTTGAGTAAAACAGAATCATTGAGAAATTATCAGAGATCTCTACCACTTATATACATATATGAATATATAAACATAAAATTATATATTCATATAAAAGCCACATGCTCATAACTTTTAGCTTGTTAAATGTAGTGCAAAAAAATACTTACAGTGCAACAGAATTACAGTTAAAATTAACTGAAAAACCATTTTCATTTCATAGAACCCAAATTTCCTTACTTTTAACTTTAATATGTATTTTGTCTTTCAAGAAGGCTTATTTTATGTAGTATTTAAATGGTCTAATTCATCTTTTTTAACCTATTGTTCATTCATTTTATTCAATTTATTTTTATAATTATTTTATAATTAAAAGTATTCTCACTCTATGTGAGAGAGTTATAACTTGAGTAAAGCAAACAGGAACTCAAAGGACAACATTAACTTTGGACTGAAACTAATCATAGGGTATTATAATATTGAAGCATGATTCCAAAGGAAGCTATTATAGAATGAATAAGTTGATTATGATGGAAATTTTCCTCCTGGTGTCCTTCTGGCCCTCACTTGCATACATTGCCATAGAACTTCTCTAGCACTCATGTTCTTCAATATTGGCTGGTGTAACAATTCACTATTGAAGTCTCAACAGTGATAGTAACACTTAAATGAAATTGTTCTAAATAGTTTCATGATATAGAAAAGCGATTAAAATAATTGAATTGCTTTAATATATCCCATTAGTATTTGAGATATCTTGATCTACATTTTCCTTTTAAGCCCTGTGAGTAGTTTTTGTCCTAACAAAACAGCATTACATGAAGTAGGGAGAGGGGACCAGAGACTCAACATTCTAAAAGACAAAAAGTTAGAGGAAAAGAAAGGGAAGTTGAGGTAGAATTGAGGGAAAGGCCAGAGTGGGATGATTTCTTTTTAATATGAGAGTGTGGGCTCAAATGAGCAGAAATATTTTGTGTGAGGCAGTAATTTATATTTTAATTATTGATCAGAATCAAAAGAACCCATTTTTGGAAAAAGACACATGCCTTCTTATTTTCTCTGTTTGGAAAATAAAAACTGGAAGGAACAGATGAGCCAAGTATTTCTCAATAATATTTTTAGGACAAACTGGCAATTCAGTGGCATTGGCTAGTATAACATTGGTTCTGAACAATAGAGTTGAAACAATATGTGTTGAAGTTTGTGGGTCTACAGTGTGTGTGTGTGTGTGTGTGTGCGTGTGTGTGGAGATAACTGAGAATTAAGTGGCATTGAAGTTTAGATTTGTAATAAAAACACACTCTAATATTTGGATGCAATACATTCATGGCATTAATAAGGGATTAGCGCTAAGAGGAAAACGACACAAAAATAAGTTAAGAATGAACAGACATGATTACATTGTGTTTTGTGAGTGTACTTTTGCCTAAGAATATAATTGCTATGACTACTCATTGACAAAATCTTGTCCCTTTTACCCAGCAAGGGTTTTGTCTTAAGACATTTTGCCAAATCTTTCCCGATTTGATTGTCAGAGACTATAAATATTCTCCTAATCATGGCCCATGGCATTAATAACTCAACCCATGATATCATCACATTGACATGCACCTGATTCTCTTCTGGAGAAATTTCTATTTCTGATTCTATGCATTACTTACATGCCAAAAAGCATAAGTTTTAGCATGCAGCCTCTGTGAGGTAGAACTGATGAGGCACAACATTTTTTCCTAGTGAATGTATTTTTGACTTTAAACTTATTTCTTCAAATAAACACTCTTCATCGGGAAAATGAGCGCAAGTAAGTTTTACTTAGATGAAGCAATCTCTGAGGATGAGCTCTCCTCTGAAGTACTACTTCGCATGTTGACTCTGGCAGTGGACCAGTCCAAGGAAGGCTTTCTATGTTTGCAGGATGCTCCTTCTAAATTCTACACATCTTTCATCTCATTCCTTGGACACCAGTGCATTTCCAGAGCACTTCAGAACATTTAACTCTTACTATCCCCACAGCAGGGTCTTCTGTGACATAACAGTAGATCTGGAAAGGATGATAAAATGGGCTCACCGTGTGGAGCTCTATAGCAAAGAAGATAATTGTGACTGAGTCTGTGATATTACCACTTACCTTAGCTGTGTTGAGGCTCCTTCATAATGGCAGTTTTATAGGACCGAAAGCCCCAGAAAATGTAAAATACCTATGGGACATATTCCAGTGCTGTACATTAAATTTGAGGATTTTACATGTGATGAAGTATGTCAGTGTTGCTTACAGGGAATTCCAGTGATACCTCAGCTTTCTTGGACTTATTATAAATCCTTTGTCGGAATTATTGTGGCTGGTTCAATAATTCAGATTAGCCCTCATGTTTATTAATGCACTACATCTGTGCAAACAACATGTCAAGCAGAGAGTTTATTGTAATTGCCTGAGCAAACAGAACCTGAAAGAAGCAATTTCCAGTTACAATGTGCTATGACAAGTAATGAGGTAATTGGCATTCTGTCCTGATTACTTCCACCTTCTTTTTCATCAGGTCTATATTGTGTGTGATAGATAGTTTTATAAGAAATGAAGGTGTTTGATAATACGGTTCGCTGCTGCTTAAGGTTAGTGATTAAAGACAATCATCATTTTCTCTCAGAGATCTTATTAGCTTTAACATTATTTATTCATATGTGTAAAAGTGTGCCCAGGAACCATCTTCTCAGTGCACTGTATGCTGTTAAAACGGAAACGTGAATGCCACCAAATGAATGCAGAGCGTGTTCTAGGTTTCCAAGCATGATGGGATGCCGGAACTCTCTGAAAATGAATCTGTTCATGAAAAGTGTGGGTTGGAGTAATGGCTTGATTCCATATCTGTAGCCAACATTCACCTGCCTTCAAATAAGAGAGGCAGTGTGACATTTAGGAGCAAGATGGTGATTTGATGCAGAATCTTCATTTTCATCATTTTATAACTTTCTACAGCCATTCACCTTTGCCTGCAGCCTTCAGTCAGCAAAAGAGGGAAGCTATCATGTTTCTAGAGTAAACATTAAAAGTTATGGAAATTTAGGAATCCCAAACAGAAAAAGAAATTTGAAAAAGGAGCAAAAGTGACTTTAAGGAGAAATAAAAGCAAGGTATGTTTTTGTTCCAAAGGTATGCTTTCTCACTTCGATTTATAACATATTACTGAAATTTCAATCTCTGAAAAAATTCTCAGGTGGGAAAATTACTTAGAAATGGTACATGTTTACCTTGCTTTCACATCACTGTAATCTTAAATTTCTCTCTATCCAGCTAACTAATCTTCAAACATTTTGCAAGTTCGAGCTAAGTGCCCTTGTTGACCACCCTTACCATGTGTGGCAAAAGCCTCCCTACCGTCTTCTTGTCCCATGTCTCTAACTATAGATCATGAAGTTACTTCAAGCAGTTCATGGTTTTAATATTCAAATTGGAAAATAAGGTTAGTGAGGCTCCGCCCCCCCCAAATTTGAAATCCATTCAACACGTTTTCCTAATGGGCATCTTTCATGATCTTTTTGAATGAATTCCATGTAAACTACTTAAGGACATGCTATTTACTTGAGGCAATATAGCCTAGCAGCAATCAACTTTTGAAATATGTTGTGTATATTGAGATTCCAGTGATACTACTCACAAAAAAAGAATTCTGACAGGTCTCAAATTTTTCTGAAGTGGGATCACCCTATGTGAACAACAGTGAACAACAAATACCTCTCTCGATATGATCCTGACAGGCCCCGATGCTCTTACACCAGTGCCTGGCACCTGTGAATACTTAGTCAATATTTTCCACATTTGAGAATATGAGTCTCACACACACGCTCACAAACACAATGTAAAGAGAGAGAGAGAGAGATAATTCTCATCTGCTAGTCTGACAGGCCATGACTGAACGATGTCAAAAACAGAGGCAGGAACTCAATCCAGGTCTTCCCCATGAGCAGGAAAACCTAATCACTTGAGCCTCCCTGTTGACTCCAGGGTACCTTTGACATGAAACTGGAGGTGGGAGCTGTAATTAAATATTGAACCTAGGTATTTCAGTATAAGCAGGCAGGGCTGGGGTGGGGGGATCATAATTAGCATCTTTACTCCTAGAACCAACACCGGCCTTATCACATTTTCCAAAATGAGCTTATTTTCTCTACTATTAATGTCAAGAAAGAAGTGACAATTTATTCATCAATACTTTACATTCCAAATGCACTCATTTCCATAAGGTTATTAATAAGACATGGGATGAGATTGGGAAAGCAGGTACACATGCAACATGGGTTAATACATGATCTGTGTCCTTTAAAAGAAGGAATACCGAGATCTTCAGACGCTCAGTAGCACCTTAGCTACACTGGAGAAGCCTGGGAAGGTCCATGAGATTATGAGGTACCATTGCCAAGGTCATCTTTGAGCCTTCCAGTTGGACAGGGGATGTTCCTATCTTTACTGGGCACAGAGATATAGCACCGTGACTACTTTTTCAGAGTGAGTGAGGGTCTGGGTGGACATTTCTATTCCTTTCTTTCAAAAGTCAAAAACTGATAATGTATGTGCTGTGGCTTGAGGGGTCCTGCAGTGCCACTGTTGCTGTCGGTTTTCTGTTGCTGTAAGACTGAGTGAAGCTGACACTGGGTGAAGAGTGGTTTATGTAACTCACATTTCTGTATGTTAGCAAGTCTCACAGCATGACAGAGGCCATCATGTGGTGGGACTGAGCAAGCACGCTAGCTCAGGACCCTCTGTTCTTACAACATCAAGGATGACATTATGTGGACCCGACAATCAGAATTTTAGTCCTAATTATCTCTCAAAGGCCCCACACCTAAATAGCATAAATATGTTCATGGGTGGATTGAGTTTTCAAAACATGAACTTGAGGGGGCACAAACAATCAGTATTGCTTAGAGAAGTATGCTGCTAATGCTGGTATAGATCCCAATACCAATCTCACTGTTTTTTGTGCTTTTGCACACATTTCTATGCCTCTTAAGTTGTGAATAGGGTAATGGGAAGGTTACAGAAAGAATAATGAATTGGCACAGAGAAAGGGTTCATAACCGTAGGACAAAGCCATAACAAGAGAGCACAGTTACTGGGAACAAAATAGTATGGCTAAACACAGCTTCTTCAACTCCTTCTCATCAATTTTGTGTGTTTATTCTTTCTTCTATCAATATTTTTGAATACTTGCTATGTGTCCAGCATAATGCCAGGCAAGAACAGTGACTTAATGAGTAACTTAACAGAATGGAGAGCTGTACTGGTAACTGCATGCAGGCTGGACTGTGGCTCAGTACCTGGGTACATTATTATCCAGGGACTGTTGTAACAGACAGACAGAAATCAGTCATTGTCTCATGAAATGTCATGGACTGTCTGAAAAGTATCACCTTCTCTCATGCTGAGTAATAATCACCACTTCTTTCAGTCTACAAGAGCAGCTTTGCGCTACTGAACTTACCCACCCATTAACAGAGAGGCATCATTGAGGACAGTTGATTAAATCAGCATATAAATGGACACTCCAACATACATCTCTGATTCTTTCTTTTTTGTATGTGATTTATTCTTTTTTCTTTTTTTATTTCTTTTTTTTAATTCATTAATTACATTGTATTATGTGACACAGTTTCATAGGTACTTGGATTCTCCCCACCCCTCCCCAAACCCTCCCACCATGGTGGATTCCTCCACCTTGTTGTATAACCACAGTTCAAGTTCAGTTGAGATTACCCTGTTGCAAGCATATACCAAACATAGAGTCCAGCATCTTATTGTCCAGTCAAGTTCAACGGCTTCTTAGGTATACCCTCTCTGGTCTGAAGGCAGAGCCAGCAGAGTATCATCCCAGTCAATTAAAAGCTCCAACATACCATCAGCAAAAATTTACATCATTATGGAATTAATTGACATAGTAATGAGTAACCAATATGTTAAAAGTAAATGCGAGTTCTTAACCACCTTCTGTGACCACCTCATTGACATTTCAATTTTAGTTTATACACAACATAAAACATACATAACATAACATGTTATACATAACATCATATCATCTTAAATTAAGGCAAACATGTGGTATTTAACCTTTTGGGATTGGCTCATTTCCCTTAGCATTATGGTTTCCAGTTTGGCCCATTTGGCCACAAAGAACTGCATTTTATTTTTTTAATAGCTGAGTAGTATTCCATGGAGTAGATGAACCATAGCTTTCTTATCCAATCCTCTGCTGATTCTTGTTAGAGAAATCAGAGAGAGCTGTGAGATGCAGAGTGAAGCAACATGCTCACCCTCTTCTGGTCTTCAGAATCTTTGAAATCACATGCTACACGTGGTGGCAGAAACAATGACAAATCAAGAAAAAGTGCAAATTTATTCAAATATGGTTAGAATTAGTCAAGAGTTATATTAAGTAATTTAAGACAATGCAGGTTTGATTTCTTCTACACCGTCTTTATTGCGAACTTATGAAAAAGGATGGGTCCTTTCCCTTTTGGAAGGGGAATCCAAAGAGAGTAAGGATGAACCATTAATTAATTAGTTAATTTAGAAACGGGGAAAGATCACCACACTGTACCTAGATGTTTCAGTAATATGCAAAAGAGTAAGGCTAACTTTGAATAGAAAACTATATTTAATAGAAAACTATATTTTGTTTGTTTACCAGTAATTTTGTATCAAAAGTTTATGTCTGTACTTAACAAAATGATAATTTTCACACAGTATCTTAAAACAAAATTGAGGCCAGGCAGGATAGATATGTACTTTGTATCCAACATCTGTGCATTTTCCACTTAGGTTGACTAGAAAATTGGGTGAATACCGGGCTGTACCTAAGGAGTGAGCAGGGAGTGGAAAAGCAACAACAGATTCGTTTCTGCACAGGCTTCCCTCAATCCCCAGGTCTCACTGGGAATCCTATGTGGGATGGTTCCTGGAACTGAGAGTGACCAGGACTCACTAGATGCCCCAATGCAGGAAGCTTAGGAGCAAAGATCCGATGATCCCAAAATAAAGGAGGTGAGTGAGAGGCCAGGAGCACAAAGCGAAGTGATCTCGCGTGGAGGTTGCTATGTAGCAAGAAAGGGCACTAACTGGACCTCATAGATGCTGAGGCTGACACTGATCAGAAAAAGCTCTGCAGTGTCAGGAATGAGCTGCCATTTGAGCACCCTGGGTTTCGAAGTGAAGTAGTGAGCCTGAAAGGATACAGACTGATATTGATTGTAGGAAGCTGAGTTGGCACACAAGAATGAAAATTTGGTGGCGTTTCAGGGAATTTCTGTGAAAATAACTTCAAAAGCTTTTCTACCTCTCTCATACACAATTGTCTTGAAGGATGAAAAGTTGGAAGACTGCACACGCACACAAGTGTACTTCAAAAATGTATGAAAAGTGGAATTAAATATCAGTTAACTGGGGTGCAAAAAATGTTGAAATCCATACATTTTATGACAATGTACAATTTTGCAAATGTTTGGATAGCCACTTGTATGCTTGGATTTTTAAACTTTTTGCATCAAAATAATTTAATTTCATTTTCTACAAACTCTCTGGTATGAAACTTTCAATGAGAACAGATTTTGTTAGTTTAAATTTTCATGTATTTGGTAAAACTAAAGAAATCATAAAATCCTTAGTTAATGCCTCTAGTTAATAGACTCATTATTGATACCATGAGCTGAAATTCTATTTGCATCTATTCTTTCTTACATTAAAATTATTAGTTGACTGTGCCTAAATAATTACATAGCTAGATCCGAGAAATGCTTTGAATGCTAAGATTTACCATCAAAATACTTCTTTTAAAATGGCAAGCTTTGAACATAAGGTAGAAAAGTACAGAATTCTTGTTCAGGATGCATGAACTTACTGAAAATTTTGTTGTAATAAACATAGTACCTTGTTATAATTAGACATAACACTTTAAAAATGGCTGTAAACACATACCTAAAAGAACATTCAGAGGAAAGATATTACCTATCCAGATAACTGGATTTGACTTGAAGTGGTCAATGAAACAAACTACCAAAGTTGAAGAGCCACTTTTATCATTGTCTGTATTTTCATTCATGTACTCACCAAACATTTTGCAATGTGTGAAAAAGTTTGCGGCATGACAATGAAGTAATCAAGTCCCAACTCTACTGCCTGTGTCACTCATTCTTGTATGTCTACCCACTTCAAAAGAAAACAAAACCTGTTTTTGTGGTCAGTCTCAAATGATAGTCTCTTAACATTTCCACATGTGTCCAAATAAGAATTCCTCATTTATAGCTCAGAATTATACCCACCCCCTAACTTAACTACCACTCTCACCATTGAAGTACAGGACACAGAATTAAAAGACAGGATAGCATAACTGAACTCCAGGAAATTCAGTGTTTCTCGGAAGAAGCAGAAGAGGGCATCTAGAGGCTGCAGCAAGTTTTGGAGATGTAAAAGGGTGAAGAATTATTGAGTACTGTATTGCCTAAGCCAAAGCGTTAAATTTTATTTTGAACAGTATTTAAAAAAAAAAATCAGGGCCTGGCACGATGGCTCAATTGGCTAATTCTCTACCTCGGAAAAGTTGTGATCCCATAGGGGTGCACAATCATGACACAGCTGTTCCACTACCCATTTTACTCCCTATACTTACAGCCTGGGAAAGCAGCAGAGAATGGTCCAAAGCCTTGGGATCATGCAACTGCGTGAGAGACTCAAAGGACGCTCTTGGCTCCTGGCTTTGGATTGGCTCAGCTTCGACTGCTGTGGCCATTTGGGGATGGAAGATCTTTTTCTCTCTAGCTCTCCTCTTCTCTATCTGCCTTTTCAATAAAACTAAGTAAATATTTAAAATAGAATTTTAAACAAAATTTAACATTTTAGGGTTGGGTTTGCATTTAGAAACCTTCATGGTGGATCTTTGGTTGTGTGAAGGTAGTTTAAATTTTATAGTGCAATACAAACTCAAGGTATAATTATTATTAGCTGATTTTTTTCTCACTCCTTCAACTTTGTTGAGGTTAGGTATATTACCCTTAGTATTATTTCTCTTTTTTAAATTATATTTTAGTTTTGTATTATTATCATACCTGCCTTCCCACAAGTACCATATAAAAGAACTTCAAAAAGCTTGTGAAGAACACTAGTTAAAAAATAAGCTCTTTCTGGTGTCAAAGACAATTGTGAGACCCATGCGTAAGGTTTATTATGTAAAACATTTTCATTAACTTTATTTTAAAGAGTACTTATTTATTAAAAAGGCAGCGTTACAGAGAAAGATTGAGAAATAGAGTAATTCAACTGTAATCTGTTGGTTGACACTTCTTGTGGCAAATATTGCCTAGGCTGGGCAAGAGTGGAACCAGGAACCCAGCACTCCATTTAGGGCTCCCCATGGCTGGCTCTGGCCTAAGCATAGAAACCATCCTCAGCTGCTTCCCCAGGCACATTAGCAGAAATGCGATCAGAAATGAGAGATAATGCACAAACCAGAATACATAACAAGCTGCCGTGAATCTGTAAAATAGACCTCTCTTAGATAAACAGATAAACAGCAAAATCCATTTTCACTCTGATAAAAGTCACCTATCATTAACTCTGGAAGAGAAAGCATTATGACTACTGAAAGAATGGATAGAACATGCTTACGCATTTCAGGTGAGGGAATTCATGTGTAAGATACAAGAAACTCTTATGAAAAAGATTGGGTGACTGACATGGTATAACAGCTGGGAAAAAAGCAGCAGAAGATGGCCAAAGTGTTTGGATCCCTGGCCCCAACATAGGAGACCGGGATGAAGCACTCGACAGTGTTGGCTATCTGGGGAATGAATCAGGAGATGGCAGATTTCATTTCTCAGTTTATTCCTATCTCTCCTCCTCTCTATGACTGGCATAACAAACTAATGGGAAAATGTTCACCTTGAATGTGCCTGGATCCCGTATAGGTGCTGATTCATGTCCTGGCTACTCCAGGAAAGCAGTCGAGGTCAGCCCAAAGCTTTGGGACCCTGCCCCCACATGGGAGACCTGAAGGAAGATCTTGAGTCTTGGCTTCAGATTACCTGGGCACCGGCCGTTGCGGCCACATGCGGAATGGACCAGCAGATGGAAGATCTTCCTGTCTGTCTCTCCTCATCTCTGTATATCTGACTTTCCAATAAAAATAAATAAATCTTTAAAAGAGAGAAAAATGTAATATTGACAGCAACATTGTATGAGAGAAAAATGCAGCTCATTCAGTAAGTAAAAGTGCAAATGCATTTCTGTAAGAATATAATGAAATACAGTATCTAAGGTGATGGCAAATAAATCTACATGCAACACATATGAATCTTAGCTACCTAATGTTGAAACATTTTATCAAGCTACAAGGTATATTTGTATTATTAAAGGTGATAATTGGATTTTAGTTCAGCAAATTTCAGAAACAAAATAAAGAATACGTTTCTTACAGATATGCCTGGTTGTGATGAATTGTTAGTTAAATATACATATATATTTTAATTCAAGAAAATGTTTATCTCATGGGGACAGATAAGCGAGTCAGTTTAGCGGTAGAGGGCCACAGGGAACATCTATGGTAAAAACATGTTTTACTCACCTGTGGCCACTGCGGCCATTTATAACTATGTTTTGTAAATTGAAAACATGGTACATATAAGGATGAATAATTTAGAGTGCAGAAAAAAGTGAATGAATGATGTTTACTGTTAAAGGAAATATCAACAGAAAATGAAAAATATGTGTCCAGGAGTTATCAAAATATGGTCTGAAATGTGGCAACAAAAATACTAGGTATGATTCCAAGTATGTTCTCAGGGGCCTGACACAGGAGCCTAGTGGCTAAACTCCTCACCTTGCATGCGCTGGGACCTGGATACCATATGGGAGCCAGTTCATATCCCAGCTGCTCTACTTCCCTTCCAGCTCTCTGCCTGTGGCCTGGCAAAGCAGTCCAGGATGGTCCAAGATTTTGTACCTGCATGGGAGAGCTGGAAGAGGTTCCTGGTTTCTGGCTTTGAATCTACTTAGCTCTGGCCACTGTGGCCACTTGAAGAGTGAATTAGCAGGTGAAAAGTCTTTCTCTCTCTATCTCCTTCTCTCTGTAAATCTGCTTTTCTGATAAAAATAAACAAATACATATTTTTCACACAGTGTCTTCTTTAAGACTTATTGCACAATCTACATCTTGCTAGCACTATCTTGTATCTGCATGTCACTGTTGCCTTGAAGTCCTTGCTACAGCTTCTTCCTCTCCTCTTGCCCAAGCTCTAACACCTCTATCGCAGTAGAGTCAAGCTTATCTCTCTCAAGGGTGAGCTCCATCAAGAATACTTCCTGAAACTGTTTGTAAAGAAAATACATATTTATTGGAAAGGCAGAGTAACATACAGAGAGACAGAGACAAACATCTGTGAAGCACCGACAGAGAGAGGGAGAGAGAGGGAGAGAGAGAGAGAGAGAGAGAGAGAAATCTTCCAAGTTACTGCTTCAGATTTTGTTCAGAATGGCCAGAGCTGGTCCAGGGCAAAGCCATTAGTGCAGTATTCAATCTAGGACTCCCACATAAATTGTGGGGTTCTACTGCCTTCTCAGGAACATAAGGAGGGACTGACTCAGAAAAGGCAAGCACTCATACCCAGAAGGGATGCCAGGGTTTTTCAGGAGGCAACTTAATTGCCATGCCGCAACTTCGATTCCACCTTAATGTCTTCCAAGATTTGATGGCCCTCAGAGATGTACCCTGAGTCTGTAACAAACACTGCTACTTATTCCTTCTCATGACTCATCTCCTCCTCAACTTTTCAACACTGGACCTGACCTGGATTGGAAACAGAGCAACCTGTGCTCAAATCAGCATTCAAACATGATGCTGGCACGACAGGCAACCCTTCTATTCAAACCATGACACAAGGCTTCCAACCTCCCATTCCAGTCCACGTGCTCTGGTAAACATGTTTGATGCATTAACAAATTTAATCCTCACAGCAGTCATAAAGATAAGCATGCTTATTGCATTCATTTCAGTTTTTATTGGGAAATAACCTAGAGAAGCGACTTGTCCAAGCATCTACTTAAAAGACAAGGCTCAAAACATCCAAGCCTACATCCCTGGTGCTTGTCTATCCAGATGGTCTCGGTTTACTCCTGTGTGGTCTTTTAAATTTTTAGCTACAACCATACCACATACCTTCAACTGGAAAAGAGTTGACATTGGCACAACACCTCATTTGCGGCTCTACCACAGCTGTTGGAGATTGCACCCCCATGCCGTCATATAACTGTCAACATCATTAGAGCACTGTCAGCTCCTGGCACACAGTAGTCTTCAATGCATATTGATTGAACTCATGAAAGAATAAGGGCATCTAGCTAAATGGTGACCCACATCCAAATTTTAAAGGGTCTTTCTTTTGTCTCTTCACAGACATTATTTTTTCCTGTATAAATCCTTACAAGTCAAATCTAAGTACCATGGTTCTTATTCAAATAATGAGTAAAGGCATTCAGTAATCGTGAGAAGAAGTGACAACACAAGTATTTATAATTTACTGTCTAGGTCAAGTTCATGTTATGACAAAAGTAAAGTATGTTTTTTCAAAAGTGTACTGAAATAAATTTTGGAAAGCTATAAAAATGAAAATGGAATAGGTATTTGGTGAAGCAGCCAAGATGACACTTGGAATTCCTGTACTCCATATCTGAGAGCCCGGTTTAGATGTCTGGTACTGTTTCCTGCTCAAGCACATGCAGGTGCATACCAATGCATGCTCAGGGATGCAGCAGTGAGAACTTCGAAAGTTGAGTGATTGGGACACACGTGGGAGACCCAGACTGAGTTCCAGGTAGTTGAATCAGCACATGGTGTTTCTGTGTATCTTCAAATAACATTGAATAAATTAAAAAAAAACACATATTATCTTCAATAATTTTGATATAATTATATTTTTCAGGGAAGTATCACTCTAAATAACCCAATTAATAGAGAAAGTAGAACCCTTGTGGAGAATGAACTGAGCACCTCTAGTTGCCATAGACTAAAGGATTTAGGAATACACCCTAGTGTTGAGGCATATCAGGTGAAGCCGTCAGCATTGCTGATACCTCACCTAGGTGCTAATTTGAATCCTGTATGTTCCACTTCCAACCCTTATTCCTCCTAATGCACCTGGGAAGGAAGCAGAGGATTATCCAAGTACTTGAGCCACTGTGAAGTTTGGGATGCCAGGAGGAAGCTGCTTGCTTTATCTTGGCTCAGTCCTGGATTCTAAGACCATTTAGAAAGCAAACCAGCATATGGAAAAAATCTCTAACCTTCCTCAGTGTATCTCTGCTTTTCAAATAAAATATGTGTTTGGATTTGAATTTTTTCTATTCCATTTGACACAAAGTTAATGGACTTGATTTTACTCTCTCTGTCCCTTGCCATCTCATCTGTTGCTCCTTCTCTTCCTCTTGCTTTGTGACTAAAGCACGGGCCTTCACGACATAGTCACTACCTAGTAGTCAGCTACCTAGTGGCAAGAGATGAGCAGGAGTCTGCCTTCATCTGCATCTACACGTGCAACAACAGCTGGACAGGTGATAGATCAAGAGATCACATGACTGCAGAGATTCCAAACAAGTCCATCAACATGACCTGAAGACCTGTAAGCCGCATTTGAAAAAGCTGATTTGCAAATCCCTCAATAGATTCCTGCCTTTGCAAGGTGTTAAAATGCTGCATGCTGGACACGGAGGTCAAGGAGGGCATCCAGGTGGAAAGCATGTGTCAAGAGCTTTTGATCATTTCTGATAAAGTAAGAATACTAAACAACAAGTACCGTTAGGACAACATAAATCATCTCAAAGTATCAAACGCTTTTTGCTAAAAGTGTTCATCTTTCTAATCAACTAAAAGAAGTCTTAAAACTCAAGAATTGCACTCAACCTTTTCATATTTTCTTACAATATATAGCATACACTTCTAATTACCTCAGCAATGCTTATTATTTGTTTAATATTTCTAGGGACGTGACTTTATTAAAGTTAGTGCAAGTTCATCAACAAGATGTTTGTTGAGTATCTACCAGGTGCCTGATGCTTCACTGTGCAGAATTTAAAAGTATTTATGGTATAATACTGCATACAGTGTATTTTCAAAGTCCAAAGATAACTGTGCTGCCTGCCTGTGCTGTCAATAATAGAAGTTCATGACATTTGATTTGAGTCTTTGTGAGAGGCAATGTTATTCTGATTTAATAGCTTCCATCTGCTCTTCTCATTTTCATTGCTCCTTTTACAGTTTCCAAATTCCACCCTGTACCCTCCAGGGAAATTTTCTCAAGCATTGGTTCTATTCATCTATGAATTGGAGAAGGGGGAGGGCCCTCTGCAGCCTTATGGTTTTGTTTATCGATCTTGATTGTTGGGCAACCTGTTGACACACACACTTTTCTAAGTCTTGTGTTTTCCTAGTGTTGCTAAGTGCTGGGTGCTCACAAAAACTTAAGCCCAGAACAAAACTCAGTGCTGAAATCTTACTTTATACAGTGAAACAGAAGAACATCCCAGGAAAAAAGAGACACAGGATAGAACTCTCCTTTGGAGTGTGAATCTGCAACCAAAGACGTGTGCGTCTTAGTTCAAAGAGGGAGAATGGACGCTAAGCCTACTTGTCTGAAACAAAAGAAGGTGAAGCAAAATCTTTATTTGTAGTTAGTATAATTAAATGCAACAATAGTCAAAAAATTACAAATACATAGCACATCTGGGAAGCTTTCTTGGCCCTCTGGTTCCAAGTGGCATTGTTTTTTTATTTTCCTTTTAAAAGTATATACAAGTATGTCTTCACAATATCTGTCATTCACTTTTCTGCTAGAACCCTGAAGTAAAACATTAAATATACAAATTTTCATTGTAACAAAGGCCTGGTAAATATTTTTGTTCTCTGTTAAGGAGGAATGAAAAATAAGATAAATATTTTGCAAATACCCTTCATGTATATGATAGAAAATTAATTACATATGCTTTATCATTATTTTTGAGAAGCTTTATATCTTGACACTAAAATGCTTTCATTTTAATATGAAAGTCTCAGATGGAGAGACATACAGATATATTTCAAGCTAATAATGAAAAGTGCCAGTAATCTATATCTTTAGTGCAATATTTTCCATATTTATTAGCCACAGAGTGGAATTAATACTTTCAGACATTCACTTTGGGGAAATCCACCTTAATTCCTAATGGAACTGTAAGATACATTACAATGAGTGACATCGGCTCTGAGCAGGATGACGGGAGCTGCCTTTGCAGAAACATGGAAGAAACATGGATGACGAATCAAGAAACCTTGATTTTAAATTTTCCTTCTGGGCTTCTCCAAATGCCATTTTCATTGCTTGCATATCATTTAACTATAGAGTGGCCTGAAGGGCTATCACCCCAGCTTTCTACTCTGATAATAAATAGTCGAATAATTTTACACAAGTCAATTTATCAGTGTTCCAGTAGCTTCTTCCAGAAAACCCCCTCCAGTTGAAAATTTCTAAAATGAAAGCCAAATTCAGGGTTGCCTCTCTCCCCTGTGTTCAATTTTTTACCTTACGCAACTCTTCCCTTGGTATCTATATACCGGAAAATGAGAATGAGACATTGAGTTTATTCTAATTCCAAATCTGCTCCACCTTACTCTCTGTTTATTCTTCCATTACAATTTCATTTTATTTAGTATATAAAATTAAGTCTACACACGCACGCATATTTATTTATTTGTTTGTTTGTTTATTTATTTATTTATTTATATCTGTCACATTGTATCTTCTGATGACAGGAAACTTATTTTCATACCCTCTGCATCAAAAAGCACAGTGCTAGATATACAACTCAGATTTTAAACACTTGTTTCCAATGGGAGTGCCAACACACTCACCCAGGTAAGCATTCATACATTCATTCGCTCATTCTTGCTTCATGCCACAAACGCAAACACCTGCTTTGCGTGTTGCCATTATGTGCGATGTTTGCAATGTCAAAATACAGAATTTTAAATACCCAAAATCTAATAATAATCTTTGAATATCAAGGTAGAATAAAATTTGAGATTATGAATATTTGATTTGAAATCCTTAAACAATGAGCATTCTTTTAATTAAAGCTGTAGTAGATTCTATATTAATGGATATTTTTAATGATAATAAGATGTAGATATTTATAACATCTCAAACTGATTTCAGTCATCAGAAAGTTAGGCCTTCATTAATCCTCTATTAGTGAATTCTCATGGGTTCAATTTCTGGTAGTCAAATAACAATTTTTCATATTGTAGATAATTCTCTAAACATTTGTAATGATTTTTAACATCATTAACGACATATTAATTATACATATGTATATATTTTTTAAATTTTGTATGGTCTTCTAACCAGTGCTTTGGTCAACTTTAACTGGTTAATTCTTTTGTTGTAAATCTACTTTTTCTTATCTTTAGTGCCGATGTTTGCAGCTCTTGTTGAAACTGATTCACTCTTCTTGATGTTCATTTAAGTCATATTGAAACATGAAAGTCCATTGTACCCCAAAACAAATAAAATGCATTTTAAAAACTTTTAACTTGAAATTTAAGCTAGTGTGTGAAGACTATAGGATAGTCTATTTAGGGAATTTTTGGTTAAATGATCATAATCATTGCTTGTTAGTATTCATCAGGATTCTCATGGTTCCATCAGCTTTTTTTTGGTATATTCTTACTTCTCATTTTCTCCAATTGAATTTTCTGAGTTTAATGTTATTCATTAGAAACAATTTAAATATATTTAGTTGCACTAAACTGATATTCCTTATTCATACTAGTATTAGTAACAGCTGTTAAATTCCAAGTTATAGAATGCAGTACTTACATGTGAATATTCTCACATCTTTTCAAGTATGGGAGGGACAATCATTTTAATGAAAGTGCAACTATTTTGACTTTCTACTAGGAGTTCTATTTTCAGCTACAAGCTTACAGTATTCTAAGAATATTATATTTTAGGTTAATTCATGTTAATGAGTCAAATGCCTCATTAAGATAATTAGAAAGGAATCATTGTAGCACTTTTATGTTTAAAACATACACCTCATTTGTGTCACAATCTCAGGATTTATTGGAAATAATTGCCATTGTTAACAGTTAGTACACATTATATTTTGATTGTATGTGATATTTAAAACCAAATTATTATTGTATTCTTATATTTAAGTACAATTGAGTTTATTATTTGAAACAAGTGGTAGTTACTGAACTTTTCTTCTTAGACTCTTGTAATATTCTTGGCTGTCATACTTCGCTATCTGAATGCATTTCACTTAAAACTTTCTAGAAGTATCGTTTCTGGTTGCAGGAATTGAAGCAGAAGCATGTGTGTAGCACTCTTTATGCTTGAGTAATACACTTGTGAAAATTGTCAGTCACATGTTTCAATAGCATTTTCACAAAATGTATTCTTTCTATGAATGTGTCCAAACACATTTTCTAACAAAGATCAATAATATCATACTTTATAACTGCTTTTAACATTTCTAACTTGAATTTTTAATTGCAAAAATATTTTCAAGACTGAAATGAAAATGATTTTGATTAACAAAAACATCAAATCCACGCAAGTCAGTGTGGAAATATTGACAAGGCGTTTTAGTACCTGTTTGAAATGCTAAGAGCGATTGGGAAATAAGTTCTGCACTGAGATTTGATCAAAATAAAACAGCACATACAAGTGAAGTACAAACTAAATACATGGTTCTGACAGTAATATGAATGCTTATGAATTTGGTCCAGAAAAGTGGCTACTGGTAAAATGTTCTAGAATTAAATGAAATTCGATATGCAGACACTTGAGCTACTTTTATATAAGAACACTAGTTCACTCAAAGATATTGGTAAAGACTTAGTGAATTAATTTTATGGAAATGCTGATATCCACTTACAGGAAACATTCCATAGTCTTCTCACTTCCCAGGTTATAGGATGAAAAGATCATATTTTGCAACTTTAGCACCTTTAGCTCCGCTAAACACAACCCACAACCATTACCTCAACAACTTGCCAATAAGCATTTGTGGCTATCCAATCTTAAATTTAAAGAACAAATTTCTCAATGTCAAAACAGCAAATGACTTAAAATATTTAATAATGATAAAACATCTTAAAAATATTTACTATTCAAATTCAAAAACAAGGTAGAATATATTGTGTTAAAAATATATGAATCAGATACAGAGAGGTGAGGTTCCTGTAGGTAAATGTGTCTTTGAGATGGGAAGAAAATGGAGTAGCAACTGAGGAGACTGGTAAGCAGTTCTTCATCTATAATGATCAATATTGGCTGAAATATTTTCTCTTTTCATTGCATCCCAATTGAATTTTCACAGTGTTTCTAGGAGATAGAAGCGCATGCATTTATATGCCAATCTGAGAAGTGACATTTTATTTTTCAGTTGCATCTCAAGAGCGCCAAAGCAAACAATTCTTTGGGGCATCCCTTGCTTGTGCCACTATCCCTTGCTTCCTTCATCCTAGCCCCGAGCTCAGTTACACAACTACATCAGCCACTTTCTAGAAATCTTAGACATATCCCAACCTTTCGTGTGAGGTTTTTGTATTTCTTGGTTGTCACAATTTCCCTCTTTTTTCAGCCACAACCCCAGGCAATTCCTACCAAGGAATGACATCAAACAACATGTCAAGAGCCTTTCAGAATTGCTGCCAGACATCAGTGAGATCTTAGAGCATATGGAGTGCTTATGTGCTGAAAACATGGCAGAAAACTACCTGATGCCTACCGTGTCAGGAAGTTGCAGTCTGACAGTCCTCTGGTTCAGATTTGCAGCACAAACGGGACTTTTACTATGTGTGTGTGTGTGTGTGTGTGTGTGTGTTTTAACAAAGCATCTAAGCAAAAGTTACCAAAAATGTCCTTTTCAATCATTTTTTTCTGTCAACTCCCACTTTCCAAGGTCTTCCAATGAAAAAGCAGCAGAGACACAAAAAGTAAAATTATGCCAAGTCATGACATGTGCTTCTGACTAATACAGCTGTAATCTAAATGTGTAATATGTTATATTGGATCATCAAGACAATATCTTGAGAGCCATGTGCTTGCTGGTTTTTTTTTTTTTTACATGAGGCAAAGCTTTACAGACTACGAAACTGGGAAAAATCAGTAAATATGCAGTTTTCATAATAAGCATGTGCATAATTGGGATATAATATGGATTTGTTAATGGACTAGTATATTTAATAATAAAGGTTGCCTGCATGTAAATGAATGCAAATTCATACACAAACTTGTTCATGTGTGCATATCACTTTAATAATGAAAGGACAACCTACATCACTGCTAGTTTTGAATCACACAAGACAAGAGTCACATACACAAGAGTTCTAAACAGGCCCCTGATAGCTAAAGTCCTCACCTTGCATGTGCCAGGATCCCATAGGGTCGCATGTTCATGTCCGGGCTGCTCCACTTCCCATCCAGTTCTCTGCTAGAGGCCTGGGAAAGCAGTAGAGGATGGCCCAAAGCCTTGGGACCCAGCACCCACATGGGAGATCAGAAAAAAAGCTCCTGGCTCCTGCTTTCAAATTGGCTCAGCTCCAGCCATCTTGGTCACTTGGGGAGTGACCCAGTGGATGGGAGATCTTTCTCTCCTTATTTCTGTCTCTCCTTCTCTCTATAAAAGTCTGACTTTCCAGTAAAAATAAATAGATCTTAAAAATAATAGAGTTCCAAAGAAGTATGGTATTGCATGACTTCCGTTAAGGGCAACATTTATTCCATTGATTCTTTTTTCCTAAATAAAACTGTGCTGTATTATGTGATAAACAGAACATAAGAATTGAAGCAATTATCATTAAAGAATGACATGGATGTTAAGGACAAGTCCTTGAACTTCAGTTTCATTGTAGATTAAAACACGTCACCCTTTAATACAGGCTTATTGTATCCCTATACTCATTCTAGACCTTTAACAAACATTTCTGATTTTTTTGGGGGGGAGGGTATGTCCATATACTTTTGTGCATAAAATAGGGGATGTATTTGTAAGAGTTGGGCTGATTCCTTAAGCTAATTTCTAAAATTTTTAAAGCCTCTGTTTACACAATACATATACTTAAGGAATACATTCTACAGAGACTTCTCATAAACTAACTGAGAAAATTAACATATTTATTAGCATAGTATCTGTCATAAGACAAGTGATTGAAACATCATTTATTTTAAATTTTTGCAACTTCTTATTCACTTGCTTTTTCTTTGGAGAGGTAGCAAGATGCCCTCACAGGAAGACAGAGAAAGAAGAAGAGGGAGAGAGGATACTTTGTCTCCTATCTCTCCAAATGTCAGCGGAGTGGCAGCGACCCAACTACTGAAGCCACCGTGACTGCCTCCCAGGGTTCAAGGCTGAAGCTCTGGCCAGATTTCGAGCTCGAATACCTGGATCCGCAATGCTGTAATTTTAACCAGTGTTTTTACCATTAAGCTAAACTCCCATCCTTAGCGCTTGATATTCATGCAATCTTTTTTTTCAAACAAAAGAAAGGATAAATATTAGTATTTTCTATTTATTTCCAGGATACAGAGTTAATTTAATTGTTAATCTTTCTGTTCTTCAGATTTGATTAGTCGCAAGGTCAATTGAAAATGATTCTGTCTGTAAAATCTGTCCATGGAGGCTCTCTCTTGTTTCCAGTTTCCAATTCAGCAAAATTCATTGCTTTCCGATTTACTTCTTCCGATCTGCAGTGAACTTCACTTACCATTGGAATCTATTCTCACTCATTTGTGATTTTGTCCTTTGCCTTCCAAATGCTCTTTTGCTAGTCATCATTCCCAAGAAATTGCTTTGTACATTGAAAATCTCATTCCCAACACAGTATCATGTTAGCTCACATGAAAATTTTAACATTATAATTTGTGATACTATTATACTACCATGTTACCAAAACTTTAGCAGTATATATATTAACAAAAAAAAGCGCTGGAAAGAACAAAAAGAAGTCAAATGTCTCGACGAAACGTATCCAAAATAGAAAATAAGGCAGGCATGTGTTCCAAATGACTATGCTGTTTGCATTGCCCACATCTCATTAGGTTTAAGTCAATGTGAGCCTTCAGCTAATGCACATGTTAGAGAGTGGCAGGTCATAGGCTGAGCAATTGGGCCCCTGCCAGCCTCCTAAGAGACCTCCTAACTTTGGGCTAACAAAGCTCTGGTTCTCTGGACTATTTACAGAATGAGCCAGTGCATACGAGATCTCTCCCTGGCATTATCTTTCATTGCCTCTTTTCCTTTAAAAAATGAAAATAAAATAATTTGATATTGAAAGAGAATATGCTACTATTGGTGTGTGAGGGCATTAATACCTATTGAGAAGCATGCTTTATTTAGAAAAAAAAGTAATCTTAGAGTAGTATTATTAAAATGAAATAATGTATCATATAAATTAACCAAAATTGATTGCATCTGTAGATATTGCACAAATATGGAATTCCAATTAAAATTTTTAAGTTAAAAATGAAATATGGAAACATGACCCACACTTACATCAGGACCAGAAGGACATTTTCTTGGTACGAAAGAACAATATTTTACACTCATCCATGGATTAAATTTAAAGTATGGAGAGAGAAACAGAGGTGTGAAGAAGGAAAGAGCACTAAATTCTTTAAAAATAGATGGTTAACTGTTATCAAGTAAAACCATTGAAATATGACATGTAAAGTAATGGAAAATACATTTGCAAAAAATAAAACCTTTGTAAAAATAAAAAAATGTCAATAGGCTATATTTGTTTTCTTGAACAATCCAGAAAAATGAACAGTAAATATAATTAACACAAGAATAGCGTTCAAATGAAAAACACTGTAATATGCATTAGAAGTCAGTACACCACTTCAAATGATTACAAATGTAGTGGATGAAAGTTCCATCCATACACACTATAGAACTTAAAGTCCTCCAAAATAAAAAATCACTTACTTAACAATCCATAAATATTCTCTGAATATATGAAAGAATGCCTTAATAGAGACAGAAATCCACTCATAAGGATAGTTAGGTGTGCTAACAGTGGTTTTGTTGTTTGTGCTATTGGTTTTAGTTTGCTTGTCTTGTTTTGTTTTGTTTCAAATCAATGAATCTCACTGTTACTTGACAAAAAGAGAGAGAGAAAGGATAGCCTGGTTCCCTCATTCCAAACGAAACTTTTATTAGCAATTCCCATTGGACAGATGCAGTGGGGCTTGCGCGTTTAATCTAACCAACTGGAAAGGAGACCAGATCTCAGAGCAAACAAGCAAGGGCATGCACACTTATTTTCTCGTTCACCCTTTGCTGGTTATCCTGATGCAGTAATTCTCTCACTCATGTTTGCTGCTTCAGATAAGACGCCACTGCAGAGGCCTCACCACAGAGCAGAGCATCTCGGTTAGGATCCCAGCTCTGTCTCAATCCTGTGTCCTTTGTGGTATGACTGCAGAGAGGCTATGGAGCTGGCTCAGTTCGCTGGGGACTCCCTGGCTCTCAACCTGCTGGAGAGCTTTGGAAAGTAAGTGAATGGACAGGAGTCTCCCTGTGTCTCTGGCTCACTCTCTCTCACCCTCTCACCAGTTCAAATGGATGAGCACAAGTCAGGCTATTTTAAATGCCACAGGATAAATTATAAAGTAAGAGAAGAAACTTGCTTAGACATTCTAATTTCAAACAGAATACAATTTGCAAAGTCAAATGTTTATCAAGGTGTACATATCCTACAATTCACAAAATTCACTTCTGAGGTGTTAACTTCAGCTAAGATCCCACTGAAGCATGCCATAATTTAAACATTGATTGCAAATATAGGCATCAATAAAAGTCTTTATGTAAAATGGTGTCAGAAAAAAAAAAGTGGATGGATCTTGACATACTCATTCACAAATTTGTATTCCTCTGTCCATTTCTAAAACCATGAATTAGCCTGTTTTTGTTATACAGGGATTACTTTCCCTGTACTGTTTCCCTTCCCTCTGTCAGGGTGCAGTAAACTTAGAACATCAAGAATGTACAGTTTTCTCTGTGAACTTGGTAGGCTTTAATTTTACATTCTATCTTTTCAGACATATCCCCTTAGAACTCACTCCACATATTTTGAGGTTTCCAACATGATTTAACTTGAGAACAATAAATATCTGCACTTTAATTTTATAGCTGTTTCATAAGAGTAGCTTTTATGTTTTATAAAACACCAATTTTTTGTCAGGTGCTTTCCCAAAACTTCTGATTGTCTAATTGAATGTTACAAAGTTAAACTGCTAAATGCCTTCTCAAATACTTACAGAATGTCAAAGCTGTTGTTCGTTCAAGGTGCTCCTTCCCTATCTAGATTGGCTTTTTGCCAGCTGTTTCATAGTTTTATTAAACAGTTCAAAGACGTCTGTGTGATGGCAACTATTTCATTCATGTCTTCTCTATATTTATTTACGTATTTTTGTTTACACCTTATTTACACCGTGATTTATGTTCTGGTTACCTGTAACAATATGATTATTAATGTTTAGTTTTGCCCTTTTTCTAACACATGCGTAGAAAACAATTCTTTACACACAATTACAGCCATATTCTCAAGGTCAATATGAATATTATATGCAGAAGTCAGATCATTACCTCTATTTTATTTCATTTTTCAATGAAATTACCTAATTTATAAAAACGTGAGTTTTCTTAAGTGTGTGTTATTAATAACTCCTAAGTAACAATGTGCTTAGATAGCAGAGTTCATACACTTACTACCCCCCAACATGTGTAATTTTATGGATGCTGTACATGGTGCTATATGTATACCTGCAAATGGTGTTTATTACATGTGGTGTGATATTTTAAACGCATCAGTTAATTTACTTTTGTCTATATTACTGTTTCAATTAAATTCTTATTAGCTTTCTGCCTGTTTTCAATATATTTTGGCAAAAAAAAAAAAAAAGCAAATAAGTCATCCGGTGTGTGGCTTTGCCTGTTTTGTATCTTATAAATTATTCCTTTATGCGTTTTAATGAAATGTTGTTAATTATATATGACTTTAGAATAAACTCATCTACTGTTGTATTGAAAGTTTAATCATGATTAGATATACCATTCGATAAACATTTGACTTTGCAAATTGTATTCTGTTTGAAATTAGAATGTCTAAGCAAGTTTCTTCTCTTACTTGTTGTGATATAACATTTCTGATGCTGGACTTTATAATAGTTTTATGATTTATGTTTACATTTTTTTGCAAGCACCATTGTGTCTTTTTTTCATCCAATCTAACAAATCTATATTTGATCTCTTTATCTAGACAACATTATTTTAATTACCAAAGTTCTAATCTATTATCATTGAATTAGTTTTATATTACACTAGGTTTCTTTTGTTTCTTTTCTAGTATTTTTATGGTCATTCATTTAGTTTAATACTAGTATCTTTTTTGCTATATTCTGTTCATTTTAATTTTTTTATTAATCCTTAGCAAATGTTTACCCAAATAGCCTTTTGCTACTTTTCTGACTTTCCCAAATTGGAAGTTTCTGTTTGGCCCCATTTTCTTCAACAACTTTTATGTTCCCTGTTGAATGTACATCTGCATAAGTGGTCAACTTATTTTCATGTGAAAATAATTTTCTTCACATTAACCCTTGAAAAATACTTCATTTTGAATATATGTTTTATCTTACCATTGATTTTTAAGTATTTTAACCCTTAGGCTTTCATAAACCTAGGTTTATGAACTTAGGTTTTTAAACTTCGGTTTTCTCCCTCCTTGCTTCCTTTTTATTTCTTGGATTGCTATTTTATTTCCAACATATTCATCTCATTCCTGTGCTTTCTGAAGCTGTTTTTCTTAAATAATTTAATCTAGATTTCATCTTGTCTGTCTTCTCACGTATCACTTAATTTTACTATTATTAAGACCTCTAGTAAACTGGTTTTATTCATTAAAGGCATTTATGGAGTTGTTTTTCTAGCTACTAGTGTGTATTAGTTTTCTTTGATACACAAACTTAAGCCTTAAAACATAACCATTTTTAGCTCACAGTTCTGTATGTTAATATTCCAGGTGGGTTTGGCTGCATTCTGCTTTGGGTCTCCAGGGGTCAAAATCAAGATGTTGGTCATATCGGGCTCTTATCTCAGGGTTTTGACAAAGATTCTTATTCCAAATGTATCCAGGCTTTTGGATGAATGCATTTGCTTCTGTCGAAGACAGAGGTCTCCTTTTCAGTTCGGGATGTCAGGTGAGGGCTTTCAATATCACTACCACCTGCATTCGTTGACATATGGCACCTTTCATCTGAAAGCCAAGGGAAGCATGTCTAATTGCCATTATATTGACTCTGTGACATCCTTTTCTGTTAAAGACATGAGAAAGCTCCCTGTCCTTAAACTGTCCATGTAATTCTATTAATTTCATCTGGATTATCAGCCTATTTTAAGATGGACCAATTAATCATCTTAATAGCATCAGAAAAATTCATTTTTCTCCATGAAATCCAAACAAGGTCACACAGATATCCAGAAGTCTGCCTACCATATTATTATCAATGTACAATTTCTATTTGCTTTTCTTTCTTGTATTCAGTTTTTGCTAGAACTTTCTTTTTGTTTTGTATCTTGAACATACTTTATTATTTAAAGAATGAAGTCGGCAACTTCAACATCTGGCCTAATGTGTATCTATCTACCCTTTGTCTCTTTTCCTCTCATTCATTTTTTTGGTCATTTTTTTTCATACTTGGTTATTTCTGATTGAACTCATGTGTGAAAAATTACAGATTTGTTGAGACATTGCGTGGTTTTATCTTATGCAACTGAAGATTTGTTTTTGATTTCCACCCAGCAAAGTCCCCTTGGACCAAACAGACCTGACAACAGACTTCTAACGTACAAATGCCTGTTTGCTTATCCTATGTCCTTTAGTTGGAACATAACTTGGGATTTATACTTCTCAGCTACTTCCTATTAATCAAGATCTGACACTCAAATACTCTTTCTCCAGAGAATACTCAAAACCTTCTTCCAGCTACTTTGTAGCTACGTGTTTTCTAACTTTAATATCCTTCCTGAAAAGTTTCAGAATGAATGAGTCAGGGGTTAAAGTGCTCAGTGTTGATCTAGCTTCCTTGGATGACCTTCTTTCAATGATTCTGCTCCCTCTGGATTCCATTGCTTTTGGAGCTGCCTGGTGTCTTAAATAAATAACAAAACACTGGTGATAGAGTGGAAAACAACAAAGATGCTGACTTTACCTCAAATAAATTTGGCCAAATATCAAGGAGCATGAGTTGCTGGATCAGGTGATTATCAGGATGCATTTGCAAAATGTCTTCCATTGTAAGCATACCAATGGGCATATCTACTGGCAAGGAAGGAGCGTGCCTGCAACCTCACACCCACAGCAATGGTGATAATGTCAACGACTTGGATTTTGGCAAGTCTGATAGGTGTATGATGGTATTTCATGGCTGTACTAATCTGCTTTTCCCTAGTGCCACAGTGTGGGATGTCTTTTTGGATAGTATTTGCCAGCTTTGCAATTTTTCTGGTGAGGTATCGGTTCAGTTATTTGACCCATATACTAACTGACATGCTTTCTGATCATTGAGTTGCTTGTATATAATGTAGGTAACTTGTCCTTCACGTAAAGAAAACACACATTCTCTCTCAGTCTATGGAAATTATCTCATTTTCTTGGTTTCCTTCAGAAAATAGGTTGAAATTTACTGAAGTCCGGTCTTTAAATTGGCTCTTTAAAACATTGTGGTATGCACTTGAGAGACAAAAAGATGGAGAAAAAGAGAAGACTGATAATGATAAATCCAGCTTGGGCTGAATTGAGGAACTAGACACTGAATCCAGGTCCCTCATTTGGATGGAAGGCAGTCATTCTTATTGAGTCCCAGGACCCTGTTGGAAGGAAGCACCAGCCAGAGCCAAATCCAGAAATCAGACTCAGGTACTGTCATGTGGGTTGTGCATACTGACCAATAGGCCTAGATCTCGCCCCATCAAAATTTCTTGCACAGATTATAATTTGGAGATTGTTACCATAGTCAAAATTATCTAGGTATACTTCCGTATTATGTAAAAGATGTTTCACAGGCTTTTAAAAATATTTCATTTTGTTTTTATTGGAAAAGCAAATTTACAGAGAAAAGGAGAGGGAGAATCTTCCATCCACTCCCCAGATGGCTGCAATGGCCAGATCTAAACTGAAGCCAGGAAGCAGGAGCCTCTTCCAGGTCTCCCACCTGATTGCAGGGTCCCAAGTCGTTGGCCCATCCTCCACTGCTTCCCCAGCAAACACACAGGTAGCTGTGAGGGAAGTAGAGCAGTAGGGACATGAACCAGCATCCAAATGGGGTATCAGCAATTGAAGAGGAAGGATTAGCCAACAGAGCCATTGTGCCAGGCTGCCATGTTTTACAGTAAAACTGTAAGTGTTTTAAATGCTTACATTTAGGTCTGAGTCATTTTTAGTTAAATTTACTGAGACATGTAAGATTTGGATCTATAATTCATATTTTTGTGGGTGGCTATATTGTTGCTTCAGCATTGTTTCTTAAAAGAATTATATTTGCTCAGTACGTTCTCTTTGTTGCTTTCATCAAGAGACTAAATTTGTGTGATCCCATTTCTTGATTATTGCTTTCCCTGATATATCATCTGTTGTCCTGTCACACTGCCCTGATTTCTGTAACTTTACAGTAACTTTGGAAATCAGGTACTGTGAACCGTACAATTTTGTTCTCCTTAGTTAACTGTTGTTGGTTAGTTTTGGTCCCACAGTTCAGAATCAGTTTACAAATACCCACAGAATAGCTTACAGTGATTTGACACTTTGTTGAGAAGTGATATCTTGAAAGTGATATCATTTAGTGCAATTTTGATTGACTTTCATTTAGTACACTAACATTTTATAATTTTGCACATATACAACTGTACACATCTTGTTTAAGTTTTACCAGTATATTTGAGGTCAATTCCATGTGAATGGTGTTAGATTTTTATTCCAGATTCTTGTTAATATTTGGAACATAAGAAACCTGTTGGCCTTTGTGTATTAACCTTGCATCTTATTATTTAGCTTTAATTTATTATTATTTCCAGCAGTTTGAGTTAACACTTTTATGCTTTCAATATTGCTAATCATGGCATCTGTGCATAAACACAGCTTTGTTCTTTTATCTTCCTTTTTTGTCTTGTTTCCTTAGCTAGTACTTCCAGTTAAAAGTAAATAGTAGAGGACACACATTGAGTTCCTGAAAATGCTTCAAATGTTTTTAAGTAAGTGTTATTTCAAATGTCAGGACTTTGTAGGTTTTCCCATTAAACTGAGGAACCCTCCTCTCTTCATAGTTTACTAGGAAGTTTTCTCGTGAGTAGGTATTGTATTTTCTTTTTTAAAAAAATATTTATTTTATTTTTATTTCAAAGTCAGATATATAGAGAGGAGGAGAGACAGAGAGGAAGATCTTCCATCCAATGATTCACTCCCCAAGTGATTGCAATGGCTGGTGCTGCACTGATCCAAAGGCAGGAACCAGGAATTTCCTCCAGGTCTCCCACGTGGGTGCAGGGTCTCAAACCAAGAGCCAGTAGTAGCTTCTTTGGCTTTCTAAGACAGGTGCCGGGGCTAAACACTTGGGTCATCTTTCCAGAGTTTTCAAAGCTGTTAACAGGGAGTTGGGTCAGAAATGCAGTAGCCAGGATACTAAATGGCTTTACCCGCTACACCACACTGCTGGTCTTTTTAAGTGGATTTAAATAATCACTTTACCTGACTTCATTTTCTCTCCTTTTTTAGCTTACCTGTTGAATTTGCTATCAATTTTATCTATTTTTAATCGTTAGTCAAATGCTCGCAAAATATTTTTAAATCAGTCCAAATACATGAATATCCTACAAAAATACTAGTCCAATGTCTAGTTATGCTATTTACTTCACGTCTATATATAGAGCTTTGCATGTATTTGTCATTCTTTTGAGCAGATTATAACCAATTAGATAAATTAAGAATAACAAAGATAAAGCTTTTATCTTGCTTTCATTCATTTCTTTAAAATGTTTATGGTTTTACTTCCTCTTTGCTGAAGTGATACAAGATGGCTTTGAGTGGGCTGGGAGTAGATATTTTTCTGTTATTTGGTCTCTGACAACACACTGTCAGATTAGACACTGATAAAACACTCCTTCCTGAGCTACCTTGTTCACAGAGTGTTCTTGTATATTCCAGAAATGTTCCTTTCTCTCCGAATGGTTGGACTCATGAAGGATTTTATCTGTTATATCCACTGTAAGAACCTGGTCCATCCCTTGGAGTTGAATCAGAATATTGCACGGCTCCCTGAGAGCTCTTCATTCTCAAGCATGATCTGCAGGAATGTATTAATTAACTTCAGGTTTCCTGACCTAGCACCGGTTCTCACAAGTTTCTGCTCTGGGGTCTCGGCCCTGGCCGGCTGTAACTCTATATTCACTCCTACTTCAATCTTTGGAGTAGAAGGTCGCCCTGTGTTCTGTCTTACTTTCTAATGTAAGGAGCATTGAGTGTTTCAAATTTTTATTTGATATCAGCATGGAGTGGTCACTTCAAACTTTTCACACGGGAACCTGAAAGAGAAAATCCGTGCAAATTATTTTTACAAATGCAGTCTCATGTTTATTTTGGACAAGATCCATAAGCTAAATTTGAGTATATAAGAGAGGTGACCCAATGAATACTAGACATAATTTTGTGTATGGATAATGTAAAGCTATACAGAAACAGTTGGTAGTAAATATTGAATGATTTCAGATGTATTTTAATATTGGTGATATTACTTATGTGTTTGGAAAACTGATAACATTATAAAGAATGTATAATACAGAAGACAAAGAACATCATACTGTTCGTGAAACATGATTTTCTTTGTTGAATGGATATTGAATTTAAATAATTGCTGCTAGAAAATCTTTCAATGTCTATATTTTTTTAAATTAAATTTATTCATTGATTACATTGTGTTGTAATTTCATAGGAACTGGAATTCTCCCCTACCCTCCCCCCCATGGTGGGTTCCTCCACCTTGTTGCATAACCATAGTTCAAGTTCAGTTGAAATTCCCTCTTTGCAAGTATATGCGAAGCATAGAGTCCAACATCTTATAGTCCAGTCAAGTCCAACTACTTATTGGGGAGACCCTCTCTGGTCTGAGGGCAGAGACAGCAGAGTATCATCCCGGTCAAATAAAAGCACTAATATACCATCTGCAGCACTTAACATCGTTATGGAATTAATTGACATGGTATTGAGCAGTCAACATGTTAAAAATAAATGCGATTTCTTAACCACTTTCTGTGACCCCCCATTTACAGTTCAATTTTAGTTTATATACTACATATGACATAATATCCATAACATAACATGTTATGCTTAACATCATATCATCTTAAATTAAGGCAAACATGTGGTATCTAACCTTTTGGGATTGGTTCATTTCCCTTAGCATTATGGTTTCCAGTTTGGCCCATTTGGCCACAAAGAACTGCATTTTGTTTTTTTTAATAGCTGAGTAGTATTCCATGGAGTAGATGAACCATAGCTTTCTTATCCAATCCTCTGCTGATGGGCATTTTGGTTGTTTCCATGTTTTTGCAATTACTGATTGTGCGGCTATGAACATAGGAGTGCATGTTGGTTTCTCATAAAACAAGTGTTCTGGATATATTCCTAGGAGTGCTATTGCTGGGTCATACGGTATGTTGATTTTGAGTTGTTTGAATATTCTCCATACTGATTTCCATAGAGGCTGTACCAATCTGCAGCCCCACCAGCAGTGGAGTAGGGTACCTTTTTCCCCCCCGCAACCTCGCCAGCAAGTGTTGTTGGTGTTTTTCATGTGGGCCACCCTTACTGGCGTTAGGTGGTATCTCATTGATGTTTTAATTTGGATTTCCCTTATTGCCAGGGAGCTTGAGCATTTTTTCATATGTTTATTTGCCATTTGTGATTGTTCCTTTGTGAAATGTCTGCCCATTTCCCATGCCCATTTCTTGAGTGGCTTGCTTATTTTGGGGTTTTGGCTGTTTTGTAATTTTTTGTATACTCTGGAGATTAGTCCTTTATCACCTATGTAGAGTGCGAAGATCTTCTCCCATTCTGTGGGCTGCTTTTTACTTTGTTGATTGTTTCCTTTGCTGTGCAGAAGCTTCTTAGTTTGATGAGATCTCATTTGTTTATTTTGGTCTCGATTTCTACTGCTTTTGGTGTCCTTCTTAGGAAGTAGGAACCTACCCCTAGATCTTGCAGAGTATTTCCAACATTTTCTTTCAAAAGTTTGAAGGTTTCTGGATGCAGGTTTAGATCTTTTATCCATTTAGATTTTTTTTTTTTTTAAGATTTATTCTTTTTTTTTTTTTTTTTTTTGTTACAGCCAGATATACATAGAGAAGGAGAGACAGAGGGGAAGATCTTCCGTCCGATGATTTGCTCCCCAAGTGAGCCGCAACGGGCCGATGCACGCCGATCCGAAGCCAGGAACCAGGAACCTCTTTCCGGGTCTCCCACACGGGTGCAGGGTCCCAATGCATTGGGCCGTCCTCAACTGCTTTCCCAGGCCACAGCAGGGAGCTGGATGGGAAGTGGAGCTGCCGGGATTAGAACCGGTGCCCATATGGGATCCCGGGGCGTTCAAGGCGAGGACTTTTAGCGGCTAGGCCACGCCGCCGGGCCCTATCCATTTAGATTTGATCTTAGTATATGGTGAGAGATGTGGGTCTATCTTTTGGTTTCTACAGGCTATTAACCAGTTGTCCCAACAGCATTTATTGAAGAGACCTGCCCATTTGCCTGGATTATCGTTTGTCCTTTTGTCAAAGATTATTTGACTGTATCTGTATGGGTTCCCTTCTGGTGTTTCTATTCTGCTCCAATGATCTTCCTCTCTATCTTTGTGCCAGTACCAGGCTGTTTTGATAACCACTGCCCTATAGTATGTCCAGAGGTCTGGGACTGTGATTCCCCCTGCTAACTTCCTGTTCTTCAGGATGGTTCTAGCTATTCGTGGTTTTTTGTGTTTCCAGATGAACCCTTGGATCATTGTTTCCAGTTGCGTGAAGAATGTTTTTGGCAATTTGATTGGAATTGCGTTGAATGTATATATTGCTTTTGGCAATATAGACATTTTAATGATATTAATTTTACCTATACAGGAGCATGGGATGTTACTCCATCTTTCTAGATCTTGTTCAGTTTCTTTTTTAAGTAGTTTGTAGTTTTCCTGAAATAGGTCTCCTACATTTTTGGTTAGGTTTATTCCCAGATACTTCATGCTTTTCTCTGTTATTTTGAATGGTATCATGCTTCATGAGGAAGATTTTTCTAAAGGTTTCCTTTATTTTGAAAGCATGCTATCAGCAATGAATTACAGAGCCTACTCTCTAAAGGATAGTATTTTAAAACATTTTTGCTATATAATAGTGTCTGCCACAGATGTTGATACACTAGGCTCACCACTCACATGTTGAATGAAGAGTGAGTAAATGAAATTAGGATTTAAGTATTAAATGAGAAAGTGAACAAAATAAATAGCAATATTCTTTTATAAGCACATTTTTTAGTTTTCAAAAATCCATATTTGAATATTTTGCTCCATTCGCTTTAGATTTAGTCATTATAGACATATAAGTAGTACTTTGTCTTGAAAACAGAGACAATAATACAACAGTTGACGAACTCATGGCAATAACCATGTGTGAATGCAGGAGTGTATATTCTCATGCAAATAGTACAATTCAGTAAGGTACAATTTATAGGTATATCAGTATTAATTTGGGGTCTTTATATCCTAAAATTTTAGTTAGTGCTGAATTCTCCTCTATGGCATATTACAGGTCTTCTGGACCTCTGAAAAATTACTAATCAAATAGGTGTTACTTCAAACCTAACAGGAAGAGACAAATTTTGTGAAAATGGTATTGATTGCTTATTCCTTGGTATCTAAACATATTAATATACCTCTGGCTTTTGCCAAATAGTCTCAGAGTAAGAAAATTGTTAATTAATCACCCATGGTAATTAGAGCTTAATGTTTGCTCATCTATGTTGAAAATAAGATCAATCAAATAAATTTGCCTATGGGCAAACCTCAGCTGATTCCAGGTTTAGAAACAATAAAACTGACAAAGTTCCTCTTATTGAGTCCCTCCATTATTATGTTCATAATTTATATATGTATATATTTATATATTTATACATTGTATATAAACATATACATAGGCTCAATAAAACTAACGTAGTGCTGTGCTATTGCTGCTCGGCCCTTAGGTTTGCTTTCTTACATTTTTGATAAATTAATATTCTGTTTGTTCTGCTGTGGTAGTCTTTTACGGCTTACGGTTTCCTGGGTTTACAGCTCATGACTCATCTTTTCAGTCTTTTCCAAATGGGTAATACCACTCTTGTTGCTTCTGCAAATCTGAGGGCCTTTCCAACACAGAAAGCATGAAGTGCCCATTCTGCTCCATGGTCCTTCTACACATCTCTGCTATGTGTATATATTCTTATCTGCTTGAATCTATTTTAAATTTTGCGTTGATATAAGGCGAACAGATTTGATGTATTCACAGATACAATTATCTTTAATTTATTTTTTCACATATTTAACACTCCTGTAGGTGACCGTATCAACAAATGACAAGTAAAATGTAGTAACAGAGAACAGAACAAAAATAATGAGGCAAAAATCTAAAAAATAAGCATACACAAAATGAAAAAATGCATAAAAATTACTGCTGGTGAGGTGCATAAACAAAGCCTGCGTACATCCGTTAAATCTCTAATTGCCAATTTGATCGTAAGTACAATTCTAAAATCAAAGGTTTCCTGCATCTCCTCTCCCACCCCCAGTTTACCTAATTTCTTCCTGTTCTATAATTTTCACAAAAGTATGATATCAATCCACTCTGTGTTAACAGTTTTAATGCACCGCCACTATAACATTAAGCAAGTCAAAAATGGAAAGACCAGTTTGTAGGAATAGAAAAGGAAGCTGAAAACAATCAAATCTCGCACATCCATTTCATTCCCATAGGTTTTCTGTATTCTATATTCACTACTGTATATCGGAAAATCTGTGCTATGCTATTTGGAGACTGGCTTATTTCACTAAATTGCCTGATTCTTAAATATCGCTCCATCACTACTGCTAACAGTGTAGTTCTGTATGCATCCTCTGCAACCTTTATCATTGCATTAGAAGCATCCAAGCCCCTGCTCCGATCTTGTCTGTACTAAGGACAGCATCTCACAGACCTCCAAGGTGTTATTTGAAATTAAATACTTCAAACACTATTGTTTGTTGATAGTGTGTTCATTTCTTCTTCGATCTGTTCCAATCTTTTCTGTGTAGCTAGTTATCCCAGGAGGCTGCTTCCTGTACTTGCTTGATCCTGGTTGGTTTCACAGCTGATGCGAAAGCAGTAGTCCAGTGTCACCAATCATAGTTTCTCTTTCCATCCCATAGGCCGGGAATCCAATTCAGTGGCCGCAAAAATGCCACGGAGCTTCTTCTTTGCCTAATAAGGTTCTTTCACAACACTTTCTGTTTCCCTTTGATCTAAGAGTGGAATAGTGTCTTCCAGCTATTCCAAATTTATAAGGTGTCTCTCTATTGCCTGTTTTGCTTCCCAGCCTTCACATGTCATGCATAATCAAGGCAGGGTATAAAAGCCTTCCCATCTGAAGTATTACAGTGATTTCTGTTTATCTCATAGAGAATTTCCAATTGAAATACTGCTCTTCCCATTGAAGTTGGGAAAAAAAAATCAAGATTTTTATCACAGTCTATGAGACTGTGTGCCATCATCTTCTTTATGTTGTTGGCATCATCTCTCCTTACTCTGTCTTAACTCACGAAACATTTTCGTAAGCATTACAATAGCCATGTCCTGTTTCCTCTTACATTGAAGGTGTAAGAGGAAAAAGTGAGTACAGCAGTTCTAACAAGTCTAGAACTGCTGTATTCACTTTTTTCCTCTTACACCTTCAATGTTGCATGCATGACTGCAATGACTTAGTTAAGATATCATCTCTCCTATGAACCCTGATTCCTTAAAGAATAGTGAATGTGTGCTTTGATCAGGATAATTGCAAAGAAACTTACACACATGATACGATCAACAAATATTTGCTGAACTAATGTTCAACTCCACTTTCTTCAGTCAAAAGTTTACTGAATACTAGATATCATAGAACAAAACGATTCATATTCCAGTATGAAGAAAGGTGGAGACACATTATTATAATAATATATATTAAGATCCAGAGGGAGACACAGTGTGATGACTCAGTAGCTAAATTCTTGTCTTGCATGTGTCAGGATCCCATATGGGTACCGGTTAGTACCCCAACTTCTCTATTTCCATTCTAGCTGTCTGCTTGTGGCCTGGAAAAAGCAGTAGAGGATGTCTCAAAAAGCCTTGGGAACCTGTGCCCACATGAGAGACCCAAAAGAAGCTCCTGGCTCCTGACTTTGGATCTGTTCAGCCATGGACATTGCTACCACTTGGAAGTGAATCAGCAGATGGAAGACGTCCCTCTCTGTCTCTCTCTAAATCTGCCTTTACAATCAAAATAAAAAATTAAAAAAAAATAATGAATCCAAAGGCATTAGGGACACAGAGAAATATGGAGAAGATTCTAGCATGGATTGATTTGAAGTAGAATGACCCCAGTTAAGGAAATATAAACATTTAAACAGGGAGTCTCAGTTGCAATGCATGTAAAAGTCCACTGACTCATCCCTTGGTGTGGGTCCCAAGTGTTTCAAATTCAGTCTTGATCCAAGACTGAAAAGAAGTGAATTACTGGAATCAGGAATGTGAAAGCACAGAAATACAAAACAAAGGTGAGAAAATGAAATCCACACTATGGCTGGAGTCTCGCTTCTTCAAAGATTATTTTGGACTGGGGGACAAAAAATCTAGCTACAGAAATAAACTACTTCTGCATATTCACGTTTTTTAGTGAAGTCAACAGGAAGACATAAGAAAAATTTAAGCATGGAGTTGGTGACCTGATAAGTAAGAGTTTGAAAAAGAGCATCATACTGAATGTATAGAGAATGAGTTAATAGGCTGCATTAGTAACCATTTATGGTCCTAACTGAATTTGTTTTGAGTTCAGGGTTGCAATTAGAGTGAGACAAATTCACAGGATTTTTGCCAAGAGCTGCATCTGAGGTTTATAGTGAAGCTCAAAACTGGAAATTCCTATCTCTTTGGGACTAATAGAATTTAATCCATAATGCATACCTAAAGACAAGAACAATACAATATGGGATTTGTATTTGTTTTTGCGTTACAGTTCTAGAATACTGAATATGAGGGTTTATGGACCAACTGTATAGAACCGTACTCTATCACCTGCACGTAGGATGTGATGCTAATCTTGGATTCAGTTACGTGAGAGTGAGGCTCTACTCAAAGAACATTATGTATCTGGGTTAAATTCTAAGCCATCTGATGATTTTCCAACACATTTACAAATGGAGTGCACAGGCATGATCATTTTTAGGCTGGGTGAGGAGGCAAGTAATTCAAGACAGCTATACATTTTTAGTTTCCTCTGACCCTGTGTAAGAAAACCTTTAAGTTTCTGAGAGTGAACCAGAAAAACATACCTGTTTACCCCTGACAAGGAGAAAGGCGTAAGTCTGCATCCCCACGCCGCTGTGCCTTAAGACATGGAGAAGCCTTAAAGCGCCTTACAGTCCTTGAGTGTGGTTGGTGAGAGTGTTGCTTTGCTTGCATCTCTCAGGCTCAGGGGGACCACTGTGCCCAGCGCTCGATGGCATTTTTGATGGAGAGACTCAATCAGTTCTACCATCCATGTTAAATTGAACAGGGCCACCTTAAGTGGTGACTTTTCTTCAATCCCGTAGGAGACAAACAAGCACGCGACTTATTTGGACTGACAAGTGCACCTCTCTTGGTGGGCCCCATGTGGCCAGTTGTTTCAAGTGCCTCTCTTCTATGTATCAGTTAAGCTTAGGTTACTCAATTGCTTGCAGGTAGCTGAGTGTGTTGGATGCTTTAGCTGGGAATAATCTCTGGTTCCCTTCTGGGAACAAGAGTATTATCACACTTCAGCCCACTGGAAAAAAAAAACAAAAAAGGCCCTGAGTGGGGGAAATAAAAGCTTTGCAGGTGCTCTCTCCCCTAATGGACCAAAACACTGCTGCTTCTGTATGCTTCTATGTTTTTCTCTGTCTGCATGTTTAGAATAAGACTAGTGTAAAGCACGGCTGTTTAATTACTAGTGAGGCCAAAGGTTTAATTTTAATTCAAGATTATTTAAATAAAAACATTATTTATAAATGAAGTGCTGTTTTCTGTCCAAACATGTAAGAATGCTATTTTAGCTGAGATCCAGCGCTGTTGCAGAGGAATTAAACATTGTTTATGTGTTACATTTTTTAAATTGGAATTTCTATTAAACCACTCATTATTTTAATCATGTCTAATTTTAAGTTAAATAGAACAGTCGAAGAAACTCATGTACCGGTATTTCATTTATAAAAGCACTGATTATCATACATGCCAGAAAGATATCTATATTATTGATTTCTCATATAATTGACAAAACGAAACGGTTGCTCTCATATACTCAGGCTAAACACGTATATCACTATCATGCCATGTTAAAATGGTACTGTTACTTAACACTTGCAAATAGATATTCCTCATTAATTAGTAAACAATTATTGAGAGTCCACCAAATTCTTAGCACTGTGCAAAATCCACAGAGAATTGCAGTCAATATGGAAAAATGTTGGTGCATACTGGGTAACTCATACACAGTGATGTTGTATCTGTCCTGAAAAAGCCCACCGCAGGAAGCATTGAATAGATGACTGAACCACTTCATTGAAAATAAGTCATGACTTTTTCAGATGCATTTCTTCACTTAGAACATGAAAAACCCAATAAAAATGTTGAAAATATAGTGTTTGTGCAAATATAATGCTGTATAGTGTATAATCTACATTTGTAACACAGAAAAGGTAAAGCAGTGAGGTCAGTTTTAGATGTATGGAGACCAATGAAGCAGAGGGGACGTCTGGGAAAAAGACAGAGATGTGTTGTCACGTACACGCTACCTGAAACAAAACAGGTAGTAAATGAAAGAATTAACCCAAGATCACTTTCCCAGCTCTATTGCTTGTTAAGTCTCATTCGAATAACTGGTAGTTTTTAGTTCACACAGCAAAATTTATCTTGTAGCCTTCATTTCTAAATTTCCCCTAAATTTGCCAAGCACAATTTCAAAAAGTTCCACACAGTCACACCAAGCATTATCTAGGCAAACATTCTGCATATATTTCAAGAGAAGTATTTTATAACTTATTATAGGCAATTTTCATTCTGTTAGATGAATCAGAAAGAAGTTGTTTAGATAATCCAGTCATGTTTTCAGTAATCATTGATTGATACACTACAATAAGAGTTCTATTTTCCTTTTGCACAGTTCTTTGAATTATTTTGGGATGGACTTATAAATAAGAACTATTAATAATGCTATAGATAATATTGCATTGTAGGAAATAAAGAATGGGAAGCAGATAACCACAGAAGGGGCCAATTTTATTTAGAATAATCAGGGAAGAAAGATTGTAGAAGATAGGTCATTTTGGTAGAGGCCAAAGTGAAGAGAACAGACTTGAATATACCCTCTTCAGCAAGGGAGCATGAGAACCGTTGAAGAAGCTGAGCTGGTATGTACAAAAATCCTCAGGCTACAATGTTCATTTCAGTTCAGGAACTGAGGGAAGTCAAGTCTGCATAATGCAAACAGACTCTTGAGTACAAACAAACACACTCAAATACACAACTATTTCAATATTGTTGAATATAATTGGTGACTCATCTACCAGTTCTATTCAATCAATATTATAAGCATGCTAAAAACAACAAAGGACTGTACTTATGTTATTTTAGGAATTATGTGTGCTTGCAAAGATCTCAGATACATATTATGATGCGTTGAGAAGCTTAAGAATTTTCTGGAAACACTGTAACTTTTATAATCACTTTTGGGGAAACAGTCACCATTATTTTACATTTTCAAACAATGGTGCTGAAAGTAGGTGTCAAGCCTGATGGGCAAGCTCATGTCCCAAGTTAGGTACCTCAGTGTGACGTCGTCTTGGAGTCCTGACTTCATCTTCCTGCTAACGGAGAGTACGGGGAGGCAAGCGTGACGACTTAGACATAGCTGGCTCATGTCACTCATGCAGAATTAGCGGCTCCAGCTCCATTCCTCACTGGTACAGACGTGGGAGAGGTGGTACAACAGATGAGAACTTTACCTTTAGCTGTCTCTGTGAATCAAAATTAAGTCGATTAAAAATATAGATGGTTGCTTTTATCTACATTATCAGGAATGTAGAAAAAATGCACTTGAAACATTTGAAGGTGCATTAATAATGTTTGTGTTTAAACAGAAGTTAACAATAAGCCTTTATACTATGGAGATGATCCCAGGGTAACTCGGTTGATGTGGTTCCCATAACTGTTGTTCTTTTCTGTTAAACCAGCAGCCTCAACTGTAAATAATCCATAAAGTCATGACCGTGATTCTACAGTTCTCTGACTTTGAAATATTTGCAATTCTCTGGAAATTTATTTTTAAATTTATTAAAGTTTATTAAACCAATTGGCATTAGTATGATTCAGAGATTATTGTAATCATAGATTCCAACTTTTTGTAATTTGGTATTTATCTCTCACTTCATAACTACAGCTTCTTCTTGTTAACTTCTGTGTTAAGTAAGCAGATACTGTTTCAAGTGAGCTCTTAAATTTTCATAGCCTGGTTGACAGGTTTTTTTTTATTGTTTTCTAACCAGTCTCATTTAAAAATGGATTTTGTAGCCTATACACATAAATAACAGGTAGAAATTTTACTTTACAAATAACTTGGTTATAATTCATCTTAATTTGAACTGTCTTAGCCTATGTTACTGGCAGTCATTGGACTTTCAGTGATGTCTATGTTAGCCAGCAAATATAGCAGGTTTGAAGCACAACATGGGAAATTTAATAGCTTCAGGGGCTCTGCCCATAAACGTAGAAAAATAGTACATAGAAATGAAGGGAACACTGCGTGCTACATGGCAAAAGCACCATACACTTGGATTAAAAGCTAGAAGGAACCAACATTTGAGCAGAAGAAACTAGGAAATTTGTGAACTTGCAGTAACCATATTCTAGTGGTAGGGAAATGAATATGGACATTACTTGAAATTTAAGAAGTTTGGGGCATGGTATAGCCTTTGACTATAGCCTGTGGTAATTTCTCAGTCCTATAATAACTAAAGAGAAAAATTAACGAAGTGCCAAAATTAGCTATGCAATGGCTGTTGTCTTTGTGTGAACCATGAAACTGAAATATTCCAAATGCATCTCATATGTGTGTCCCACCCTCACTATTAATCACCAAACCATAACCAAGCATAGCATTCATCGTGAAGAAGCAACATTCATGGAAAGCAGAACCGATGCTATATGCCTATGGATAAATTCTGAGGTTAAAAGCGAAATATTTTTAGGGAACTTTTAGCCAAAGTACTGAAAGGAAGTGTGTCCAAAGAAATGTACATATTTCTTCATAAAATACAAGCTAAGCAATAAAAACACCGAATCAGTGTCTTAAGAGAAAATCTGCAAATGCCCATCGTTGGATTGCAAATTCTGAAATTGTTCTAGAATTTCTAGTGTTTACAACTTAACAAGGGAATACTTAGGTGATATTTGCTAAAGATACTTTTTTCAGTTTTATAATTGCCACCATCACAAAAATACAAATGATTTGTGAAATAACATTTTACCCAGAAAGTGATCATTTCTTTGGACTTAATGGATTATTTGGATTTTATCAACATCGTTTAAAATTCTTGCATGGAAGGCAGCATGCAGAAGTTTCTTGTGGGGAAGTTTATTTTCCTCTCATGAATCATGTTCTGGGAAATATTTTTGCAATTAAACATTTTTGAAAAAAAGTATACTTTCATTTCATGCTGGGTTTTTAACACAGTATGTAAGAGAAATTATACCGACATTACTTTTGGAAAAGGAATATTTCCAAGAACTTCCCTTCTCAGAAACCATAGAAATAACGCATTACAGACATTCTCATGCTATTTGGGTGATCAGAATCTCAGAGGACCCTCCTCCCAAAATTTGAGAGTCACTGGATTCATTCAGTGTTTGCTCAGAAGTGCAGAGCAAATTGATAACAGGCCAATTGAAAGGCATACTCAGATACTCATGATTTGGTAAAACTTTTTCTTATTGATCTGGCAAAAATGAACAAAATTTGCTGACACCTTGCTCATTATTGCCAAGCTGCTTGCTCAGAACTCTGGTTTTGACCTTCAGGAAACGTTAGTTAAGGTTCGAGCAGAACATTCAGAATCAGGCCAACTGTGGGTGTGAACTTGAACACAGCTGAACCCATAATAGCAGCAGAAGCAGGCATATGGGATAGCTACTGTGTAAAGAAACAGCTTCCCTTCACTCTTGCACTGCGATCGCCACCGACATTCTCTTGGTTGATGAGATCATGTGAGCTGGAATGTCTTCTCTGAAAGGTTGAACTGTTGAACTGAATCTGAAGCTTGAAGACTCTAGAATGATCCTGAAAACCAAGCTTCAAATGATTTTCAAAAGAATTTTCCTTTTCCCATCTAAAATGAGAGCGCACTGACACCTGTTTAAGTTACGATGTTCTGAAGTTATAATTATAGTATTTTAAAAGCTGCACTGAGCGTGTACACTATAAAGCAGATCCGCTTTACCCAGTGGACAGGATGATTTGCTCGAGCTCTAGCGACTAAATGACATGTTAGACAAGTGCGTTATCTACTTATTAAACACCCCTTTGAAAAAAAATTTAATGGTTGAATAATTTCTTATGTATTTAAAATTATCCAGCAGTTTCCCTGTTGTTACACATTTAAGTTAAATATTTATGCTATTACAGCACGTAATTTAAGGTTCTGAAAGCATCCACCTCTTTACATTTTTATGGGTAGAACTGCTGGATCGCTTGAACTTTCACACTTGAACAGATGTCCTAAAATGCTCTCCACAAAAATGCCTAGTGTTGAGGTTCAAGTTCAAAGTGACAGAGAAAGGTGAACGTGAGAAGAGCACGGAGGGAGGGCGTGGTGACATGAGGCGTGGGTAAGACAGGAACCTCTGAACAGGCTGTGCTGACGGCAGGTGTAATCCATCCCAAGCTATCTTTTCCCTCACTCAAATTACTTGTTTCCTGCTAAGCTTCCATGGAATTGTTTTTGTACTTGATATAATCTGTAGTCCTTGAATGTGAAGTGTGAGTGTGCAATAAAGGTTACACTGAAAGCCAAAAAAAAAAATACAACTAAGATAAAGAGTGTTGAATAATTATAGCACATGTTAGAGTGAGGAAATCGCAAAATTTAAAAAAAAAAAGTTTGAAATTGTGTTAGAGGGATCTCCAAAGGGGCATTCTGCTGACAATTTATGCTGAAGACGCTGATTCAATTTAAGATTATTTTCTGTTTTGTCTTAGAGTAAGTGGCGTATTCATTCAACAGAAGTCCTACTTCCAATTTTGAATTTGGACCTTTTTCCCTTTCTGGACAGTTCCAAGATCATGGGGTATCATTAGATAACCTCTAAAGTGTTGTGGTGGTAAGCTAAAAGTCTCTGTAAGTGTCATGTATTAGCTATTACCTTAAAATTACAATCTTTTTCAACTTAGGGTAAGTTTGTAAAACATACCTTAATTGTAAGCCAAGAAGCACCTGTATGACAAACACAAGGAAAAATCAGGTAATCACTGGCATGGAATCACAAAATGCTTTGGGTAATGTTTTATCAGTTTAAGGAGCACTGATGAATATGCCGATTTTAAAGAAATCGTGACCAGGATTAGTTAATTAATATGATAGTTACAGGAGATTTTTGTTAGCTCTTCCCAACTTCAATGCTCTCTTTTCTCTATTTCCCTACTCCTGTTTCTTAGTGAAATTCACCAACACCTATGCTGATCCTGCTCTGTCAGATTTGTACATAAAACACTTGCAATTTAAAAGCACTTAGTTGTTTGAAATGATGAGTGGTGGGAGTCAGTGGTGCGGAGCTCCCATCTCTGGAATCACTGCTCAAATGTCAGCAAAGGAGACAGACGAACCTACTCCTTCCGGGTCTCATGTGTTGCACATGAACTCAACCTCTTGAGCCATCAGCTGGTAACTTGCAGAGGTTACATTAGCAGAAATCTACCAAAGGAAAAGGAGGCAGCGCTTGAACCCAATTTCTCTAAAATGGGACGACAGCATCTCAACTGGCGTCTTAAACGTTAGCTGGTATGTATTTCCATAAATTCCTTATTTACAATGTCAGTAACTATTCATATTCACAAGGTTGATTTTTCTTTCCTGTTTATTTCAAGACTCTAACAGGTAGCAAGCACTACTGAAACAGAAACACAATGCTGGCTGAGGGTTGTCATGCTTAATTTTTCTGGAAAGCATTTTTACCACTACTTTATGTTTACACTACTGAAATACAAAAAAAACCACTTTAATTTTCTACAAATATTGACTTAGTGGACTGTTCAAGTACTCTCATATATTCTTGCTTTGGTAACGACATTGGTTGGGAACAACAAAACTAACAATAGAACTCACATTATGTTTTGATTGAAAACAGTTTAAGTAGTTTGAAATGCATTTTTAAAAGAATTTGTTATATTAAGCAGTTGTGGGCATTCAAAATTTCCTTTATTCAGCTTGTAAGTTTCTTAATTTTTAAAGAAGTCAAATCTCTTCAAAGATAAATTATTCAGAAAGTTTCCATATAAAAACAACTTTAAGCAACACATGTAGAAGCAGAATATATAGTTTTTCAAGAGTAACCAAGAGGAGCCTTTACTTAAACCTCAAGGTAAATTAGATCTGAATTAGGTCTGAACATGTTTAGCTCGTTTTTTTAGCATCCACCTTTCTTTCTATTGTCTTGGTAAGATCTGGTGTTAACTGAAGGCAGCAAGTGGCCTGCGTGGACATTTGTCACAGTGGTTAAGATGCTAATAGTGGTGCTTGCATCCCATTAGATACTACCTATTGCAAGTGTTGGCACTACTTTGATTCTTGCTACTGCACACCATAGAAGGCGGTAGGTGATAGTTCAGTTAATTCGATTTGTCATCATTATAGTTTTGCCCCTGGCTTTGGCCCATCACAGCCTTGGCTGTTTTAGACGTTTAGGATGTAAATTAAGCAATGGGAGTTTCCACTTTCTGTTTCTTTCTTTCTCTCTGTCTAAGATAAATTAAAGAGAAAAATGCTAAGTATTTTAATTAGCTGTTCTCTTATGACAACATATGGCATTTTAGATCCGGGAAGAAAGTATGTAATCAGACCTCTGGTTTTGACTTTATTTCCCCTTGACTGTGACAATGCAATTGAGCTGTTTTCACCAGATGGATTTGACCCTACTGTGACTTTAAAAAGCAGCACACAAAATTGATACTTCAAGTATCGCTACCAATGACCAATTGTGCATTATGTTAATATGCTATCGCTCATACTTTATAGATTTTGCCATCAAAAATCCTTTCACCTAATTATTTTATTGGCTCACTTAAATTTTGTCACCATAACCTAAAAATTTATAAGAAGAAAAAAAGATCTCTAGACAAATAACAATTGCATTTATAGTTATGGAAAGATATTATAAGCAAGTGAGCTAAATAGTTTTCATGTAGAAAGGAATACCAAACGAATGTGTTAAATGCCTTTTGAACTTTAGATATGAGTAGCTAATTTTTTTTCTGATCAAGTTGTACAGTTCTCAAATTCTGGTCATATGGTTGCTAACTTTTTTTTTTCAAAAGATTTATTTTAATTTCACTTGAGAAGCAGTTATAGAGAGAAGGAGAAATAGAGAAGTCTTCCATCTTCTGGTTCACTCCCTAAATAGCCACACCAGCCAGAGCTGAGCTGATCCCAGCAGCCAAAAGCCTCCTCCAGGTCCCCCACATGAGTCCAGGACTTCAGGATTTGAGCCATGCTCACCGCCCTCTTAGATCATAAGCAGGGACCAGGATGGGAAGTGGAGCAGCAAGAACCTAAACCTGGGCTTATACGGAATCCTAGCACTTACAAGGCAAATATTTAGCCAAGGAGTCATTGTGCTGGGTTCCATAAAGCACAAAATATTAAATGGTGCAGTTTTCTAAAGAACTCAAAAACAAACAATATGTTTTGAGAGTGCCTTTTTTTGCTAATGACTTGAAATTTTGGTTTTTATTGTTTCTGTTGGTCTTAATGCATTTTAAAAATAATCTATGGCACTCAAGTTCACTCACAACAGATATTTCAAGAAAAAGTTCCTAATTGCTCAAAATAACAAAAGTGGACCTAGCTTTTTTCTTTACTATAATAAGTAACTCATCTTCATAAATAGTAACAATGAATGTGATAAGGCTTTAATATGAGTGGCTTTGTACTTGTTATTTATGGTTGTTTACTTCTTGAGAATATGTAACTTCAAACATTTCATAATTATGAAATTCTGTTCTAAATGGATTCTGGAATGAGGGCACTCAGTGCAGTCGGTGTGGTGCTGTGAGCAGTGCCGCTAGTGCTGCTTCTGGACCCCCACCTTGTGCTGAACCATAGAAAGTGCTGAGTAATCAAGAAGCATCCTGAAAAAAGAGGAAAAGAAGCACAAAAACATGGACACAGGGATATTGTAATCCCAAGGGTCCAATGCCCTTGAAGGATGAGTTTCATTTTTTCAGGTGGGGTTGCAGCTTCTGCACCTGTGAATGACCGCAGCGTGAGGCTTGTATGCTGAAGGCAGCCTCTTTGTAGGCTAACAGAGAAACCAGTTATACCTCTTCTTATCTCCAAGGGATCAGTGTAATAATAACGGACTGAAGTTTTAACTTCGCAAACTTCTACATGTAATATACTCTCCAGAATTTACTAGGTATTCACCTTATTCAAAAATCATCAGTCCAAAAGATTTTGCTGAAAGGGAGGAAAGAGGATGTTTGGAAGCTGCCTGTTGCACTGAGTAGGATTCCAGGAAATCTATCCAATTTTTATTCAGGTTGAATTGAGATGGGGACAAATGTTAGAATATTTTGTTACTTCTCAAAAACATAACTAACATAACATGTAAAGATTTATTCATTTTACGTAAACATCAGAATTACGCAGAAAGAGGAAGAAACAGAGAGATCGTATGCCTGCTGGTTCGCTCCTCCACTGGCCACTATGACCAGAGCTGGGCCAGTCCAAAGCTGGGAACCAGGAGCTTCTTCCTGATCTCCCACATGGGTGCAGGGGCCAAACAACTGGACCACCATAATCATTTGCTTTCCCAGGCCGGTAGCAGGGAACTGGATCAGAAATGGAGCAGCCAAGACACAAATCAGTGTCCCTGTGGGCGTGCTACTGCCACAGCCTGATGACTATCATTTAATTTAATCAAAATATTCCAGAGTTCCCCGTAATTTCATTGACATCCTCCTTATTTTTCTCCCCACTTTAGTCTATCATTAATTGTCCTTTTACCTTTTTTTTTGTTTGTTTTGGTTTAGAAATTGTGATGAATTACCCGACAATATCTCAAAATCATGTAAAACAAAGGTCAACCCACTATGATCCTTCACCCATTTACCAAGATTGGCTAAGGGAGGGGGCTTGGGCAGCATTGACTAAAACACTGATTCTTTGCCACATTAGTGGCACAAGTGCCTGGGTTCACATTCCAAACAAGTTCCTAACATTGCTTCAAAGCATCACAGAAATGGCAAAGACCTAAGACCAAATCCCTGTTTGTAATTCATTCCTTACTTCTCAAATGAAAAGCCTTTATCCTTGGTGTTTGTTCAGCTTTTTGGTTTTGTTTTATTTTCCAATAGAATACTTGTGTCAAGCATCTGACTCGAGGTGGGTTGTTCAGATTTAAGAACGGGGTAGGCTGTGGCCACACCTCTGGTCCCTTCTGGCCCATTCACTGGACCCTGCCACTTGAAGAAAGGCAGGAAAAGAGAGGTAATGAAGATATAATTCAAGCCAATACATGTGGACATTACCTTTTGTCAGGTAGAAGCAACATAAAGGTTAATTTTTTAGATTTATTTTTATTGCAAAAGCAGATATATATATAGAGAGGAGGAGAGACAGAAAGGAAGATCTTCAGTCCTGTGACTTGCACCCCAAGTGACTGCAATGCTTGGAGATGCACTGATCTGAAACTAGGAGCCAGCAGCTCTTCCTGGTCCCAAGGCTTTGGGCCATCCTTGACCGGGTGGGAAGCGAGGCTGCCAGGATTAGAACCAGCACCCATATGGGATCCAGACATGTTCAAGGCAAGGACTAGCTGCTAGGTCACCATACCGGGTTCCGTAAAGGTGAAATTGTTAAGAACAATTAAAATGATGACTTCTCCTTATGTGAATTCAACTTTTAAATTGCTATTAAATTATTATATTTTGGAATTTTTGACACAGTTAATAAAATGCCTATGCGGTGGACATTTTACTTAATGCTAAGATGCCAGTTGCGGTACTTCTACCCATATCAAAGTGCCTCTGTTCACAGGCTAGCTCTGCTTCCAGTTTTAAGCACGCTTTGTGAACTAACGCACAGCATGATGGGATGGGGAGCCTGTCACCTCCATGGGAGAATGGATTGAGTTCTTGCCCCCGACTTGAGGGCGAAGCAGCCTGGGGTCTTAGAGGTATTTAGGCAATGAACCAGCAAATAGTTTCTCTCTCACAAAAGAACACACGACAGAAAGATCTGAAGAACACATGTAAGTTTCTTCTACCTTTTTTGAAATTAAAAAGCATTTAATTTCAGCTTGCTGTAATAACATTATACACATTAATAGTGGCTTACATGTTCCGACACTATGTGATTCACGCACAGTGCAACCGGAAACTGAAAGAACCAGTTATCTACAAATCCTGGTTCCAGTAAATCTCCCACTATTTTTATTTATTTGTTTGTCTATCTATTTATTTGATTATCTATCTATTTATCGACACAGGAACTTGTACTGAACACTGAGAAATCCTCTTACTACTCGGTTAGCTCCACAGCTGAGATGCAGCTTTCCTCTTCCAGTGATTGGCTCTCCTTCTGAAGCAGGTGTGGTCCCCTGACTGGGACAAGCCCCCTCCTGGTCAGCAACAACTGAGGAGCCCCAGTGTCTCCTATGCTCTTTCAATATCGACCTTCGCTTTCTTTCATTGTGCTCAGACCATCAGCTTACAGAGAAAGCTTGTCAGCTACACAAGTAATTTGGGTTGCAGGCTCAGTGCCCAAGGAGCGCTACTTACGTGGTTATACATTAAATAATGTGAAGACAAGAGTTGTTTAACCAGGGACTGTATTTATTTTCAATAAGATAGTAAGCATTTTTATTCATTCCATAAAACATCCCTTGCTCACAAGACACAGAACAGTGTAGAAACAACTTCAAAGAAAGATTAGTCAGAAAAGGTGGCTTAGTAATTTTTACAGAATAAAATTACATTTAATTTTAACGTATTGGGTGTTCATGAGGGTATTTCAACAATTTGTGAAAATGGTATTAAAATTATTTTGGAACAAAATATTGAAATTTGTGTGTTTCTATGCTAGGAAAGTTTTAATGTTTGATTTTTCCTCTATTTAAAGACATTAATAAAATAAACATATTTGATTTGTTTAAATATAATATCTTTATTCACCATATATTTTGTGGAATTATAATAACAGCGTTATTTTTATTATGTATTAGGACAAAAACGGTTTAAGAAATTCTTATTCAGTTTGTTCCTAAGTTTAAAATCTAATTATTGACCATTAAAGAAAGGCCTGAGGTTAGCAATTGCAAATGATGCTGGACTCTTAAGGAAAGAATTATTTGTTTTAAAGGGTGCATTTGAAATATCTGGGTTGGGACAAACTTTTAGTTAAACTGAAGGGTGTTTTTATCTTGCATGTTGAACTCTGTTGGCTTATAAATGTGCATTGTTTTTAATTCCATTTTCCACAAAGTTTTTGAAGCCCACTAATGTATATAAACAAACAAAGCTGGTTCGAATGCAGAATATACTGTTTACATCATAAAAATTCCAATGGTGAGGCTACAGAATAATTGTAAATTGTTAGGAGGGAGCTTTTAGGATTAAATGATGCAAATGATGTTTACATGAGGTAATGCAAGTTGTCACATGATGTAAACCCAATGAAAAGAAAAATTATAGACTCATTTCAACAACTGTCCTTCATATTTACGTAAAAATAGAGAGGAACAATGAAAACTTTCTGAATATTCTGGGAAGCCAAAAAGTCTCTTTTTAAATATTTTAAATACACACACACACACATCATTCAGAAAGCAATGATACAGAGAGAAGAAGAAAGAGAGAATCTTTTACCTTCTGGTTTACATTCCAATGGCTACATACTCATGACTAGACCAGGCAAAAACCAGGAACATGGATTTTTCCCGGGTCTCTCACATGGGTACAGGGACCCAAGCATTTGCGCCATCCTCCCGTTACCTTCCCAGGCACAGTAGTAGGGACTTGGATCAGAAGTAGAGCAGCAGGAACTTAAACCAATACCTATACGGGATGCTGACATTGCAGACAGAGGCTTCACCACTAAGTCACAACATCATCCCCCCAAATTATTTTTAATGAGAGAGGAATGTGCTATAATACTACAATGATTAATCAAACAGATAATATTTTATTGTTGTTTGTCAGGCAAATGGGATTATTTGGAAGATGCGTATAAAAAGCATGAAGCCACCAGCGGCACTGTTTACTCCCTCAGCGGATATATAACTACCAGAAATTTGAAGTGTTTAAAGAGGAAATGAGGGAACAGCATTAAGCTGTAACGTAAAGTAGAAATATAGGATCTCAAAAACTAAAAATAGAGAAAGAATGAAATAAAGGCAGAACAAAAGAAGAGGAAAAGAGGGAAGGAGAAGAGTAAATTAGGAGGGAGGAAAAAAGCATAAGAATTGGAACTACAAACTATATTAAGTCTATTCTCTGCATTAATATTACACTAATATGAGAAAGTTCAGAATTAAATGGTTATATTATGAAAATACTGTAAACATATGCCTGTTGAAGGAAATCAGATAAGAAAACTAACTCAGATACAGAATCATGAAGTGTAAAACATACTTTAAAAAAAAAAGGAAAACTGATTTCTAGGATCAGATAAAGTGATGAGGACTATCAAGCAAGAAAAATAAATTTAAAAAGTCATATCAGGGCCTGGCAGCGTGGCCTAGTGGCTAAAGTCCTTGTCTTGAACACCCCAGGATCCCATACGGCCACCAGTTCTAATCCCGGCAGCTCCACTTCCATCCAGCTCCCTCCTTGTGGCCTGGGAAAGCAGCCAAGGATGGCCCAAAGCCTTGGGACCCTGCACCCGTGTGGGAGACCTGGAGAAAGTTCCTGGCTCCTGGCTTCGGATCGGCACAGACCAGTCGTTGTGGCCACTTGGGGAGTGAATCACTGGACAGAAGATCTTTCTCTCTGTCTCTCCTCCTCTCTGTACATCTGACTTTGTAAGAAAAAAATCAATAAATCTTAAAAAAGTCCTATCAGTCATATTTGAGGAACCGTTTTGTAATAATGCTTCATACTCTAAGTTGCCTTAAAAAAAATGTTAATTTTAATTGGGAAAACAAAGTCACAGAGAGGAGAGTCAAAAAGATCTGCTACTCCCTGATTTACAACCCCAGCCCGCCTCTGGCTGCAACGACCAGAGCTGGGTTGATATGAAGTCAAGAGCCAGGATCTCCCTCCAGGTCTCCCTTGTGGGTACACACATGCAACAGTCATATAACTGTATTTATCAGAATAGAAAAGAGAATATTGAGTATGCTCACCACAAGGAATGGTAGAGGTGTACGGTAATGCATGTGCTCAACGCCCTGCAATGGGTATTCCCTTCTTCTATTGACATAGCTCCGAAAACCATAGACATTAGCAAACTTTACGTGTCAATCCTGAAGACAGAATCTTTCTTAAGGAAAATCAGCTATGAAGTACAATATATTGAAAATTATGTGGAAAGAAATAACACACATTACAATGAAGATAGCTTAATTACATGAGGGGAAAGAATTTCAAAAATGAAATATTAAGGAAAGAAAAAATATAATGAAATAGAACGAGATGGAGTAACAGGACATCTCGGGTCACAGTGATAGGAGTCAAATTCTAATATATCACAAAACTAATCAAGAAACAAAGTGAAGGAATGACTGGACTTCCTACTTTGATATCCGAAAACAAAATTTCCAAAGTTATAGAGACTCCAATAAAAAATAAATATTTATGTGAGAAAGCTCTGTTTCCACTGAGTGGTTGACATCCAGGTCAGCTATGAATGAAGCCAAAATCTGCAGGACTCAACTGTGCCTATGGGATTCCTTGGTCTTCAAAATAATTTTTATAGATAATTTATTTTCTTTTAGATGATTCTTACAAAGTTGATCAGGATTGGAAGGATCTAGGATCAGGGAAAAGTTGGTGTGATTTTTGCTTCTGAATTCTGAATTCTGAATTCTTTCTTTCTTCTTCTTCTTTTTTTTTTTGAAAGGGAAGGGGAGAGATAAAGGGAGAAGCCATACCCAGCCTCCCACCTACCTCAGTACCCGAGGATGGAGAACAGCACCCAATTTAAACCAATGGTCCCAATCTGGCAAATGCTCCCAAGGGCCTGTCCAGGTGATTGCAGTAGTTCTGAGATGTTGCCAGTCTCTCTGATCCAGGGATGAAGACATCCTTCCAATGTCACTTGACTGACACAGTTGACCATTTGCCCAGAACCTTGCTGCCATCCTTTGACTGGGATAGTTGTCAAATTTGCTCTGTTCTGTTTCCACTGCTACGGTACCAGGTGTCTTCTGCAGACCCAATGCACTGCCAAATGCTCCGTGTAAATATGGGGCAGCGGTATACTGCTCTGTCTTTTCCACTGGGGAGGACCAGTGCTCACGGGCAGGCCAAAGGACCAGGGCCAAGCAGTCAGGGCCAGGCAACCTGGGCACCGCTGGTAGGTCCTTAAATTGTGACTTGCTTAAAATCTCTCTCAGCAAAATTTGTTTATTGAGTATAAAGCTAGAGGAATAGATGAAATTCCAAGAATTAGACCAAATTTTCTTAACGACATTGTGTTAAAAGTGAATAAATAACTCCTAAAAAGAACACTGTTTGAAATTGCCACTATGATAATAACAGAAAATAAAGCTGTCCATAATTTAAAGTAAAATAAGCCATTTTTAGTAAAAATCCCTCAAACAGGACAAGATTCCTAAACTCAGTTTTATAATTAACCCATGGTGTAAATATCTTTTAGAAGAGCTAACATGTAAAAAAAAAAGATAAACAATGTTGTTGAATGTGAATGGTTAATTAAAATGTAGATGAAATTTCAACTTCCTTAGTAAACAGAAACTAAAAATGCAAATCGAGACAGTTTAGTTTCTGCTTCATAATCATCACATTGGCGAAATTTTAAAAATCAGACAACAAAAGATTCTGAGAAAGATACTGGAAAGTGAAGCTTTTATGCAGTGCTGGTGGGATGAGAGCTAGTGGCAATGTGTAATCAAGTTGAAGGAACACTTATATATAACTCCTCAGCATCCCCTTAAAGCACCTACGCTACACAAATTCTCAACAACTGTGAGAATTGCTGTTACAAATTATATTTGGAAACTGGAAAACCATATACTTGGTGAAATAAGCCAGTGTCAAAAAGATAAATGTCGTGTTTACTATGATTTGTCACAGCTATTGTAGAATTTTTAAAAAGTAGACTTGAAATGGTCATTTTGGGATATGCCTGTTGCTTCTCGTCCATGTTTGTTCTCCAGTGGAAATGTGGTGCTCCTATTGCTTACTTGTGGAATATTCTAAATACTTGTGGATTTAGCCTGTGAATATTGAGTGAATTAAAACTATGTTTTTTGTAAAAATGGATGAAGTGAGGGAAAGGAGAGAGGTGTATGGGGGAAGAAGAGAAAAGAAGGGATTAAACAATTCTTGGAATTGTTCCTAAGGAAGGCATAAAACCTACTCTTTATATTAATATTTATAAAAGACTTAAAAAGTTGGACAACCATTCAAACAGTACAAGAAAAAAATGCATTTGTTGGTTATTTGCTTCCAAAACATTACTCACTATTTTAAAAATTTGGGCTAACATTTCATTATTCTTTCCAATTTTTATCCCCTCTCTAGTGGTTTGCATTGTTTCACCACCACAAGCCATTTTAAGAAACTATCAAAAATTCTTTCCCCCAGACAAATGCATGTACACATAAGCACAGAGAGTTACAAACATAAAATGGCGCAAGGATTTCATAGAAATGTCGTACTCTGAAATACTCTGACAAACATCTGGTTATCACCAGTATGATTGTCCTGACAAATATCAAAATTGTGAAATAAGAAAAACCAATTTCCTGAAATCAAACAAACCGACAACCACAGGTTTTAATCAATTGATTTGTAAACATTGTGTGTGTCAATAATCTTCTACTTATTATATTTCAACCAGCATTTTCATTATTCATAAAGGGATTTAAAAATAGTCCAGATCATTGAGCTTTCCTCTGTTGCTCTCCCAGGCCCACTAACAGGGAACTGGATAGGAAGTGCAATAGCTGCTCCTGGAACCAGAGCCCATGTGGGGTGCTGGCATTGCAGGCAAAAGCTTTACATGCTAAGCCACAATGCTGTCTTACTGATGCTTAATTTACATTATAGCCAAGTTTAAGGTCCCACTAAATTAAGAGTTCAACAAGCAGCAAAAAGAGACCATAGGTCAGATGGAAGACAAACAATGACTATATGAAAAAAAAAAAACATTCAAATAGTGTAAATTATAAAAAAAAAATTGGTAGATATACCAAATGGAGGGTTCCTGATTCATAGGTTTATTGGAGAAAGTTGATCATTTTAGCAGTTTAACCATACATGGAGATGCATGCCTTGCTGAGAGTAACTGAAGGTGAGGCCCTAATCACTGACACAACATTACAATCTCAAATACAAGTGTTACAGCTTTTGTAAACGCCACACTGTGTAATGGAGACTGTCATATCCAGATGTGAGGATACAATGCAGTATGAGTTTCTACTTCCGGACTAAAGATGGACTCCCAATAAAACTGTTTATTATATCTTGATAATAGGATGCAGGACTCTGCCATTGTCCATGCCCTGGATGATGGACATATGAATGTTTATCAAAAACTAGACTATGATAATTTTATAGGGGAACTCAGTGAGAGGGGAGGGGATCTATAGAACTGTATCATAAAATGATAATAATAAAAAAGATTTTAAAAACGTATCATAAATCAGGCCCGGCGGAGTGGCCTAGCAGCTAAAGTCCTCGCCTTGAATGCCCCGGGATCCCATATGGGCACCGGCTCTAATCTCAGCAGCTCCACTTCCCATCCAGCTCCCTCCTTGTGGCCTGGGAAAACAGTCGAGGATGGCCCAAATATCTGGGACCATGCACCCGCGTGGGAGACCCGGAAGAGATTCCTGGTTCCCGGCTTCGGATCGGCGCAGCACCAGCCATTGCGGTCACTTTGGGAGTGATTCATCGGATGGAAGATCTTCCTCTCTGTCTCTCCTCCTCTCTGTGTATCTGACTTTGTAATAAATAAATCTTTAAAAAAAGATATCATAAATAAATAAATAAAAGAAGCATGATATTCCAGAGCATGATATATCTTAAATTATTTAATGAATATTTTGTTCAGACTCGTTTCCAATGTTTTATTCATTCAGAAATGCTACAACAAACTAAACATCCATGTTTATGCAAAAAAAAAAGGCATACTGTTTTTCCTTTGTCTCTGCGTTACACAATGTCACCTGGAAGATTGAATCATGACTATACTAAAAGTACAGGCAAGGAATAATACGAGAATAGCAATCACTTAGAACAGCAACCGAAACAAAAATTGCCACACGTGATTGAACAAGAGTACTAACAGTGTACAGGCACACTTGTGTTGGTCCCCACTGTGACCTCAGCACTTGACTCAGTCTCTGTTTCTAGGAGGCAGTGCATTCAATTCTTGTTGAGTGATGGATATCACCAGTTTCCTTTCCGTTTGGAATCCTTGCCTAGGCATTCACTGACAGCAAAAATGCATTCTGTATAAGCACTTCAGAGCACATGCAGACATAAATCATAATCTAATGTAAAAAACAGAATCTCAAAAATATAAAAAAATGTATCAATCAGTTATTGTAATGGTATAAAACCAGAAAGAAAGAATATAAATTTTATAATAAACCATTGGTGAAAGTAAAGTTCTCCATGAAGATGAAAATTACTTGGAATGAATAAAAATGAAGAAAAAACAAACTATAATTTTTGATACACAATGTTGAAAAAAAACCTATAGGAATATGTAAAAATGCATATACAAGATATTAAAGGAATATGTAATATATATATATATACAGACAAACTGAATTTAAAAATTAAATTACTGAAAACTATGACCTTTATCAAAACCAATAAAAAGAAGATAAAATTAAACTAAAGCAAGCATAAGGAAGTTGTGAAGATTAAAACAAAAACCTGTGAAAAAGAAAAGCAATATATGAAATAAGTGATTCAAAGAGAAAATTCTTTGTATAGGGACTAGTACTGTGGCACGAACAGCTGATCCACTGCCTGAAATGCAAACAGTTCACATGGATGTCTAGTGGAGTCCTGACTCCCCAACTTCTAAACCAGCTCCTACCTGAGTACTTGGCTAGGCAGTGAAATACAGTTCAGGTGTTTTGGCCCCTGCAATCCTCTTGGGAAACCCAAATGGAGATTCAGTATCCAGGTTTTGGTTTGATAGAACCCAGGGCACTGTGACCATTTGGGAATCCAATCAGTGAAAAACATCTGTCTCTTTCTATAACTCTGTCATATAAATAAACACATTGATAGGTAAACAAATAAATAAATACTTAAATAAGTATTTAATAAATAACAGAAATGATTAACACAAATGATAAACTTCTGGTAATACTGGCAAATAGATATGAAACAAAATGTTCAATATCAGGAATTAAGAAGGACAATACTGTAGACCTTTTCTAATACAATAAGAAAAGATTAACACAAGTCATCATACACATAATTTGGAATCTTAATTAAGATAGATTAACCTCAGGAAAAGCACATGTTGCCACAACATAATAGTAATTTCACTTGAAAAATATGCTAGTTTTTAAACAATTGACAAGAATTACATTCAACTCCCTCCAGGAAACAGTAAAGGAGAAAACACATCAAACTTTCCTATATGAAACAAGGTACTCTGAAGTGAAAACAATACAAGATAATGTAAACAAACAAAAGTAAACAAACAAATAAATAAATAAGGATGAAAGAAGGAGCAAAAAGTTTCCTGTGTGAGACAAGGTACTCTTAAGTGGAAACAATACAAAGATAATATAAACTGGAAAAAGGAATGAAGGAGGGAAGAGAGAAAGAAAACACACAAATCAATACACAGCATATTTAACATAATAAACTTATGAAATGGAATATCAACTAAAGAAAAATTGCATACAACTTACACCTGTTGTTTATTCATGGGAAGCAAGTACTATTCAATATTTGAAAATTAATTCACGTAATCCAGGACAGTAGTAATTTAAAATAAAAAATTCAGGTAAAGGGCCTGGCGGTGTGGCCTAGCGGCTAAAGTCCTCGCCTTGAAAGCCCCAGGATCCCATATGGGCACCGGCTCTAATCTCAGCAGCTCCACTTCCCATCCAGCTCCCTGCTTGTGGCCTGGAAAAGCAGTCGAGGACGACCCAATGCATTGGGACCCTGCACCCGCATGGGAGACCCAGAAGAGGTTCCTGGTTCCCGGCATCGGACTGGCGCATCGGCCCGTTTCGGCTCAGTTGGGGAGTGATTCATCGGATGGAAGATCTTCCTCTCTGTCTCTCCTCTTCTGTGTATATCTGGCTGTAATAAAATGAATAAATCTTTTTGCTGATGGTATGTTGGAGCTTTTAATTGATCGGGATGATGGTCTGCTGGCTCTGTCTTCAGACCAGAGAGGGTATACCTAAGAAGCCGTTGAACTTGACTGGACAATAGGATGCTGGACTCTATGTTTGGTATATGCTTGCAATGGGGGAATCTCAACTGAACTTGAACTGTGGTTGTGCAACAAGGTGGAGGGATCCACCATGGTGGGAGGGTTTGGGGAAGGGTGGGGAGAATCCCAGTACCTATGAAACTGTGTCACATAATACAATGTAATTAATGAATTTAAAAAAAAAAAAAAAGAATAAATCTTTAAAAAAAAATTTCAGGTAAAGAAATTGTCAAAACTTAGGTTCCACACTGAAAAAAAAAAAGACTGAAAAAATTGGGAAAAAGAGGAATTTCCTGACAAAAATATTTACCAAACTCTAGTTAATATACAACTTACTGAAAATACTGCATATCTTGCGCAAGTTAAGCAAGACATGTGCAATTCTTGTATACTGAAATCTATATTGGTGGAAAAATAGAAGACTGAAATAATTGGAATGGCATACCATGTTCATGGACTTGAAGTATTAACATAGTATAGTAAATATATACATTTTCTCCAAAATGATAAACAACTTCATGTGGTTCTTTAAAAACAGTGTTACATATAATTTAGAGGAAGTCGGATATCCAGTACAATTATGAAAAGAAAGAAAAAAAATTAGAAAAAAATTTGTCTACCAGAGCTTAGAAAATATATAGTCACATTGATAGAATCCTTCTGTTATTGGCGAAATAATAGCACAAAGACCAGTGGCACAGAAAACAGACTCCAGAAATTTATTAATTTACGTATTCCTTAAAGAGAATATTGTGACTAAGGATTGCAAATTTTCCAAAACAATTAAGTGTATGAAGTCATGTAAAGATTCACCAAGCAGTAACACAGCAATCAGAACAGGGTAATGGCATGAAGACACATTCCATCCAAAACATGGAAAACACAAATTACTTGAACAACTGTTCAGCACCATTGTCCATTGAGATATGCAAAACAAATATATAGATACAGCAACACACGTTTCGGAATTCCTGAATGCATGTTCTGACCTAATGGTGTCATGTTCATAGGCGGGAGAAAACTGAGTCTTGCATATCCCTTGGCAACGTGAAGCACTACAACCATTCTGGAAACTGGCATGGAAGTTTTTGCAGAAAACCAAATATGCAAATACATAAGGCCTCCGAAATAATTTCTTCTGTTGAAATGGAGATGTTTTTTCTCATCAATGCCCCTATAAGGTTGTGTTTAAGTCAATTCACTTATAATAGCCCTATATAAACTATAAACAAGTCACAGGCCCTTTTCCAGTTATATTTGTAAACACATTGGCACACAGCCATATCATAAAATATTCAAAAGTGAATCAAAAATCAATAATAAATATATCAGTCTGAATAAGTGTTCAGCCACCAAACCTGAGTGAAGAAAAACTTAAATCCTAAAATGTTATTGCTATTTATGTCCTTTATGTTATTCATGTCATCTGTATCTGAAATGGTCATTTTCTTAATGAATATGTTTGGAAGATATTGAGATGCAGTGAAATAGTTGTTGAAATTCCATTCTTTTTTTTTAAGATTTTTTTTTAGTATTATTATTGGAAAGCCGGATATACAGAGAGGAGGACAGACAGAGAGGAAGATCTTCCATCCGATGATTCACTCCCCAAGTGAGCCGCAACGGCCGGTATGCGCCAATCCGATGCCGGGAACCAGGAACCTCTTCTGGGTCTCCCACGCGGGTGCAGGGTCCCAAAGCTTTGGGCCGTCCTCGACTGCTTTCCCAGGCCACAAGCAGGGAGCTGGATGGGAAGTGGAGCTGTCGGGACCAGAACCAGCGTCCATATGGGATCCCTGGGCTTTCAAGGCTAGGACTTTAGCCGCTAGGCCATGCCGCCGGGCCCTGAAATTCCATGCTTAAAACCACCTTTGGACTGTTGATTACTCAGGATCTACCAATCACTATTTTTTGCATAATTTACATTCTAATTTACTTTATGCCATATATACATAAAACATCTATACATATTTCACATCTATATATATATTATGTATAGCATATATGTGTAATATCTAGGAGAGTGGAGTGTGTGTATAATTTAAATATGATACATATCAAAACATAATTTAACCACTTCTATTTCTTACTTTCACAGATGGGATTAAATGTTTTGATGTTTTAGAGTCTATGTTCCTTTACAGAGCACTTTACTTTATTATCATTGTTATTATTTTGAGATATCTACTATACTGGGGAGAAAAATCCACATCAATGGATGTTTAATTCATGTTACAGATTCTAAAACAACACCCAAATAGTGGATTTTTGCATGTATTTATTTATCTATTTTGAAGGTTTATTTATTGATATTGGAAAGGTAGATTTACCAAAAGAAGGGGATACAGTGAGAAAGGTTATCCATCCACTGGTTCACTCCCCAAGTGGCCGCGGCGGCCAGATCTAAGCTAATCGGAAATGAGGGGCTTCTTTTGATCTCCCACGCGGGTGCAGGGTCCCAAGGCTTTGGGCCGTCCTCGACTGCTTTCCCAGGACACAAGCAGGGAGCTGGGTGGGAAGTGGAGCAGCCAAGATATGAACCAATGCCCATATGGGATCGTGTTGCATGCAAAGAAAAGGTATTAGCCACTAGGCTACTGCGCTGGGCCTGCATTTATTTTTTAATGCGGTTATACATTTTTTTAAATTAACTTCAATTTCACAAAAATGTTGAGGAAGCGATCAAATGTGTTGCCATCTATCCCTCTTTCGAACTGCCCTATTAACACCTCTTATTAAGATATTTGTCACAGTCAATCATATCCAACATGACCTATTTTTCATTCAATTAACAAATTCCATTAGTGAATCTTTGTAAATTTTAGTTTTTTGTATCCTTTTATGAAAGCCGTATTATGCAAAAAATGTAGCATTTTTGAAAGGGTGAAAAAGCAACTAAATACATTTCACACTCAATGAAGTGCTTTAGTGCTTTTTTTTTTTACTTCCCATCGATTCATCTAAGCAGTTCTTAATGAGATTGGTATCATTATTCCATTTTTAGTGTAAGGAAACAGATTCTGTACAATTATTTTTCACCCTATTTCAAATAACTAAATGCAAAAGTTAGTATTCCAAAAGCCTCAGTTTCATATATTAGATTGTTTCTCCAATGGCGGGAAACAAAAAATAATAACCAGGATGTTTACATCATGGTATGCTTACTTTGCAAGGCTGACATAAATGTTTTACCTTGGTAATATAGTCAGAAGAAATATGTGGAAACCAAAACTCTGGCAGTTATATTTTATATAATCAAATGATCTCAGACACCAAAAACATATTGTTTTTGCTATTCACTCCAAAGCAACATCCCTTGGAATATTATCTGACATAGATATCTCTCCTTTTCCTAGGTTTTTTTTCTCAAAAGTGACTTTATTTTGTGAATATTGCTGAAAATAATCCTCCACTCTTGTCCCCTGTCACGAGTGATTTATGACTATTCAGTCTCTGGCATCATCAAGGGGGTAGAATATATATTTGCCCTCAGGAAATGAAAAGGAAACATAAATAAAAATTGCATGGTTGATTGGCCTGTTTCTGGTGAGGTAAGCCACACTTAATAGGAATCACTTTTCTCTTTTCCTAGCTTGCTCTGTCAGTAAAGCAAATGGATTTTTTTTTTGTCTGAATGCTTTCTATCCCTCTATGTTTAAAACACAATTAAGTGTTAAATTATATGATGTGAGACTTCAAATGTGAAAGCAGTCCACATGAAATGAAATACAATTAAGTCTTGTGAGACCAACCAGTGCTGACCAGATGTAAAAGTTCTTATATGATCGAGTAAAAAAAAAAAAAAAAGAAAGAAAGAAAGAAAGAAAAATACCATTCCCAACAGGTGAAACACTGGTCCAGGTGTAGCGAGAATCCATGTGTTGCACAGGATTTGTGCAGAAAATGGTACTGATCATGGCAAAGGTTGTCTATCGGGGAAAGAATCTGGGGTTCTTTAAATGAATAGAAGGGTTATTCAAAATGTTTCAATATACATATTAGATACAGTGAGCCTCTATCTTCAATTTCTTTGATGATTACCACTCCATCATAATGGCACAAGTTGCTTAAGATCTATTGATAATGACTTTGTAAGATCTTTCTTGAAAGCCTCAGCAGCTTCATGGTCATTGAAGCTTCTTCATTGTGTGCTCTCAGCATTACTGTGAAGAAGCAGAGAAGTATAATTAACATGCTTCTTTACAAATCGCAGTGCTCAGATTCAGACTAGCTAATCATGCTGTCTACCTGGTTCCAGAGAGAGTTCCCATGGCAGGCTACTAGCATCTTACATAGTGCCATGTGATGGGGGAATTCAGACAGTGGGTATCCAATCCTGCATCTTTCTCTGCAAGCCTATCATGGAGAACGTTTGCCCAGTCTCATCCAACAAAGCTATTTATTTGCCTTGTATTTTTCCAGGAAGGCAAATGAAGGAGGAAAACGGGAAAACAATATACTGAACAGGCACCAGCATTTATTTATCTTCAGTTTTCAATCATAAAAATCTATGTAGAAATTATGTCCCTTTGAAACATACAAACACACATGATCATTAAGAAGTTTTAGTAACTTCCCACAAGCATTTTCAGTTAGCTGCTGGAAGCTAAATGGCAGAACAGTCGACTCTACTCTACTTTTCCAAACTGTTATTCTGAAAATTATTTGTGCTCAGAATTCTCTTCAAGAAGCACAGAGAGCAAGGAGACATGTTTAAATACCTTTAATCTATCAAATATTGTCATAAAATCAGTGGGAGGAAAATCGCAAAACTCAAAGTAATTGTCACCTGCTCACCATTGGAGAAGTAAAACATTGTCGGCAAAGTTTGCACAGGCAGAAATTAATAAAGTGTCAGATGCTAAGACCTGTGTTCTTTGACAACAATCCATGCATTCATAACTTAGGAATTTAGATGTCAGAAAAAATATTGGTCTTCTGGTTCCTAATCATTTTGCATTTGTCAAGTATTAAGTTTGCCCTGATCTCCAATTGAGGTCTTATGAAATTTTCCTTTTATATGTTATAGTTTTGTCTGGTTAAAACCACTAAAAGCTTGGTGATGTACCTGTGACAGAAATATGCATGATCTTCAGCAAGGTGCTTGTCCATCCTTAAGGATTCATGAACACCTCTTATGGCACAGATTCGGTGGCAATGATATCACAGGTCTGTTCCTAAAGCTATTCATGTGCAGGAAGGAAAGCTGTGTCCCCTCCAAGAAAGCCAGGTGTTGTGGTTATAACACAGAAATGGAGATTTAAAAATGCTTCAGTTTCCAAGCATTTTGGCTTCATCTTACATGTACCTTTCTGCTGTGCTGCTAGGTACCAATGGAAAAAACCTCCACTCATAAATTCTAAGTCATCATAGAAATTACTGAAGCAGAATCAAAAGAAAAATTATGAAACAATCCATTCACAATTGTCATTAAACCATATACAGAAAGAAGTAAAGATAATTTTAATATCTCTCATTGACAGTACTAAATCCCTGGAAAGCCCACCCAGGACAATCATCCCATTCCAATGCTCGATGACAAATCCACTCACACAAAAAGCAAGATTTGCAGAGCTAGGAAGAACTTCCTCATCTTTTTCCATCTTTCTTTTTGTATTCCTTTCCCTCAGCTATCCTCCTTCATTCTCCCTCTTGGTTCTCTTTCCCATAAATGTTTTCTTCACTTTTCCATATGTTGAAAATGTTCCTCCTGCTCCGGTAGTATTGTCATTATGCAAGATGTAGTAGTCACACATGTACTCCAATGCCAAAGAAAGTGAAATCTGCACAATAATTATAAGCAGGTTGTAAATCCAAAATCAAAATTCTAAGGCATACCCAGAAGACTCCTGATGCTCTTGCTAAGCTATACCTACTTTTTCATTTGTTTTTCTTGAATGCCTGGGTTTCTTTATCAATTATGTTATCACTACCTATAATATGAAAATAAAAATGATGCCTTCTCTATGTGTTGCATTATCATTGTAAGTACAGATTCTTAAGTCACAGACATGCATGACTTCATTCTAAGATTTCTAAGCAATAAGCTTCTCAGTAAGAAGTACTTAAACTCCACAAGTCTATAAAATCATACATAATAATATCTATCCAGGAATCTTATTTTGATGATTTGAAGAAAAACTCTAAAGTATTTAATACAGTGGTAAGTACTGTGTACTAAGCACTTTTTATGGTGGTAAGTGTTGAATGCTTTACTGAGCGTAGTTGGTAATCCACAAAGACAGCCATGTCACACGCCCCGAGCCAGCAAACACATTACCTTGTGTACAAATAGGAGTTTTCCGGTGCGATTCAGCTAAGGAGTTGAGGTGAAGAAGTGACTTCAGTGGAGGCAAGGCAACTCAAAGCATCTTGGTAAAGTATGATAGAGAGTTCAGCATCTTAAAAAGGGGAAAACTAAAACAGAAAGTAGTGGTTGGGTTGGTTCCTTTGTTGAGGAACTGCTTATAGAAACGAATAAGAGTACAAGAATAATAAAGTTACTAAAACACCTTCACTTTAACCAAAAGCCTCATTTCAGAGCTCTGAAATTTAAAATCATATGATGCATTTGTGATGGTTTCAATTTCCAAGCTAGGTGATTTGAGACAGCAGTAGCCAACTATGACCATTACAAGCATTCAGGATTCCAGAAAGAAGAAATGTAAGTGAAGTGATACTTACCATCTTTTTCTCTTCTGTTTTTTCTGTTCTTCCTCATCCAAGCCTGGATCCTTCTTTCAGAGAAAGAGATCTGAAGCAAAGGAAGGGAAGAACACAAGAAAAAAAAAGAAATTTAGTTTAGCAGTAAATGTTTTCTGGAATGATCTTGACTTAGGAGAAGAGTGGCAATATTAAAATCCAAAATTCAACAAATTAACCTAGGGAAAAATTTTTTTATAAGATATTTTAAAATTTCCTTTTTAAAAAATATTTACTTATTTTATTGGAAATGCAGATGTACAGAGAGGAGGAGAGACAGAGAGGAAGATCTTCCATCTGATGATTCACTGCCCAAGTGACTGCAACGGCCGGTGCTGCGCCGATCTGAAGCCAGGAGCCAGGAACTTCTTTCCTAGTCTCCCACATGGGTGCAGCATCCCAAGGCTCTGGGCCGTCCTCGACTGTTTTCCCAGGCCACAAGCAGGGAGCTGGATGGGAAGTGGAGCTGCCGGGATTACAACCGGCTCCCATATGGGATCTTGGGCACATTCAAAGCTAGGACCTTAACCATTATGCTATCGCACCAGGCCCTAAATTTCCTTTTGCCCATACAAGATATGTAAACTTTTCTCATTCCCCAAGGCAACATAACCAGGATTCTACTGGATTACTCCATTCAGAAAAATATGTTCTTGTTAACATGGATTGAATAATCAACTTGTCCAAATCTAAATATATTATTTTTCATGCTGAAATAAAATCAAGCAAACCCTACAAAACTAATGACAAATTTGTTTTTGTCCTTTATTGATCATCTGTGAAATTCACCTACTCATCAAATTATGATCCTCTATATTTTCATCAATCAATTCCTCTCTTTCAACATACTTAGGAGTATTCAATTAATTAATTACCTAAGTATTTTCCCACCACAAAGTCTTACAACACTTACTTCAGTATCTGCTTTAAATAGTTTAACATCTACTTATAAATCTACAAGACATAAACTTTCTATCCAATAACAGGGTATGAAATAAGTGTTATGGGCCCAGCGCAACAGCCTAATGGTTAATGGGATCCCATATGGATGCCGGTTCTAATCCCAGTGGCTACACTTCCCATCCAGCTCCCTGCTTGTGGCTTGGGAAAACAGTCAAGGACAGCCCAAAGTTTTAGGACCCTGCACCCATGTGGGAGACCAGAAAGAAGCTCCTGGCTCCTGGCTTCAGATCGGCACAGCGCCGGCCATTGCGGCCACTTAGGGCACAAATCATCAGACAGAAGATCTTCCTCTCTGTCTCTCCTCCTCTCTGTACATCTGCCTTTCCAATAAAATAAGTAAATCTTTAAAAAATTATATATCAAAAAAGAAATAAGTGTCACTCAAACACGACTGTATATGTCTCACTTCTAGATTTTAATTTCTGAGTTTCTTGGGCGTGTCACAGCTCCTTAGAGAAAGGACTGTCTCCAGAGGTGAGAAAGGAAAGGTGAAATACAAATTGGAATATCTTACTGTATTCCTAGCAAGGAAGTTCTTACAAATAGAATTTGTATTAATATGCATAAGATTTTAAACATCTTGAATGGTTTCTCCTTGGCCACACCTAGCAGAATATGATTAGCAAAATAACTAGCAAAGCTAAAAAGTCCTTTGATTAAATTAGAATTTGATAATGGCGTTGCGGTTTTACACGAGATCAAGTTTGGAGTTAATTCACATAGAAGTTTTCAGTGACAATGAGATAGCAAGTGGCATTTTATCCTCAAAAAATTCGGCAAAGTGAGTTTTATACTATACTTGGAATTTGTATGTTTCAAATTATTTTGGCTTAAAACCTTTGAAAATATGTGATGAGTTCTCATGTCCTTGGAACTAATTTTGCTTACACCCTTCTACTTCAGTCCTTAACTCCTTTTTTCTTTCTGAAATAGCTTTTCATCAATGTTGTTTTTATGGCTCTATCATAGGTTCCCCTTCTATGGGGAGCTTACATTTCACTAGGTCACAGATGTAAATAATTTGTAATTTGGTGAATGTTTGGTAAACTTAGCTTACTATCAAGTGTAGGTGAGTGAAAATTCAAAATAGTTGGAAAATCATCTCTGAGCAGAACAATTTTAAATTTGTCTTACTTTTCTCCAAACCTCCACTGCCCCATATTTCCCTATGCCAATCTGCCAAAGCATCTTCTCCCTCCCCTCACGTGCAGTATCTTCTAGAATTTCATGCTTCATTCTTGCTCTTCCAGATATCTGACTGGTCCTTGTCTGAGTCCCCCAAACTTTGGTCACTTCAGAGAGATTGTCTACCCATCTTTCAAGATTGCTCATCTCTCCAGGACAAAGGGAGCTACTCCTTAAAAACGCCATCACATTTTGTGCGTCATTATATATTAACTCATGTTGTACCACAGCTGTTTATTAACCAGTTTGTCTCTTGCATTGTAAAGTGAATTCTGACAACGAACACCGACTCTTATCCAGCCTTGCAGTTTGCGCTATAGTGCTACATGTCTGCCAATTTGCAAAAATGTTTTGATAGTTATAGGTAGACTGAATAAATCAATTTCTGAGTGGATCAGTGAGTGAATGAGTGAATGAATGAATGCATAGAACTTGGATTATAGTAATATTATTAACTAGTTTTGCTCCTTCTTACTTTTGGTAGTTTTGGGGCTATTTGACTGTTTCACAAAAATTTGTGACAGGGTATCCACATTGGATTTTTTATTATTTTGCTATGATAATAATGATTTGTTAATATTGTTTTTAAAAAAGTGCATGTTTATATATGATTCCTGTGTTAGTAATGCACCAAAAACATTGAAACTTGAGAAATTGGTGGTGGTGATGATGAGAAAAGATGTGAAATGGAAAACAAGATACATTTGAAGACTGAGAAACTACAGACAAATCCAAAGCAAAAAATACTGTGAACTGTCCTATCAACCTTACTATTTATAGTAAGTTACTATTTATAGTAACTCATAACCCTCAATAATTTTTATAACCCTGAGACAAATCATGCATAGTGCTGTTCTGATAATTTAGTGAGAAATAACTACTTTACTAACGGTGCTACTTCAAAAACTGTAAGAGTTTCAAAAGTTACAAAAAATTACTTGTAGTTATATGAATAAAAAATATCAGAGAACATACATTATTGGCCCAAGACTTCTGTCAAGACTCGTCATTTCACAAGTTAAGCCAAACCTTTTCAAAGATTCTAAGTGTGAGAAGGCGGGTACAAAAGGCAAATATTACACAATCTCCTTTATAGGAATAATCTAACAGAAGCTCAAACTGACAGTGGAAACACGTGACCCTTAACTTGGTCAAGAAAGGGATGGAGGTGGACAGTCAGCTCAGTACCGGAGATGATGGTTGAAGTGCAGAGTATCTTTAAAATCCAAGCTTTCAAGATCCACCATCACAGCCAATAATATGCCAGTTTTGTAGATTTTTAACATTGGCAAACAAATACATTCCGAATGTGCTCACTACAACAACAACAAAAAGATGTTGATAAGGTGATAGATGTTCTAATGAACTTAATTGAAACTTTCCAGAATTTATATAGAGCTCTACATCGTACTGTGCTTCATATGTAAAATTATCATTTACCAGTTAAAAATAAAGAAATGAAACTTGAAATTTTGATAATCAATCAGTTTGTTAAAATGCTCTTCTAACAGAAAGATCTCATCCTTTAAAATATGTAAAATAGCTCATAAGCTCAAAACGTACTCATTGTGAACCTCCATTTGATCTAAGCACTGAAGTTCCCGAATTCTAAATTCTTATGTTCTTGTGAATAAATAAAATCAAAACTATATTTTATGATAGCAGTAGAACAGTCTTCGCCAAGGCTGTTTACTTTGTCTCTTCACATTTCAAGATAGTTTATTCTTATAGTATTTTTATCGTATATTCATGTGTGCTTTGCTAAAATGTGGTAAACATATTTTGATTCAGGGTAACTTATTTATATGAATTTAAATGAGAGTAATTTAAAAATGTGTATTACAGATGAAAATATTTTAGTTTTTGCTTTCTACTTACTTAATGTAAAACAGGTTCTAGGTATTAGTGAATTTTTATGCGTAAGAAAAATGATATGTACCCAACCTTTTGAAGTGAATGCACTCAAGACAAGTTTAGGTGCCCCCCAAAACCACACTCATGATGAAAACAAGTAAAAGCTTTGCACTCATATGGACTTCTTTGGTGAAGCTTTGAAAACTTTAATAAAAATGCATATTAATCCCTTTGCTAGGAAAAGCTACAAAATGTGGAGACAGCAAACTAATGAATCTTCCGATATAAAGACATGATCTATTTAATAAAAGGGCTACCCCAAGTGGATGTATGTTACTGTTGAAATTTATACTAATTAACTTTCGAACTCACGCGTGGTACGGCTAAATGATGGAGCGCTAGAGTTTCAACTAGAGGCTCCATCTCTGTTACTGCATTCGCTGGTCCATTGTGTAAAGCATAATCCTGTCCAACCTGATCCATTTATAGATGGTTACATAGATCAAACACATGCAGAAGTTCTCTGTAAATTCTAAATTGCTTTGAAAAATCAACCAAAACCAGTTCAGAAAAACAAAGAAATATTCCATGCAAGCTGCTCGTCATTGCTGAGCAGTAATTTGGAGGGTTTGTGACTATGTCTGGCAATCGGATGGTCTCCCACACTTGTTCCTTTCAATTATTCTTCCCCCCACGGCACATGGCATGATCCACCCCCGCCTTAAAAGACCTTCAGCATTTTCCATCTTTCTTTGACTTCAGATCAGGATGTTGAAGATGAAAGGCTTTCAAGGCTGGGTCTTGTGTACCGTCCTGGGGCCATGTTCTCCTCCTCTGCTCAACGTACTCAGATCCTGCTTGCCATGTTCCCTGGAGGCTCCCCCAGTGCAGTGCCCTCACTGTTCCGCTGAGCAGGCCTGTAGCTCTCTTACTGTGCCTCCCTTGCTATGCAAATACACACACATGCCTACACTCATGCATCCCATTGGAGTCTTACTAACCTTGAGAACCTTATTTCTTCTCCATATTAAGCTTCACTAATTGTGGAAACAGATGGAACACACTTTACCATGGCACTATTCTACATCCGTTCTATAACCCTTTTAAGAGGACAAGTATGTTGGTACTTGTCTGATGGTCTGGCTTATGACTATTTTCCTCTTGTAAATTGAAATCTCTATGTGAACAGTGATTATTTCTGCTCATGGATGTATTCCAGTTACAAGCACTACAACCTGGTACTAAATAAATATTAGTTCAACAAACAAATTTGAGACAAAAGTGGGTCCCCATAGTACCTAACTCATTTAATTATGTTTTCTAATAAACTCCCAGTAGAAAGTTGAGGCTCTGCTGTTTACTTCTGAGAAAGGCTCAGTCTACTAGGAAAAAGCCAACTCAGTGGGCATTTCCTTCAAATAAAGGTGTAATGAGTTGAAAGAAGTAATTCACAAATTTTCTCAAATGTATGGTTTTCTAAAACCGGAAATATTTCCTAACTTGACCAACAACAGCAAAAAAAAAAATTTTTTAGAAAAATAATTTGATTTTCTGTATGGAAAAAATGAGAACAAATATATTAGCTTTAAAAATTACAGTAAAAATTAATCCAGTAAAAACTTTTCTATCAACTCCTGTTATACAGTAATGAAAAGAAATAATGTAACTTACCCAAATCTATTCATGATAACAAGAGCCTAATTATCATTTTTTTCTTTTGGTAAATTCCGGAAGCCTCTACCCTAGTTTGTTTATGTTAATAAAGTAATAAATCCATTAATATTTCCTGGTTATACATCAAAAATGTCAAGAAAACACGATGGGTGGTGGGGAAATTCTGCAATTAACAATCCAGTTATGTAACACCTTGAGAAAAGGCTCCATTTTTTCCTTCTAGGAAAGAAGGGCTGCAGACACCTGAGGTGTGATTGGTTTTGTCACTGCTCACCGTGCGCCTCAGCAGAGCGTGTCATTTCACGGTGCTAATGCCTCCTCACTATTGACTCAGGGTGACAAAAGCCCACCCCAAGCCACCTAACGTAAGACGACTATTCGCCTGCCTGTGTTCAAGAGGAAATTATCATCACTCAGATTTCTCACTGATTTTACTTCTTGAAAAGTCTATTGTGACAGATCATGTACATCTTTCCATATCTGATTTATTTTATTTCCCCTAAGCTTCAGCTCCACAAATTCCCTCAGATCTCGCAGATCTAAGGCAGCCCCTGGGGAACCACCTTGATTCAGTCTGCTGAGATCTGACCAGCCCCTGCAGGACCCCTTTTCGGAGAAGTAGAAAATAAGTGTACTTGATTTTCCTGAGTCAACCGCCTATAGATATTTGAAAAGTTTTCATGCTATGATTCTGATGAACGTGCAGAGAAAAATGTCGACCTTATTTAAATACTGTATTTGCATGTTATCTGCTACTCTGCCGTAAGAGCACTTGAAGGTATCCGTGTAACGGTTAAGAATACCGACGTCAACTCTTTTGCAAATGGCATATTCTTTAAGGAATATGTCGTTTAACAAATAGTTCTTCCAACATGCATGCGTGAGACTGGACTCTTGTTCATTGTCTTAAACATTAATTTAATTTAAACCAAATCTCCGTAGTATCTCTTCCTAAGGAAATGAAATGAGCTGTTCAGAACAGGCAAGATACGTGTGCCTTTACATTTTGCCTTTGCAAAAGAATTTGATGAGACTAAGCTTGAAATATTATAGCTAGGACATGGTTCATGGCAGTCACTGCTTAAAATATACGAAGAACCTCTAGTACGTGTAGGCATGATTAATATCTAGAATTAAACCATATAATTCCTAATGTGAAAGACAAAATGTCTCTGCAGTAGTGTATGTGTGTAGTAGATTGTATTTAGGATAACTCTTTGACAAATTTAAAATTCCTAAAGTGTAAACCTCTAGTATTTACAACTTTTTTTTTAAGAAAAAAGAAAGGTGTACATTTTGCACTTCAGTATTAAGCTGAGTGCATTGTGTTTCATATATGTTTCTGGACATCTTTGGGTTAAATCAAGGGTAAGAACGTAAGGATAAACAGAGGTTTCATATATTTTATAAGTCCGTTTTCCTTTTTCGGCAACATAATGTTTCGCATGCTTATGTGGTGTAACGTGATCTTCAGTACACTGAATAGTGACCCTCTCATGGTAATTTGAAAATTCATCACCTTAGACCTTTATCATTTCCAGCCAATATTGATCATATTAACCTGTTATGCCAGGGAGAACTTACTTCTCATTTCCCACCCTAAGGTACCAAGCGGGTGGCAGTGGGCATCACCTGGACTGTAGCATTGCACTGTGGCTTCTGACACCACCGTGAGAGAAGCCATTGCTTTTGCTGTTGGTGCTACCGTTGTTTTTGATGACGTTTCTGTATAAGAGCAACTTCAGTGACCATGCATTGTGTCCTACGGAAAGATTTGTTTGGGAACAGTATTACCAGGTATATGAGCAACAGCCCTGCTTTCTAACTAGAAGAGATTTCCAACCTAAGCCGGAAAGTGGTAGTGGCGGGTATATTATTAAACGTTGCTTATGGGTTTGTTGCATTAATCTGTGTCTTTTCTTAAACCAGATACAAGTTGTGACATGCTGTTGATTTAATCATTAATAACCAGCTCAAATTGCAAATCTTTGTCAGCACGTTGGTGTTGATTAAGCTGTAGTCACCACGAGCGTATTGTTTGAAATGCTTGATAAATTTTAGTTTCTGCAGCAGGAGACTGCGTGGTTTGGTCCCCCCTCCCCCCCTTTACTCTCTAAGCCAAAAAGAATTTCACAAATGCCCAGCTTTGGGTCGCTGGGATCCTCCGCTTTCCTCTGTTGCAAAGCAGGCTGCTAACCACTAGAGGGGAGGAGACAGCCGGATTTATTGGAGCATTCACCAAGGAGACGCGCTGGGGAAGCATTCAGAGGACCAGGTAACACGCGAAGGGGTTTATGTGTATTACAAAGATTTGATAAATAGACGACGAAGAAGAAGACGTGTTTAAGCCAGTTGCTTCCAATAACTTACAACCGACTGGCAAGGCAGTTAGATCGCTGACGTGTGCGTACCTGGTAACCTGTTGTCTTAAGCATTAGCAATATGATCTATGAGATCACAGCTAACACTTCAAAAAACAAACTGTTCCCTGCTTAGACCATAGCAAAGGAGGAGTGGGATTGGAGAAGGATGAAGACAGGAATCAAAGACAATCTGGCTGTTGTTGGTTCAAATGAAAAGTCATGGGATGCCACATTTGCTGAAGTATTTCAATACCTGCCCCTTGTTATCAATTACTCCCTGATAGTGAGAACAGAGAGGAACGAGGTCAGGCAAAGCCAAGTTCTGACTTGGTGAAGAAAGGGAGGGGTGGGAAGGAAGAGAAACTAAGTTACCTTCGTGAATGCTCCAAACTGTGGTAATCTAACACAGGAGGGTTTAATTTCTTAAAAGTCAGCCAGGACAAATCAGGAACACTACAGACCCCTGTGGCACAAACTTCAGGTTTAGTTAGTCCAGATTGACCTTTTAATGTTTTACTTTTTTCTTGCAAAATGAATATTGTGAAAGTGCCGAAATATAGAAGTAGAGACTGTTCTATGCACTCTCCTGAGTGTAATTGCACAGAGACCATTCGGTTTCCATTTGGAAAGCCAGTGGCAATTACTGGAATACAATGTATCATGCATTTGCTCACTGGATATAAAACGTATATACTAATTCACAATAAAATGTAACAGCTGTCAGTGCATTTTCTGCTCTGTTACTTCAATAAATTGGAACTCTGACTAGAAAATGGGAATATTGCATTTTTACACACTCTGTAATGTGTTTGCTTTTTGCAAATACAATTTATTTTTTTTCATGACAAAAATTGCGGTTTGTTATTACTGCTAGTGGATAAATATTCCTATATCAGAATGAATTACATATGGTATCTGTAAAGAAGTAGTAATATTTTCTGCTTTGTATTGTAGCCTGTCTGCAGTAAACAAAACACACTTAACCTACTTCTGTCACATACTGAGTGTGTGTGTGTGTGTGTGTGTGTGTGTGTGTGTTTTCCCCCGTGTTAACAGCTATATGTTGGGGGTAGGGAAAGGAAGTGGAGGTTTATTTTTTTACTCTGCATTCTGAGGTGTCTGGCTTGATCATTCACATTTATTTTCAGATACCACCATTTCTTTCTGAGCTTATTTTTTCTTTGCGCGCGTCAACTTTCTTTCGTACATGTGCTCATCAGGTTTCTTTAGCATAGAGAGCGGTGTCTCTGAGTTGTATTTAAAATAAAATGCCTGCACATTTCTGTAATTTTGTTACTTGAGGTCAGACTTTTCACAGATAATTAGCCTTTTACACACTGTGAAATCAACCTGCATTGGTTATTTGGCTAGACTCTTTGCTTCTGTTCTTTATTTCCCAGAAGGTTAACGTGCTGAAAATCTAGCTTCAAGCTCATAGCACTGTCTCTTTGTGTTGCTAATTATCCTGTTGCATAATTATTAATATCAGGAGCAGGAAGAGGAAACATGCACAGCAAATAGTCGTGAATGCTGGTGCTCTGGCAGGAAGCAAGCCCTGCGTTAATAAAATGTGCCTGTGCCAATATCACAGGAGATAGGAGCGTTCCTTGTTAAGGATCATTTATTAACTGAGATCATCTTTTAGTTCGCCTTGGGGTAATGACTAATGTCAATGGCAAATTTCACAGTTGTCTAGAGAAATGAATTAAATTTGTAATAAAAAGCCCTTCGGCTTGTTGTACATGTTCATTTATTGGAGTAGTTGAACTAGGAGAACTGTAAGGCAACCAAGAACACGGCTTAATTTTCCTTACATATAATAGTGACCTTTACTCCATATTGAAAAAGTTACCTATTACGGACTGGTAAATTAAATGAGAAGTTCCTCTAATGCAAAATAAACTCGATGACTGAGCCAAGTTCAACAGCCTTGCAGCCTATATAAGATTTTTCATACTGAAATATTCTTTTTGGTTAAAATATGCCTCTTCTCTTTAAGCCGTCATAAAATAAGTCACTTGACATGTAAGCAAGAAAATAAGCTAATTCAAAGTGGAATTTCAATATGGCATTACACTTATTTATTTGACTGCGTCTTCTTAACAGAGGTTTCATTTTGTGCCCTGATGCAGGATTTTAAAATTGATGTTTTAACACTCATTTTCATCCTAAATATATGTTGTGGTTGTTTATTATTATCATTACTGTTATTATTATTATTACTTGGGATAGCTTGTGGTTATTGCAACGATTGATACAAAATTTTGTTTGGTTTTACATGGTTAAGAAAAAGTCCCTTTCCCAGGGGAAAAGAACAATCACACCACTGTCTTTTCCTCTATTTCAGTAAAAAAATAATTTCTGATTTTTTTGCAGAGAGTGAATTGGACTTGTAAAATGCGAATTATCTTTAAACCAAGCATGATGACTGAGTGTCTTATTCTCATTTCATGGGAGAGGATCCGGGAGCAGTGATTCTTGTGCAATCTGCTGTCTCTATCTATATCTCCATAGTGCTCTTGAAACAAATTATCTTAATCAAGGCACCAGCCCAGATAACGAGGGCAAGTGGAAAAATGGACATTCGCTTCAGAGAGTAAAGATAATTGTCATGTATATGTAAACTGAAATGTAATATTCGTCTCAGAGAGGTAGATGTTCTTCACATGTTTTAAAACTTTAAAATATTGTCTCAATATTTTCACCTTTAAAGTACATGAGCAAAACCTACTCATGGGCCTACAAAGGCTTCATTCTCATTTATAATGAATGGGGCAGACTGTACTCTTAAAAATACACACTCATTATGTGCCACTACTACACTAGATCTGTTGATGAAAATGAGTAAAAACATCTAAAGAGGCCATGGAATAGAAAACCAATAGTAAAAAGCAGTCCCCAGAAGTTCAGTTACCTGCAGTTGAGTTCATATGAAGACACAGAATAAAATGCTTATTATAGCTGATTCCTTCCGAAATTCCAGGTTTCAGAAACTAAATCATTACTTTTTTTGCATTTTAATGGTTTTTCCTAGTTGCTTTTCTTAATATGTCTTCTTTTGACCCGTGTTGCACTGGCCATTGGTTGCATCATGCCCAAAAGACTGGGATGGCCTCAGAACTGTTGTGTCTTTAGCTTGCGGGGTGTCCTCTGGGGTGTATTCTGTGCTTATTCATGATTTGGGAGAAACTGAGAAATTTGGGCATCTTTTTTCTCTTGAATGCAGATGCTTACTGCATTCTAATAAGGCCAGGAAAAGAGTTCCCAGTCCGCTTTTACCCATTCTCTCAGCTCAGCCCTTTTCAGCATGTAACTTTATTCTCTGTGGGATTACTTGGGTGAAAACCAATTAGGGGGCAGCTCGCAGTATAAACGCATGCAGATTACAGCAGATTGGACAGCGCTCGTGTGAACTCGTCTTAGAGCACAGAATCCCTTGAATGGTGTCAATACTGAAGAATAGAGAGGAAATGGACACGAAATATTGATAGAAACACTCTGAATGCCGGATCAGAACTAATATCGTACATAACCAATAAGATGGACTTCTTACCACCCCAGCCCCCACTGCCTTCCTGTTTCTGTTCTTTGTGGAGATGTAGACATCAGGCTCCTGAAGGGCACTCCCCTTTGCTAATCCTCCCACAATGGTCCCCACAAGTTTCAGAGGGGTCCCCCAGGCCCTTCATTCTGTGACTGTTAATTTCTGTCTAATAAGCCAGTCTGCCTCCCTGCAATTTCCAAAGCGCCTAGCTCTCAAGCTGGGAGGGGATCGCTGTCTCAGAGGCTAAGACAGTTCTAAGAGTGACTCAGTAGGCGAATCAGCAGCCAATGACCACGTTTTTAAGCATGCTTATTGGAGTAACTGAAATAAAGAACATGGTAGGGACAGACACTTAGATGGTCCAGTCAGGACTTCAGGGATGAAGTGGACGAAGTGTGGAAGGCAAATTTGCCATCAAAGAGAAGTGACAGTCAAAGTGAATGCTGAATCGTATGTCTGACTAATGCACTGGTGAGAATTCATTGTGAGCCTCCTCCAGCCGCCTTTTCTGCATAAGCTAGCAGGAGCAAAGGGATACCTCTCTCAGTGCAACTTCCCTGGATCCTTCTTCTCTCTCTCTCCCTCTTTCTGTTTCTCTCAGCTTGCCCCTTATGGAGAAGATATTAACACTTTATGGCTAGACATGTTCAAGTGTTATAAGGTCAGATTAACATACTTGATCACATATTTGAATCTTTTTTTATTTCTTCCTGGTGTTTCTCTGCTCAGAATTTTCACTCATGCCGACCTCTTATGCTTAATTCAATAGAAGGGATCCGCCCTTGGCTTCGCAAGGATTGCATTACTTGTTTGTGTAACAGCCCAGTTAAAGTGAACCCACATCTCTCCATCCTAGGCACAGAGCTCAGTGGGTCCGTGTGCATAATTAATCACAGTAATGATTCACATAGATCTCTCCTTGAGCCGTATGTGAGAAACACACTGACTCATGAATGGTAGGATGCAGGGAGAGGGGCACAGTTGCAGGGTAGTAGTTGAAAATTTATCCAAAGTGGATGTAGGATTTAAGCAAGGGTTGGACAGGCCTGCTGGAACCTTCTGCTTTTATTTTCTCTATCTCCAGTGACGTTCCCACTTTTGTTTCGTCTTTATTGTAGTTTTAAGGGGGTAAAAATATACGACCCTTCTGATGCTGGAAGTAGAAAAAACAATTGTATATTTGTGGTAATTTGTTTGTTTGTTTTGTGTTTTTTTGACACTGTAGTATAAAATGACCTTTGTAAGTGCTGTAAATAATTAAACTGAAATATGTTACCTGAAACACAGTTTTTTTCAAGTTGCATTTTAAGAGAAAAGAGCTTTAAGATCAATACAAACACATTTTTTTAAAGATTTTTTTAAAAAAATCCGTATTGGTTCTTCTCTTTGCTGGTTCTCTTACCAGGTGGCTGCAGCAAACAGGGATGAGCCATGCTGAAGCCTGAAGCTAGGAGCTTCCTCCAGGTCTCCTGCAGGGATACAGAGGCCCAGGTTCTGTTTCACCTTCCAAAGCTTTTCCAAGCACAATAGGAGCTGGGTTGGAAGTAAAACAGCTGGGACCAGTGCCCATAAGGAATGCCAGGCATGTGCTTAACCCATTATATCACAGTGATTGTCCCTATAGACAATTTTTGATCAACATATTTATACATTCTTTCTATTCCTTAATTTCAACTTTGGACACTGCACCAAAGCTGCTGTGCGAGGAATCTGGCCTAACTAGACTTTGAGGAATCCCAATATGATCTCAGGCAATTTATTGAAATTCTTCATGCTTGAATGTCTCTTTTATTAAAAAAGAGTTCCTAATGCAAAAAAAAATACTATTATAACTTAAATTGAATGTACTCTTTTATTTTATTGGTTGGAAAGCCAGAGATACAGAGAAAAAAGAGATACAGAAAGAAAGATCTTCTGTCTGCTGGTCACATCAAGTGGCTGCCATGGCCCAGAGCTGGGCTGATCCAGAGGCAGGAGGTAGAAGCCCCCTCAGGGTCTTCCTCATGGATGCTTTGGGTCATCCTCTACTCCTAGGCCACAAGCAGGGAGCTGGATCTGAAGTAAAGCAACCCGGATACGAACTGACACCCATGTGGAATTCCAAGCTTTCAACATTCAGATTTAGCCACTACACTAATAAGGAACATGCCTTGGTGCATTGATTGTATAAACTGATATTTTAATTACATTCCTGATTTGCTTTGAATGGCTTTTGTTTTGCACATCAGAGGACACCCCATCATATATATAACAGCTACTGGAGCGCAGGAGTTACACAAAAAACAGTTCCCAATTCGAGGAATGAGTATCCAACTTGGATACCATGGTCCTATTTCTTATGACTACTAATATTCCATATTATCATCTTGGAAATCAGAAAACAACCATTCTAATGTGTTTGTTAAAAATAGAAAGCAAATGATATTTATAAAGTCCGCAGTAACAGTAATTGCTAGTCTTAAATGTATCATGTATTATTATTTTATTATATAACAGTGATGAGGAATTGAAGAAAGAAGAGTAAAATGTTTGGAGGATTTATAAATGGAGAATTTGGGGAATAAAATTAAACATTTAAGAACAGTTTAGAGTGCTCTGCCCTTTGAGGAATAGAGAGAATGGGCAAACTGAGCGATTCCCTTGCTGTCTGGTTCTTCCCCGCCCATTAATGAAAACTTGAGTTGCCACAGTAGCATTCTTTACTTCGTTTTCTAGGATCTATGTTTTTATACAGAGGTATCTTAATTATTAATCCATAAGTACAAAGATAAAATGTTTTATCAGCTAGTGTACAGTGACTGTATAAAAGTCTTTTTCCTTGTATTCTTACAAATTTGTCTTAGTGACACAACACAATTTCCTCTACTCCCTCTCGTGAAGTTGCTTCCTACATTTATAATGCATTTAGATACCCTTGTCACATTGTCCATACCCACAAAGGAATTATTGTTTCAATTCTCTCTTGCTTTATCTTTCTGCAAATTCATAAATGAACTCATAACATTTTCCAAATGACCTCTTTCTTATAGTGGTATATGTTTAAAATGTTTCACATTTTTCAATAAATCTATGCGTCAAGTTAAAATTTACCTGGTAAAATTTTATTTTTATTTGCTTGAAAGGCAAAGAAAAAGGGTTGGGTGGGAGTGGAGGAGAGAGAAAGAGGGAGTTTGATACACCATCCAATGGTTTACTCCCAAATCACCTCAATAGTGTTGACTGACCCAGGCTAAAGTCAGGAACTTATGGCTCCATCTCAGCCTCCTGTATGGTTGGCAGGATTCTGACCACTAGGAGATCACCTGCTCATTTCCAGGGACCACAAGCAACCAGCTGAATGGAAGCAAAACAATCTGGAGATGAGTCATTCTGAGATGGGTAAGGCATCCCGAGTCCCACTCTCCCTCTTTCTCTCTCTGTTTCACACACAAGTATGTGTGTGTGTGTGTGTGCATAAAATACTTTGTGTGTATGTATATGCATATATATGTATGTACATATATATAAAAAACACTGAATAATAACTATCCCATTATATGTATGTGTCATTATCTCCTTTTTCATCTACCTATGGACAGAAACTGTCGTTGCTTCTAGTTTTTGGTGATTATGAATAAAGACACTACAAATATTCACTACAGGCCTTTATAAGAACATGTTTCAAATGAGTGAAATAAATACCTAGGAACCAGACTGTTGAGCCATGTGGAAAGACTATGTATAGACTAATAAGAGAAAAGCAATTATACATTTTGCATTTCCACCAGAAAAGGATGAGTTCCATCACTTTACTGCCATTTGGCATTTTCAGTTACCAGATTTTAGTCATTCTAATACTGGTGTGTTGCTATGCAATTGCTTTGTTTGTAATTCATAAATGGTAATCAGCATAGAACATCTTTTTACATGTGGATTTAATATATTATATTTTTGACAAGTTGCCTATTCAGATCATTTGTCATTTTTTAAAGAGATTCATTTATTATAACTGGAAGGGTAGATCAGATTTATGGAGAGAGGCAGAGAGAAAGATCTATCCACTGGTTCACACCCCAAGTGGTTGCAACGGCTGGAGCTAAGTTGATCCCAACCCAGGAGCCAGGAGCTTCTTCTGGGTCTTTTGTGTGGCTGCAGGGGACTCCCGGCTTTGACCATCCTTGACTGCTTTCCCAGGCCACAAGCGAGGAGCTGGATGAGAAGTGGAGAGGCGGGACACAAGCTAGCATTTATATATGGATCCTGGCACTTGCAAGGTAAAGATTTAGCCACTGAACCATTTTCCAGGCCCAGATCATTTGTCAATTTGAAAAATGTTAGTTATTGTCTTCTTATATTGGGTTATAATGTTCTTTGTATGTGAAGCATGTATGCATGGCCTTAAGTAAATATGCTTTTTTACACATTGCTGGCTTTAACTGTCCTTAACAGCCTCTTCCACAAAACATAGTCCTTCTTAACTCAATGTACAACCTAGACTTAGATTGTGCTTGTGTTTTGATTCATCAGCAAACTCAAAATCATTTAGACTGTATTCTTTTTTTTTCTTCTAGTAGTTTTGTAATTTTTATTTTTAGTCAATGTACATGTTTCATTTTAAATCAATTTCTTCTAATTTAAATCAACTACTGTGAGTTGAGCAGTTATTAACATGAAGGTGGTTTCACGTCTTTTGTGTAAATTGCCAGGAGTGGAATGACTGGATCAAATGATACTTCCGGTTTCAGATTTTTTGTTAAATTTTCAAACTGCTCCATAATATTTCTAGTCCTGCTACAGTGGATTAGACTACGTGTGCACATTCTTGCCAGTACTTATTCTATTATTCTATTATTGTTATTAGAGGATGGTCATTCTAAGTAGAGTGAGGGCAAATTTCACGGTAGTTTTTACCTGTCTTTCCTTGGTGATTAGTGAATCTGCCAGTTAGCCATTTTTATTTCAATCTTTGAAAAATGACTGTTCATATTCTTTGCCCATTTTTAAACTGGATTCTATCTGTTATTGATTTTGAGTTTCTTGACTTCCTTATACATCTGGGATATGAACCTGTTATTTGCAGATATGTTCTCTGAACCTGTTGGTTCTCTCCTAGTTTAATGTTTCATTTGCTGCGCAGAAGCTTGTTGATGTAACCCTGTCTTGTTTTTGCCTTTACGGCCATGCCACTGAGATCTCATCCAGGCAGTCTTTAGGCAAAGTCTTGGACTTACAGTGTTTATCTTTAGTGTTTTCCCTATACTTTCTTCTAAACACTTGAGGCTTGTAGATCTTAGGTCCCTAATCCATTGTGCAGAGATGTTTACATGGGATATAAGGTGAGGATCTTATTTCATTCTTCAGTGTGCAAGGTTCCAATTTTTCTAGCACCATTTGTTGAAGAAACTATCTTTTATCCTTGAAACGATATTAGCCAGTATGCCAAAGATTGGTTGGTTGTAAATATCTGGGTTAATGTTTGAGGTCACTAAACCTGCTGCATTGATTCACGCATAGATCTTTCCTCCTCTCGACAGTAACTACCTTGTAATACGTTCTGAAATCTGGTAGATGAGTCACCATCATTTTTATTGTTTAGGATTGCTTCAGCTATTCAGGATCCCTTGTGATTTCATATGAATGTTCGGGTCATTTTTCCAAGTCTGAGAAGAGTATCTGGTATTTTGATGGGATCCCAAACTATAAATTGTTCTGATATTAATTTTTCTAATCCACAAACATGGACAGTTTTTCCATTTCTCTCTGTGTCTTATTACATTTCTTTCCCAATACTCTGTAATTTTTATTACAGAAATATTTCCCAGACTTGATTAAATTTATGCTACATGACATTGCTAGCATATACAAAGACTACTCAGTTTTGCGTGTTGATTTTATAACGTGCAACTTTACCAACCTCATGTGGTTCCAATAATCTCTCAGTGGAGTCTTTTGGTTCTCTTATGTATAGGATCATATCCCTTGATTTCTGTTTATTTTCTAATGGATCTGGCCAAAATTTCCAGGACTCTATTAAATAGTAATAGTGGGATAGGGCATCCTTGTTCAATTCTGCATGTAGGTTTTATATCTTCCCCATCAACATGATATTGGTTGTAGGTGTGTCATATATTGCCTTGATTTTGTTGACATATCTTCCTTTTGTACACAATTTGTTCAATGTTTTCTTATCATGAAAAGATGTTGTACCTTATCAAAATGTTCTCTCTTCTATTGAGATAATCATATTATTTTATTCATTTTGTTGATGTGATGTGTCACATGTATTGATTTGCCTTCATTGAACCATCCTTGCATGCCAGGAATAAATCCCACTTGGTCCAGGTGAATTATCTTTCTCACATGATGAAGAGTTTCATTGGGTATTATTCTGTTGGGGATTTTTTTGTGTATATTTGTTAAGGATATTTATACTTAATTTTCTTTGTGGTATCTTTCTCATTTTGATATTAAGGAAATATTGGACTCATGAAAGGAGCTTGAGAGGATTCATTTCTTTAATTGTTTTGAATAATTTGAGCAGAATTGGAATCAATTTCTGAAAAATACAAGTTCTCTGTCTTATTTCAGTGTTTGAAATATAAATATCTAATAGTTTCAACAAATTATTTTTAAAATATTATTTTTCAAAATAAATGCTTTTACTCTTCTGTTAAAGGTTAATTGTTTTTATATGGGTGAGTCTACTTTGGGGTTTTCTATATATTCACATTGATTAATTTTTCTATAATTTGCAAGTGTGATGAAGTCATGAATAATTGCAACATTTATTAGCCTTGAAGTTGGGTTTTGTGAATTCATTTTTCTTCAGTTTCCTATTGGCCCTGCTAAATTTTTTGACTTTTTGGTCTAAACATTAGAATCAATTTACTGATATATACAAAATAGTGTATTAAATTTGAATTTCAGCTGGATAATGGATAAGCTGCCACATTACAGGTTTTTTTTTTTTACCTATTATTCAGCTTTTTATTCAGTTACTTATTATTCAGGGTTTTTTTTACCTATTATTCAGTTTTGAATTTCATAACAAGTAATATCTTAATAATCTAAGGTCTCTGATTTTCTGCATTATATTTTAAAAAATTACACGTATGCAAAATGTGTTAAATTTATCTCTATTCTTTCACTTTTAGTTTTTCCTCCTCCTATTTTTCATGGTGGTTTCCTTTTCATGAGTTCATCTCTGATTGTTCATTGCTCACATGTTGGAAAACCGCTGGCATATTGGAAAGAATTTGGCTTTTGTATATTATTTTGTATCCTGTGGACTTATCACCCACACTTAGTAGACCTCAAAGATTTTTTTTTTTTCTTTTTATATATTTACTCTTTGGAATTGTATACATGGATTTTCAACTCAGTTTTAACAATATTATTTTCTACTTTCTCAACCAATTGTATTTCTTTGCTGTCTTATTAAATCAATTAGGACTGTCAGTGTTCTATTGGGATACAGTAATCAAAATGATGTGAAGGGTGGGAACAGTGACTAGTTTCCCCTAATTAATTTGGTAATATTTCCTGTTTATTTAGCTGAGCAATTTCCCTGCTAGGCAATGCTGTTTCAAGTTTTCCGTCACAAATACAAGCTAATTTTAAAAATGCTTTATTCTAATGAACACACATTTTCAATTGCTTTTTCAAATAAACTAATATACATTAGTATTTATTTAGGTTACTGCATATTTAAAGTCTTACATGAATTAATTGATTTTTTTATATTTATCTCATTTTTCTAGGAAGGTCTTCATTTCTTATCCATAAAGCTACTTACTTCACAAAATTTCAGTAAGAAACAAAAAAATATGTATTTATGAAGCTGTTGGAGGAGTGATGCACAGGAAGTGCTCCATATTTCCGATTTCCATTATTATTTCAAATATTACACTAGTTAATATTTAGTAAATTTCGGAGGTGGAACAGTATAAGAAGTTGATGTTTGCATGATGCTGTACCCAGAGGTGGAAGTATAATCATGGGAAATATGAAGACAGTGAGTCTAGAAGTCACAGAAGAAGTAAAGGGATACATGAAAAGGGAAAATCCTTCCCAGTGTGGCCCAGCGTTGTCTCTGGAGATGAAATCCCGAGGCACAAATGAGTGTCATTAATACTAACCTTTCCCTGCCACGGAGTCTCATGCTTTCTCTGTGGGATCTGGTTGGCTTGAGTTGTGTTGCCCCTAAATGAAAAGCTTCCAGACAGGTTTCGAACTAACCTGCAGCACATGAATTTAAGTTAATTACTTAATTAATCACTTAATTACTGAAACTGAAAAAGGATGCTTTGACTAACAGAAGACCTTCTTCATCTATTTTAACATTGAAATATCTAGCATCTGTTGTTATACATGTCGTAATGATTATGTTAGATAATTTACAAGAGATTCATGTAATCATATCCTTCACATAGAAAACCCACTTAAACTTTCAAATGAAAAAAAAAATACATTTTATATCCCAAGGATTTGCAATACTCTTCATATGCTGCATTTCTTCCGTTCAAGACTCAAGAGGAAGCCCACTTCTGTTTTGTCTTTCTGAATTCTGACTAGCAATTTTTAGACAAAAGTCAGGTTTGTGTAAACGGAACCAAGCATACAGTAGCACATGGATAGCATTTGGAGTAACTGTAACATAATGGGTGACAACCTCTGATCTGAATGTGATAATAAAATTACAAAATTATTTTCAGGCGAAAGTATGACAGGTCTTCATTTTAGGGATAAAAAAATACAACCATAACAAAGGTCCAGTTCTTGTTTTCCACTATTACTGAAGTAAGAAGATATCTGGAAAATATTTTCTTGAGACAATTTTTTTTCTTTTTACAACACAAATTCCTTAAAAAGATGGGCAGTGATACTGGTCTGAATTCTATTAAAATTCTATTAAAATGAATCGCAGCAGGTTTCACAGATCAACTTAATTTTGCTTCCATTTTAAAGGTATATGTGAAGTTCTGTGTATCTGCTTCATGTATGGGTATTACATTCTGTAAGAAAAACAGAAATTAAACATCACAAAATTCACATAGTTCATTCAGTAAGTCAGAAGTTGATAATTGATTGATATTGAAGACATGTTGCCTGTTATTTCAATTTAACATCGTTAATCAGCAAAAATAAAAATCAAAGTATTTTTATGAGTGTTCGTGAGGTTCAAGCTAACCAAAATGGTCCCCAAACGATTTTTCCTGAATGCTTTCCATATGGCTAGACACAGTACTGACACAACGGGCATAAGGTATGACTAAAGGTTTCAAGTTCTGCTTTTAGTAAGAAAGCATGTGGAGACAACGGTGAGGAAGCATTATGCATTTGTCTTGAATCAGGTTTTTTTTTCTTTTTTTTTTTGGTCTGAGTGCATGGTCTCAATGTGCACACACACATTCATGTGTCTCCACACACATACACACTCGTCTATATTTTCCAGGAAAACACAAGGCCTGTTACTGTGTAACTGCTATTTCATAAACACTTCCTAAATGCAATGGACATGCATGCAGTGATTATAGGAATTATGTCTCACATTGCTGTTGGCACCAATATCATGCTTGGGGCCAGGCAGGATGATGGAATAGAATATCATATCTACCCTGTAGGCACACAATCTCAATTCAAGAAACTGACAAATGTGCCAAGCCTCAGGGGAGGAGAAATGCATGGGCTTCCATTGGACAGAATCAGAAATACTGAAAATCGCAGAGTTTGTTTCATTCATCCACAGTTCTTTGCTATGATTTGGCATTAGCTTTTAGACAAAAGAAACGGGTCATTACTGGGCATTCGAACAGAAAAGCAAAAAAAAAAAAAAAAAAAAAAAAAAGGAATAGGAACTGTTTCATTGTGTGATTGTGCATCCGTGGAATGTTCTAAGGAATATGGTATGTGTCACTGTATGCATGATGGTTGGAGCATTGGAGTGATATAAAAGAATGGAAGTAGCACAAGATGTTGAAAATGTGCCAGGAAAAAGTCAAAGTGAGACCAATGTAAGCAAGGAAACCTGTGGAAATGTCTGAAAGCTTATAGGAAATGTAGGGTTTTAGTTTCTTTTTCTGAAAAGCAAAAAGAGCCATTATATATATATATATATATATATAAATGTATGTATATATACATATTATATATGTATACATTCCCGTATATACATGTGCATATGTATATAACACTCATTTAACATGTTTTTGAAATGTCATGAATTTGCTGAGGGGTAATTCCACTCCATTTAGGAGAAAATTCCACATTTGCCTTAGCTCAGACTATTTAATAAAATGGAAAATATATTCACGACAACCCAAGGCCATTTTACCTATGCTGCTCATTTTGATTAAATGGAAAATGCTGCTTAATCACTACATGTGATATGTTCTCCTTTGCTTTCCTTTTGCTCAATGTTCATCATGAATTGCATGCATGTACTGAGTTTATATTTTTTTCAAAAAATAGATTAAACAGGAATACAAATTCAAGTACTTAACTCTCTCTTGCTTTCCTGTCAATTACAATCTCTTAATTTTTAAACAATGAACAAAAGTGCCAAACAAAAATAAGAAACATAGCACCATCGTAGCAATGGAAGTCCTTGAGAGCCATCAGCCTACTAATCCTATCAGTATTCAGTTTAGGTGAAGTCGTTTTAAATGTATACTTAAAAGAATTCTTTATCTCTTGAAGCATGATTTCATATTCAGAGAGAGTAAGAGAAAGTCACAGAGGGCATTCTTATCTGTTGAACCTTTGAACCAGGGATTCAAAGTAAGAAGCCAGGTGCAACAGCTTGAGTGATCAGCTGCTGCTACCCAAGGCGCACATTAGCAGGAAGCTGGAGTTGCAAGCAGAGCTGGAGGTCAAACCCAGGCATTCTGGTATGAGATGAAGTGTTTCTCAGTCGGATCATGTTGAAACAGTAAGAGTTCGTACTGGCTTACAATTGCAGTTAATGTGGAGAGCATTAAGAAAACATGACCCTTCAGAAGATACAATGGTTGTTTAGTCATGTACAATGGCAGCATTAAAAATCTCTTGCAGGTATGGAATAGGGAGCCTCACCATAGCTGTGAGCGAATTAGAGAGGGCTCAGTAGGGCAGCATGTTCAACCATTACTGCTATTTCAGGCTTGGCTCAGCATGAATACCACAAGCCACTGCTGACACAGGAGCATCCTAACCCACCAAGCAGGCTATCAGATGCTTGTCTCCTTGTTTGATCAATAGAAGCCCTAAAACCCTGACCCTCAGCTTTGAAGGAATTGGACTGCTTTGTGAATGAGGCTGAGGAAAACCTCTGAGAAATACGTTTCAAGCAAACATAGTTTTCGTTGTTGTTGTCTCAATACATTTTATTAAGTTTGTGTAAGGTATACAACACTTGCATACATAAACAACTGCTACAGTAAGGCAAATTACCATATCCACAATTTCAGTGCTTTTCTCACTCATTTTTCCTGTTGTGTTAAGTACAGCTATAATAATCCTGAATTCAATGCACATCTGTTAAAAATTCAGGGGCCACTACAGTGGCATAGTAGGCTAATCCTTTGCCTGTGGTACTAACGTCCTATACAGGTGTCAATTTGTGTTCTGGCTGCTCCACTTCTACACCAACTCTCTGCTAATAGGCTGGGAAAGCTTGAGAGGACGGCCGACTTCGTGGGCCCATGCACCAATGTGGGAGACCCAGAGAAGGCTTCAGATCCGTCCAGCTCTGTCCATGGTGGCTACGTTGGGGGGGAATCAGAGGATGAAAACCTCTCTCTGTATCCCAGGAGACAGCAGATTATGACTTGAATTCTTGGATTCCTGCTACAACATGTGAGGATATGGATGAAGCACTGGGCTTTTGACTTCGGTCTGGTTTAGGCTGAGCTATTATGATTGTTTAATGGAAGAAAATTAATAGGTGGAGCTTACTCTCTTTCATTCCCTCTCTCAATCTCTCTCTCTCCATCCTCCCTCCACCTCTCTTTTTCTTTCATCCCTCACTCTGTTGTTCTGTCTTTCAAATACATAATTAAATTATAAAAACTGAAAAGCAGGGCCCAGTGCAATAGCCTAGTCATTAAATCTTCATCTTGCATCTGCCAGGATCCCATACGGGTGCCTGTTCTTATCCAGGTTGCTCCAGTTTCCACCCAGCTCCCTGCCTGTGACCTGGAAAAGCAATAAAGGATGGCTCCAAGCTTTAGGACCCTACACCCACGTGGGAGACTCTGAGGAAGAAACTCCTGGCTTCAGATCGGCTCAACTCTGGTTGTTGTGGGAGTCACTTGGGAAGTGAACCAGCGGACAAAAAATCTTTCTCTCTGTCTTTCCTTCTTTCTTTGCAAATCTTCCTCCCCACCCAAGAAAAAGATGAAAAACAAAACTGTAGTTCTCAGGTTCTCAATTAAATCTTTAGATTTACTCATTCTTCATATCCCCTGTTTTGTGTTGTTGGATCAACGTCTCATTTCTTCACACTTCTTCAACTTCTGCTTTGTTCCCCACCTGTGTCTATTTGACTTGCATCATTATTAGATGGTGATCATCTTTGGGAGGCACAGAAAATGGAGCACTTGATCATATGCAAGTGCTCTTTTTAAGATTGATCAATTGATTTTTAGAAGAATGATTGTGAGATTAAGAGAGAAAGTCGGGAGAGAGAAAGAGGAAGAAGTATCTGCCATGGTGGCTCACTCCACAGATGGCTGTTGGCAACAGCAAGAGCTGGGCCAGGTCGAAGCCTGAAGAATGGAGTTTCATCTGAGTCTCCCACCTGGGAGGCAGAGTCCCAAACACTTAGGTCATTTTCTACGGTGTCTCCCAGGTCACCAGCCTGAGGCATCCAAGACCCAATCCTGGATGTTACTTGTGCCACAGTGCCATTTCATGGAAATTGCATTTTAATTTCTTTGGGATCCACTAGACTCTTCTTCATAAGGCTCTGTCATTATTATAATACCGAAATTCTTTCGGAAGAAAGGGGAGCCATAAAGAAACAAAATATTGTTTGCTAGTATTCACAGTATGCTGCACAAGATGATCACCCAATAAATGTGTATTCAATAATTCAATGAAACACACTGGGTAAGACCACTATGACGGATTCTACATGCTAGCATCTTGCTGCCTCCTCTGAAAATAGACTTTCTCATCTGACTCCTTTTGAAATCTGTGATAGTTAGCAATGTTATCATGAAGAACATCAACAAGAGTCATGTCACTGTTAATCATTCAACATACTCTTTTGTGTTTAAAGATTTATTTATTTTAATTGCAAAGTCAGATATATTAAGAGAGGAGGAGAGTCAGACAGAAACATCTTCCTCCCGATGATTCACTCCCTAAGTGACCACAATGGCAGAACTGAACCAATCCAAAGTCAGGAGCCCAGAGCTTCTTCCAGGTCTCCCACATGCGTGCAAGGTCCCAAGGCTGTGGGCCGTCCTTGATTGCTTTCCCAGGCCACAAGCAGGGAGCTGGATGGGAAGTGGGTCTGCCGGGATTAGAACTGGCACCCATATGGGATGTCGGCACATTCAAGACCAGGACTTTAGCTGCTAAGCCATGGCGCCAGACCCAACATACTCTTAATTGAAAGAAATGTGAGTATTGGATTTTTTTTCTCTTCCCCTTGTTACATCAATCAACGAATCTATCAACCAATAGAATTTGAAACAGTTATGGCAGAGAAAGCTGCTTTTAAAATTATATCATTCTCTATAATTAAAATAAAATACAGTCAATATCTTTGAAATTATTAATTTCTGTATTCACTAAACCTTATTTAAGACAGCCTTTGATGAGAAAGAGTTTAAACAAAGACAAAAAATTTGGAGGAACATATTTCTTTGGGAGGTCTTCCCATTTTTCTGCAATGTTAAATTGTTTAAGAATTGCTAAATGCTGACTTTCCAGAATGTTAGTATTTCTGGTGATAACGCAGCTTAATTCACTTTTTTTGGATTACTCTAATGCCTTTTATATGTATGCACATATACATATTTATACATATGTACACATGCATATACTAATTACTTGTCTTTGAAAACACAAGGTATATAGCAAAAGCATTCGGACTGTTTGAATATGAGCAAATCAGCTTTTCATATTTTGTTAAATTCATTCAATTTATACCTTTAACTTGTTGTCTCATCATATTTCTATTAATTTAGAAAAAAAGTAATTTAGGAATTTGCACATGGAATTTCTTATAACCCAGTTTGTGAATAGATTGAAATTCAACTAGAGTCTTACTATTTATTTCACGAAATAAGTGGAATTCACTGGTAATCTTCAGTGTGTTTCTTTCTACTGTTAATCAGCTAAACATAACCATCAATTATAAATGCAAATTTTCGGGGTTAAATTGAATGTTCAGATGCTCTAATGTAGCTTTTATTGGCTGTACATTGCCAAGTCGACAAAACACAAAATAAAGTGTTGGATCAATATTTATTTTTGAATTGGTGCTCTACAGAAAGCTAATATGAGGGTAATTTAGGTCAAGAAAAAAGAAATAAGGGTGTTACAAATTCAGTAAAAAGAGGGTTTTTTTTTTCTTGTGTATTTTTGCATGAATTATCTGGATTATGTAACTGTGTAGACGTCTGTCTAGGAGTGGAATCTAAGAAGTTTATTCAAATGCTGACATTTGCAGAGAATACTCACATGAAAAGAGTCCAGAATCAAGAAAACAAATTTTCACATTTGATGAAAAGAAGAAACCATGAAGATTTTAATGATTTTGTGTTCATTCACTACCCACCATTTCCTGATGAAAGTCTAATTACTTTTGTATCTTCCCATTAAAATTGTATTTGAAAAATTGGCAGGTTGTCCCCCCAGCCCAATATTTTCTTTAAAAAAATCAGCGTCTCTTGAATAAGAATCATTTGTAGGCTTTACTAGCAGTATAGCATAGTGACAGGCTTCCAAACAAGCAGAAATAATTTATTAGCTCACAATGTTTTTCCAACCTTCCCCCACCCCACCCCGAGGTGGTGCATAGGTTGTGTAATGAATAAATTAAGTATATTTTCTTCCTCTGTTTGATATAAATCATTTCTTTTCCCCAGACCGAAGGTTGAGTGACTATTCACAGTATTATATTGAGGAAAATAAGCTTTGTTATCAAGTAAAATAGTAAATTTACTGTTTTTACAAAATATGTGTAAGATAGTAATTATGATTAAAATAATATTTTTATTGTTAAGCAATGTCGCTGTAAAAAGAGCAAGCCAGTTGATCTATACACATTCAGATTTTGTTAACTGAATCTTAACGTAAAGATTTCCTCCCCTTGCTTATAATTACAGATCTTACATAACACATAACAATGTTACTTTTGTTGTAACTATTGCAGTTAATAATATCACAACTTTGAAGAAGCCTTTTTTCTGCAAAGATATTTATGCACATATAAAATGTGTCTTATTTTTTACCGTGATGCTTTCTATATTCCCCAGGAAACTGACTATTACGGAAGAAAATATTGTATTGTGCAACATTGATAAATATTTTAAGGGAAGTCAATTAAAACATCAGTCAATAATGTATATTTAAATATCAAATTTTATAACCATTGTATGTCTTCATATAACAAATTACTCTTTTCTCTTTAGCAGAGATTTTTAGGAAAAGAGTAGTGATCTTGGGCTCCTCTCTAGTTCCTGTCAAAAGCATTAGCTTTTGGAATCAGAGCAGCCAGATGCACACAACACGTTGCTCCATAAGGCAAAGCATTTTGCAAATGAGTCTAGAACTCTTTCATTTGATCAGCCCTACATCTCAGGCAAGCGTAAAACAGAATGATTCTCTGAAGTCGAATGCATGCCAAATAATGAATAGGGCCTAAGAATAATATTTTTAAAAAAGACTTAAAACTAATTTAAAAATTAAGATAGTAACATTATTTTCAATGACATGCTACTTTTCAAAATACTATCGAAGGGTAAGTACGCACAGGAGGGAAGGTACCTGTAGTGTGTATGATGTGGATGAATCGACTTATAAAATCAGGATGCACATTACAACAAAACTTTTCTCAATATTCACAGAGTTGCAGAAATAAATCTGGAAAGACAAAGATTTCGATACATTTATTATGTTGATTTGAACTGCCATTGCCTTTTATAATATATATATATCTCATATATATATATAGTTGTCCTGTGAAAATAGAATTGATTCATTAATAAGAATCAAATGTTACCTTGCATTTTTGAAGCTTATAATAATTATAGTGTATTTTCCTCACAGCATAAATGTTAAAAGGTCTTCAAGACAGCCAGTATTTAATAATCAATTATTTACATCTACATTTACATTTGTTTAGTCATCCAGTCACTTATTGCACACACGTTGCACATGTCAACCACTAGGCTGGTCAAAACAGGGGCAGCAAGAAAACAGACTGGCATCAGCAACTGTCTCATGGATCTTTTGTCTAACTTGGAGTAAGATGTTATTCTCTAGCTTATGCGGTTTTTTAGACATGACTTTGTATTTTATATGTATATATGTCTCCTGCATTTTTATCCAGCTTGATTTAAAAAGTGATATTACCCTGATTTGTAACGTATGAATCTCAAATACCACTATGAGAAGAGTGGTATGTGTATGTAGATGTGTGTGCGTGTTTATTTGATGCATTTAAAAAGTTGTTTTATTTATTTGAAAAGCAGAGTTCCAAGATGGAGAGAAGAAGAGAGAGAGAGATAGAGAGAGAGAGAGACCCTCTATCCACTCGTTCACTCCCCAGGTAGCTGCAACTGCCAGGATTGGGCCACAGCAATGCTACGAGCACAGATCTCCATACAGGTCTGACAAGTGGCCACAGGACTTGGGGCATCTTTGACCTCCCTGCCAGACACATCACAGAGATCTGCACTGGATAGTGAGCAGCCAGGGCACACAGGTGATGCCAGAAATACATCTACATCATGGCACTTGTCCCTCGTGCATTTTTACAGAATAATCCCATAAACATAAGATTCACGGAGTCCACAGGCATAGAAACTTTGGCTGTTTTCCACCCAACCTGACGCTGAGATACTATTTCAAAATTCATAAGGGAACATGAAATCATAAGTAACAAGACAAGATATAATTCAAGGGGTATGTGTTTTAACACTTAATTTTCTGTAGTGTGTCACAGGGAATTTGTGGAAAATTTTGAAATTACTCCAGGGGTATCTTACAGTCAGTATTTAAAAGTGCCTACACACACAAAACGCATCATATTATACATACAAGGGAAAATTTTGAGTTGATTTTTTCCTCCAAATAATTAACTATGATTACTATTTTTTCATTTCTATTACTACAAAAAAAAAGGGTTAAAAGACCTGGTTTTTCTGAAAATCCGGCGTTTTTTGTTTTTGGTGGTTTTTTGTTTTGTTTTGTTTTGTTTGGAATGGTAGATACACAGAGAGAAGGAAAGACAGATCCTCCATCAGCTGGTGTATTCCCCAAACAGCCGCAACGGCTGGAGCTGAGACAACCCAAAGCCAGGAGCTTCTTCCAGGTCTCCCGCATGAGTGCAGGATCCCAAGATTCTGGGCTGCCCTGGACTGCTCTCCCAGGTCACAAGCAGGGAGCTGGATGGGAAGCGGAGCTGCCGGGACCAGAACCTGTGCTCACATGGGATCCCGGTGCATGCAAGGCAAGGAGTTTTATGTCCTAGGCTACCACGCCACGCCCAGCTTAAGTTCTTATTCTAGTATTTCTCCACTCGGGGTTTCTTGGAAATGTCCGTGGATTGATACACAGAAACTTGCTGTGCTGAGTCCACATGGCCTTTTTCATGAGAAACACATCAGAAGGGCAGTGTGTCTGATGTGGACAGCCTTCACATCAGCACTCTACTGCTCAGAGCTTTAATCTAACTGAGCTGCTCAGCTTGGTGGTGCTTAGAAAAGAGTGAAGTTTTTTGTGTTGTTGATATTTTTGGAGAAAAGATAAACTGCATAGCTAATAAATATTTACACATTGCACTAAATAAAATGAAACACCTTAGACTAAGGTATTCTCGCAAATGGGTACAAATAATTTATCCTACTTCAATTTGACTCCCCCCCCCCATAGTAATCACAAAATTTCTTTGAGGAGAATTTAAGGTTAGTAGAAGAAAAAAAAGAGTCGGGCCCAGTGCGGTGTCCTAGCAGCAGAAGTCCTCGTCTTGAACAGGCCAGGATCCCGTATGGGTGATGGCTCTGATCCCAGCAGCTCTGCTTCCCATCCAGCTCCCTGCTTGTGACCTGGGAAAGCAGTTGAGGACAGCCCAAAGCCTTGGGACCCTGCACCCATGTGGGAGACCCGGAAGAGGATCCTGGCTCCTGGCTTCAGATTGATTCAGCTCCAGCCACTGTGGTCACTTGGTGAGTGAATTAGCAGACGGAAGATCTTCCTCTCTGTCTCTCCTCCTCTATATATATCTGACTTTGCGATAAAAAGATAAATAAATCTTTATAAAACAAAGAGTCACTGTTATTGGAAAGAGAGGTTATTGGAAAGTGTAAATTAAGATAGGTATCCTGTGACTCAACTTACACAGGATGATGCAACCACAGAGTTCCTTCTCTCTCTCTCTCTCTCTCATACTTCTTCCTAGTCAGATATGTCAGTTAAATCTTTTGGCCTTTGCTAGCTGTCAAGCAGCTGATGTGTTTCATGTTCAATACACTTAGCACAAAAGCCTCATCATTTATGTGGTAGTCATGAATACTTCAAAATACATATTTTTGATATGAAAAAAATTTGAAATCCACACATGAAACATGAAACAAAATTCCAGAAATGTTTTTTATGAAAAACCAATGCGCTAACTTCAAATTATTTTTCACCAAAACAATTTTTCCATGAATTTTTTGAGTGCATATGTAAGCAAGGCAAAAAAAAAGTTTTGGGTAAAACCATCACTTTCAGTAACATTCTTGAAATTGCCACAGTCAGTTTAAGAGCTTCATCTCTAAATGGAAAGCATTATTCGCTGTTGGATTTTACCTCATTCAGATCAAAGAAAACATCATGTAGATGATTTAGGAGGGGCTGATTCATTACTGTACAATAATCTCAAAAGGTAAAACCTCTTGTTAGTTTCTTGTTGCAGGCATTCTGCTCTTTGGTCAAATGCTATGTACAAAATTCACAAATTCATGGAAGAATGGCATATGAAGCTAGGTTAGCTTTGCTGCACAAAATGTCTAAAATCCATGCACAGATGTTTTATAATATTTTGTACGTATCTTTGAAATCCTCTTACATACAATTCATGCACTGAACTCTAAAAGTAAAAGAAAAAATTAACAAGGGGAACTAAAACACATGGTTCAAAGTACCCCACCACCATTTTTACCTGATGGCAAGATTTAACTCTTGCTGCCCTGCTGTGTTTTTGAAAGTGATAAAATGTGATCTGATCCTAAAATGTATTATAAAGATTTTAGATGAGGGATCTGACCAAATCAAGTCTTGATTATAAATAAACTTCAGTGAACTGCACACGTTCCAGTCCTAGACTGGAAACAGGGCAGTCATTTCTCGTCTCATCTGCATGGATTCTCCTTCCGTACAGAGCAGGAGAGAAATGTGGATGGTGAGGATGATGAAGACATAGCCTGGAGGAAGGGCAGGCTGCAGGAATAACTCCTGAGAATTCTGCGCCTCACATTTCATATGGAGAATTCTACAGAATATGAAATAATGAGTTTCTTCCTGACTATGCATAATTTAAATATCTCATTAAACACTAGAAATTCAATATTAGGACTGCCCTGTTTTTACAAGAAGGACACTTAAAAGCATTACCCTATATATTACTTTCATTGTCATACTACTATACATTCAGTGCGTCTGTCACTCTTTGGGAGAACAATCATGAAAGTCTACCAAATAGTGATATAAGGAATGACATGCATAAGTAAGGATAAGTAAGAACATGTGTGCAATAGGGGCAGAAAACTATGTTTTGAAAAAGCATACTAACCTTAATGTCAAATGAGAGATGGAACATTCAATGGAACAGTCACAGATATTGCAAACCGTGGTCATCACTTCTGATCTCACACGGTTGTAGATGTTGAAAGCTCATTTTGTGATCTTGAGAAAATAAGTGAGAAGCATTAAGGACAATAGTGGGGACCCACAGTTTGAAGCATAACTCCAATCATTTCTTGGTTCTAACTGATTTGGTGCTAGAAGGTCAGGGAGAAGTAGTGTGAGTGTAAGCCCCTTCTCCCCACACAACCACACACAGCTCACTGTGTCCCTGTGGGCTTCGTAATTGGGACAGTTTTATACTTTCAGCTTGAGAGGAACCTCGAGCAGCTGGAGAGACGAAGAATCCTGTGTGCAAAGAAAGAGTGACAGAAGGATTCTATTATGGGTGGAACTAGTAGCACCCTATCCGTTACACATGAACTTGATTTCAGAATGGAACTGTAGGGCTTTGCCTTCATCATGGCTGAGTTTTCGTTTCTGGTTTTGTACAGGACTTTAATTTATTCATATCATGTTTTTTCAAATGACTTATAAAAGTGTATGTGTTTATTCTGTACAACATTATTTTTTGAACTACACAAAAATTACTGGTTGCTTAAACTGAAGTTATGAACATGTGTATTCTCACAACTATTTTCCTGGCGAGAACAGGTAGCATTCATACTCCGAGCATTTTTCAAAGTACGATATGTTATGATTAACTGTAGTCACCATGGATTTCTCTCTCAAACATATCCCTATTTAAATGTAACTGTGTATACTTTGACCAACATCTTCCAATCACCCTTGTCCTAGTGACCCACGCTGATAACTCTGCTACATTATCCATCCATGGGATCCATTTATTTTTCAAATTTAAGATAATGTTATCCAGATTCAGCTATGTTACTGAAGCTGGCATGATTCTCTTTTATTCACTTATTTCTTTTTTTATTGAATTCTGTCCTATTGTGTGTGGGTGCCACATATTTATGCATTCACTGACACTTAGTGTGAATTTTACATTATGACTATTACAAACTGATACAATAAATATGGCAGTGTAGCTAGTTCTTCAATGTATTGGTTTCTTTACCTTTGGATATATACCCAATAAGGGAATTACTGGATTATAGTACAGTTCTATTTTTTTTTTTTTTGAGGAACTTCTACACTGCATGATGGCTACACTAACATACACTCCCACCAACAGGGTTCCCTTTTCCTTTATATCCTTGTCAACACTTGCCATCTTCTGTATTCTTGCTAATAGAAATTTTTACAGGAGTGAAAGAAAAGTGTTACTGGACAAGCTAGAGCATTTAGATTTTAAATGTCTGAAAAAAATGAAAATAGAGGGAAAATAAAAATGAATGTTATCACTCAGATATAGCGTTTGAAATCAGAGTATATTTGGTTTATTTCCATACAATGTTGTCCCTTTAGATTGACTGTCTATCTGACTGTGTGTCTTAGAGAGAGGTGGAGATGGTATACACACTCTGTATATAGAAAGTTCCATTCTTTTAAAAAGACATGTTATGCCATTAATCTTCCAAAATATGCTTTATGGTAGTGTAGCCGTCCCTCTTATTGAGAGCAGTGAGCAAGCGCATATAAATCTTCATTTATTGATGGTGCCTGAGAATGCTTTCATTGAGCCTACTTCAGCATGTAATTAATTAGACAATATTAGTCTTGATCCTAGATTTTTCTGTCATCTAAGAGTTAAGCTAGATTAAACACATCGCCGTGAACTTCAGTCTTCCTGCTGTGAATGCTTTTGATCCAGGATAGGTCAGAAAGTAAATATGGGAGAAAACAACTTAGAAGCGAAGCTCTTTCGTGTTTATCAATCCAGTCATCCAATCTTGTGCATTTTATTTAAATATCCTTGTTTTCTGGAGTTAACGTGATTCTGCTATGTCCAAAATAAAAGTCTGAGAGTCATTGTTTTCCCTAAATACCCGACTGAAATCAAGTTATAGTCTGTTGATGGCATTCTCCTCATCCACCACTCGTTAACCATATCAAAAATGGAAATGAGTAGAGTTTGGCATAACTCATAATGTCATTTGGGAAGAAGGCAGAAGGAGCTGCGCCAACATTAATGTGCACTGTGTGAATAATTTACTTTAATTTCAATTACAGCACCAGGATGAGATGCAGGAAACCTTTCCTGTAGCTGCCGTAAGCTCTGGGATTTAACTTGGTTAGCTGAAATATTTAGATAGCTTAGGGACCTAAATCTGAAGCCAAGATATTATGGATAAAGAAACAAAATAAATACTGGTCTATGGTGTCTGCAGACTTCACAATGGAAGAATTAAAAGCTATGAGGAAAAGAACAGGACAATTTGCATGGCTGAAGGCTGTAAATTAGTAACGTTTATGAAGAGCATCTAGACAGCGAAAAACAGAACAGGTCAACGATACCCCTGGAGACCAGAGGAAATCAGGAGAGTCTGCATCTGTGGGACAGGAGGAGAGCAGGAGAACACAGAGAGTGCATACACCTCAACTTGTTTGTTTCTGTCTCAACTTTGGAAGGCTCTTTTTTCATCCCATGCTGTGACCTTGGCTTGTTATCAGAGACTTTCACCCGTTTTAGCACGCATCTCCTAGAATGTTAGCCACTCTATTCGTGGATACCAAAGCTGTGTTTAGTTTATGTCTACATTACAATTTCCCTGCTCTTTATCAAGTGATGTACTGCTAGATTTGTCCTTTTAGACATCTACAGGTGCTGATATTTATATTTTAGCTGTACATATCATAGGTCAACTGAATATTCACTGGCGTCCCTTCAAATCCAGCACTAGAAATTCCTCCTCCTCTTTTAGCTATCTGTCATGCTCAATTTTACATGTCAATTTGACTTTAATAAGGGGTTTTGCTTGTTGATATAACAATGTTCTGAGTTTTTCTGCAAAACTGTCTATGGAACAGCCTACTTGAGTCAGTGGGCCAGGAAAGAAGAGCCACGCTCACCTAAAGGGAGTACCTGTCATATGATCTTTTGAGATGGAGGAAGTTGCATTATCTCCCTGTTCTGGGGCAAGGACAACTCTTTTCTCCTGTCCCTGGACACTGGTTTTTAAGCACATGGATTACAGAACTCTATTGGGATGCCCTGTGTTTCTAAGGCTTGTATCACATTGGGAATCATGCCAATAGGATCGTCATACCCTCAGAATAAGGTGAAATTACACTGCCCGTTCCCCTGGATCTCTAGACTTCAGATGCCAGACTGTACAACTTTCTCACCTCTGTAATCATATAACTTCATTGACAAGCATGAATTCCAGGGATATTTGTTTTATGTCTCTTTGAATAACTGTGATAAACGCAATACCTTTAATGCACAATGTTCCATGAACCACTTTTCTACATCTTGAAGTTTTATATGGAAATCGTTGGCAATGAACAAGTATCCAGCAAATAAAAATGTGATTGGACCAGGTGGTTAATTTGCATGTATGTTTAAAGAGAAATAGTCTGTACTACGAACAAGATAATAAAGTCAAGGGAAAGAGATTTGGGAGCAAACACCATACCTCCTATGTCTCCACATTCTAATTAGTCTCCTCAACCAGTCCGTTGAACAATATAACCTGTGAATAAAGGATGCTACACAGATATGCAATTGGACTCATTGAAGACATAAATTATGTATAATAAATACTATTATCTAGTTCTGACAGTAAGGATGATGCTGAATATATATTCAAAGTGAAAAATTTTTAATTTGAATTTTATAAATAACAAAGCAACCTCACACTAATTCTCTACACAGTGATTGAAAAATTATGTGACAGAGCCTGACATGATAGCCTAGTGGCTAAAGTTCTCACCTTGCACACACTGGGATTCCATATGTGTGCCAGGACTAATCCCATGGCCCACTTCCCATCCAGCTCCCTGCTTGTGGCCTGGGAAAGCAGTTGAGAATGGCCCAAAGCCTTGGGACCCTGCACCCACGTGGGAGACCCTTAAAAATGTTAGCGCTCCTGGCTTTGGATTGTCTCAGCTCTGGCTATTGCAGCCACTTGGGGAGTGAATCAGCAGACAGAAGATCTTCCTCTCTGTCTCTTCTCCTCTCTGTACATCTGACTTTTCAATAAAAATAAAACATAAATCTTAAAAAAAAATTATGCGCCAGGGACCAATTCTGACCCACTACTTACTTTTATAAATAAAGATTTATTGGAACATGGCAATATGCATCCCTTCACATATTTTGCATAACTGTTTTTCTGCTAACATAGCAGGATTGAGTGACTGCATGGCCCCCAGAGCCTACAATATTTATGATCTGCTCCTTTACAGAATGAAAGTTTGCCAAGCTCTGGTTTTCCGTATTAGACTTCACACAGAAAATCAAGGAAGGGAAAATTTCACACATAATCAGCAGGAAATAGCTTTATGTCTATAATTGGAATGGCTTTGTGAGTAGGAAGATGCTCCCTAGAAAAAGATTTTAGATGGGCCTGATGGAAAACTTCCCTGATCTGCAGGGAATGCCTGCTCTTACTCTATCGTTATGTGTGAGAGCATCTCTAAGGAGCCTCCTAAATGCCCTCTTTCCTCCCCGTAATATTAATTCTCATCTGCAAACCACATGCTTCCTATTATGTAAGGCTATAGGAAGAAATTCTCAACATGATGCTACAGTTTTCTTTAAAAATTACAATTTTGTTTACTTTTTTTTACAGTTCTGTATCTGTGACATTTTCTTGGTGAATACATGGATATCAGAAGGATTACTCCTTCATTAATTTTTTGTCACATTGAGAGTTAAGATAAGGTCATTTAAAAATGTTGTTACATTGTGAAATAACTATATGGGCTTCAAAATATTTTGCATGAAAGTAAACATCTTTTAATTCAATGTTTCATTGAATTTATGAAATATCCTCATATATATCTAGATATCATTGGGTCTATGTTTTACTGACACTATTGAAGATACACTATCTAATTAGAAGACTTCTGTTCTTGAGGGGAGTCACTTAGACTTTATTCCATATTACTGTATTTTATTTTAGTTTACTATAAATTGAGATGTATGGGGTAATAAATTAAAGTCAGGTTTTCTAAAAACCTATCTTCCAAAATTCATAGCCAAGAGACAAACACATGGAGGGGAGAAATAAAAGAATCATTTTCTAGGTTGGGCCAAATTGAAAAAAAGAAATGATTAGGTAAACTTTCAGTAAGAATAAATGGGGGGAAACAAAGTGCATTGCCTTGGAGTCTCAGAAAAGGCATACAGCTAGAGGAGAAAGCAGCACTGGATTTAGAAGTAAGAATTAGTGACAAAATTTACTTGCACAATGACTAAGCAAGCAAAACGCGTGAACTGGACACCCCTTCCTGATTGTGGGTATGGCTGTGGGGCTAGGACCGTTCCCTCTAACAGATGAGGCCAAGGACTTTAGAGTTCCACTCCAGAAACCCGACAATATCAGCAATATTTTCTCAACTGCCCTTAGCAGTTCTCTAATCCTATGTTCTGTTACAGGATGGTTACTTTCTTGGTAAAATGGAACGGCTGAGTTTTAAAATAAAAGGGTAATTTTTTTTTTTTTTTTACCATTTCAAATGTTGAGTTATTTCATGGAATCTTAGAGACTGTGAACGAGAACATTGCCTTCCTTCTTTAGTCATGTGACTAATCAAGGGTGTTCACCCTGTTAATCCTAAAGCACCCGCCAGCACATGCTAAAGATGAAGGCAGATCATACAATTATATTTACCTGAAAATACATACATGGCTTATTCACGTCTGTTCTTCGATTCAAATATTGAAAGTTTCCAAGTAAAAGTATTAAATGAGTCAATTCCACTTTAGGCAGACTTTATCATATCACTTATCCTACAATAATGAAAGAAATGTACAGCAATAGCAGTAGTTGTATACAAAATTGCAGTCTAGTTGTTTTTGTTCATTCATATACTCAATGATTACATGTTTATATATTTCCAATTCTTCCCTCAGCCCTCAACAGACACCCTAGTATTTAAAAACTTTCAATCTATCTGTTTTTTCTTCATTCTTACTGACTACAGTATCTAGCATTTGCAATATTACATTAATATTATTATTACAGTTGATATTATTACATTTTTTCCAACTCCATGGAGAAAGAAAGTATTTTCCTTTTCCTTTTAGTATGAAGACATTTTCTGGTTGTGCCTTACTAAGTTGAAATACATCCTTGATATAGTTTATTTAGTAGGATTAAAACATTTGATATGTTCATAGAACTATTGCTGTAGAAAGTTCATGTGATGGGGTACACTGAGGCTTTAATTATTTTTCTAATTTTTATTTTTCAGGATAGAGTCCCATAGGTTCATGGACTTTCCCTCCTTCCCTCCTCACCCTCCGTTGCTTTCCTCTATGTTATTGCCATAGGATAGCCCTTCAGCAACAGACGCAAGTCATCATTCTGCTATTTAGGTATCAGGACAGTGTAGACATAGACAAAGGTAGAAATTCCCACAATGTATTTCAAGATATGTTTAACAGTTTCTTTGGGATTTTTCCTTTTACTTGAGAATAAAGATATCTACAGCAACGTGTCGTCACTTCCTGATATGCCAGTCTCAATTCTATAGTTCCTCTATGTGGGGATATACATTTACCTATATATCTATTGCTCTTGCTTTTTGCATGGATTTATAGCAGAGAGAACAAATGATATTTGCCACTTTAAAATTGGCCTGTTTCACTGAGAATAATTGTCTTTAATGGGGATAATTTTGTTTCAAATGGTAGGATTTCATTTTTAGTGGCTGAGGAGTATTCCATGGGGGTAGAGATACCACAGTTTCTTTATACATTCCTCTTTTGATGGGCATCCGGAATTGCTAGATGAGGCATTTTTTTAAGAGTAGCTGAGAGCCTTGTAGGATCATTCCACCATTTAACTCTTCTTAGGATCAGAGAATTGTCTTTTCTCATTTAAATTGTAATTGCGTCTCTCTTCGTATGCCAGGTGATTTTCAACTGTATTCTTCATATACTGAGCTTTAATGCTGATCTTCTGAGTCTGTATTTGATTTTGGCAGGCAATAATCTCTTTCTGTTCAGAGCCATTTTGGCAGCTGCCGTTCCAAGGCAGGTTACTTTTCAGGGTCTGTATGATGTCATTTTGGTGTTGTTTACATGGCTTTCCTGGTACTGTTAAGATTTCCTCCTTTCCCGTATGATATCCTTTAGTGCGTTAAAAGTGGATTCTCTTGTCAGGTTTTCCAGTGTCTGGCAAATGATAAGGGAATCAAATCATCATGGACTGAATCAAGCAATCTATTTTGGCAGGTTTTGTCTGTTTCTTGGGAGGACTTAGAGTCTCAAACGTGTAGATGGAGATTCTGCCTTCAGCCCACCTGAGTAGTACCCATATTCCCTTCCTTGCCATTGGGTAGCAGAGGTTGCAATTTACCCTTCTTGCTGTTGATGTTCTCACGCCCGACTAGTCTGTCCAGCAGTGTACAGAAACAGAGACTTGTGGCCACAAAGAGGGTGCTTTGCATGGTCCTCTTACTGGACACATTTTTTTGTTGTCTGCATACATGTTAACTACAATATTAAAATCAGAGAGTACATCCTTAGCGTGTGTAGCAGCATTAAGCTAAGCTATTTGATTTCCGTTACACAAATTTGGAGGCCTAAGTGCTTGCTGTTGTTTCTTATTTAAGAGACCATTAACCTTTATAAGGATGGCAATGATGATATCTAATTTTGGAAACAGAATACAACTGTTTCAATAAGCAATTCTATGAAATCTATGGGGAACATTAACTTTTATGGGACCTTAGCACTCCAGAACTTCACCTCTGTTCTTAGAACAACAGTGTCTATTCAAAATGTTGAGAAGATTGAGAACTTGGGAACAAATAGGCAAAATTATCCATTTTGCTGCTGTAGAAAACAAAAAGTGCAAAAAAAGATGCTCTGTGGAATTAAGACAGTCACATCGAACATTGTTCGTCAAAAATGAAGGACACAAGCAACTTGTATGATTATAACATGGCACGTCTGCTCTTACTTGAAAGCAAATTCCAGACTCTATACCTAAGACTCATTGCGAATCTGTTACTAGAGAAAAAGGTAATTTTAAAATTGTTTTTTTAAGATAGTAATGCCAGTGCCCTTGAAAACATATTGAGGTCTTTCTGAATTTAGGACAATGTTGTTAATGGTTGTGTAGCACAAGTTTTGGCCAAAACAAAGTCATTGATAATTTCATATTAGGCTAATGTAGCAAGAGAAGCAAATTGTTACGTACTCTCTGCAAATACATGTTTACTACTACCCCAAATTAAATATATATATATATACACCTGTGAAAGACAGAATTAAAAGTTTATAAAAAGTGTGTATAGGTAGAAAGTGATCTGAGGAAGTCTAAAACAGTTCCTTTTCTCTTTGATACGGTTCCTGAAAATTTTCAAAATAAAAACAATGCAATTTAAAGTAAATGATATTCCTAGTTTTCATATTATAATGTCTCAGATTCCATTACCTTTGCAAAACAGAATAAACAACTGAAAAGGTATAACATTCAGAGTTGAAAATAATTGTCCAGACCTTTGATGATCATAAAGCATGCTAAATTCATTTTTTGACTAGGCTTAGGGCACACAGGATTCAATTTGGAAGTTAAAGATGTTTTTCTTTAGCAATATTTTAGCACCATTCAGAGTTACCGCAGGTTCGTTTTGTGAGCAACTTTCTCTTTGATTGCTGGCATGTTTCACTTTTTCTCACGTACTACCAAATACACAGAGTTTTTGTTGTTGTCTGTCTTTCCTTTTGAGAAAAGTCAGCAGAAATTGGGTTCAAAGCCTCTCTGAGAACAAGGGCATGGATCTCCAGGGAGAGTTTCAGGCCACCTTCCTTTTGTCACTCTCAGCTGTAATTTAAGGTATCAGCCTTAAATTATTTAGCAGTTTATAAGTATAAATAATTCACCAGTCAACAAGTAATGTGACAGCCCATTAATCAGCCCAAGAGCATGAGCACAGGTGTCAGGCATTGGGTTGAGTCCAGAGGAGGTCAGCACGCTTGAAGCATTCTTCTTTTCTTTCCGTTTTCTCAGATACGACCTGCTCTGTTTGTGCGTTGAATTAATTGGAGCTCACCTTGAGAGGTACTAACGCTACTGCTCAGAGACAGAATAAAACTTTGTGCTATTCTGACTCTGACTTTATCACCAGTTCACTGAAGGAGAAGTGCATGTTGAGCAAAGAAAATAAAAAATAACATGGGGCAGTGATGATTATGTTTTACAAAGTGCTTCAGACTGTTTTCTGTTACTGTAACAGAATACTTGCGACTGAATATTTCGTTAAAGAAAAAAACCGATATTTATTCAGCTCATAGTTTATAGGGTGGGAAGTTCCAGTTCAGGCAGCTTACTAGCGTTGGCTTCTGGGGAGGTTCTGCTTGCACAAACATCGGCATAATGCCGAGTACATACAGCACAGATCACACAGCGCAACAGGAGGAGGGCTTCAGTGGCCAGTTGCAGTCTTTTCACTTTTCAATCACAAGAGGACTAACCTACACCTCATGACAGCTACCTTGAAGAACCCACAATGTCCACCTTCCCTCTGGGCTCCATCTCTCAAGGGAACCACCACCTCAGAACTGCTACACCGAAGGCCCAGTTTCCAGGAAATACTCTTTGCAAGAGACACACTCGCACCATAGCCTGCATATTATAAATAATTTATGATAACTTTTGATGTTTGAAATATATATATATATATATATATACATATATATATATATATATACACAGAATGACAGAGAGAGGGTTAGAGATAAAAAGAGAGAGAATGAAAGTGAGAAAAAGAGAGACAGAAATCTTGCATTTACAGATTCTCTCCCGTAATGACCATAGCAGCCTGGTCTGGGCCCGGCTGAATTCACAATCCAGGAAATTCATGTCAGTGGCAGGGATTCAGACACGTGGGCCTTGATGTACCATGCCTCCCATGCACATTAATGGAAGCATGGATTGCAAGTATAGAAGAGCTAGGTTTGAGTTAGACTGATGCATGTATCGTAAACAGTGTCTTAACTCACAGGGAGTTGACTATATAATTTACTTTTATGTCTTGCCTATGCAATATATATTTTTAAAAGAAATTATGTATGTCTATGAGAGGCATAACTCTCCCATCCCAGATTCATACTCTAATAAACACCATGGCTAGACAGGACCAGGCTGAAACTGGAAGCACAAAGCTCTGTTCAGGTCTTGTATACGAGTAACAAACACCCATGTACTGAAGCCATCCTGAACAAGACATTTTCAACAGCTTTCAACTAAAATTTATTTAAACTTAAGGATTGGGATGGTTTCTTGAGCTGTAATGTGTGAACAGTAGAGCATGAATACAGAATAGGAAGACAGTTCAGAACTTAACCTAAACACTTTGATGTAAATTATGGACATCCCAACTGTTTTTACAGGCTCTGGTCCTAATGCCTTCTCTTAGCAAATTTGTTTTTGAGCATTGGGTACCAAAATTTCCCTCCTTTGTCTGTGAGTTCTAGCAAAAGTATGCCGATTTCCATGAGTGTACTTTGGATGTTTTGTTTATAGTTCAGACTGTGAATCAATTTTTGTTCCACAATAAGGGTTTATCTCACACCTAGACCTCTTCATCTTGCAAAGCTCATATACCACTTCCCATGAAAGCAACAATGTATGTGAGTTTAAAATGTATTCAAAATTTGTAAAAATAGACTGATAAAGATATTCTTTAATGGAATTGCATACTGTCTACAGAAAAAAGAACAAGTGAACTCTAAATAATTACTTGTTACACAGATCCTCCTTTACATACTAGAATGAAAAACCAGCCAAGTAGGTATTCAACTGGACATTCTAGCAGTTTCTATCTGCTCCTGCACTAACTATGAAAGCACATATATGCCTAAAATGTTGATTTTTCCTTTTATCTGCAAGAGTTCATCTACTCCATCTCAGCTGCTGCTGTATCCAGGAGAATCGACCCTGGGAGCAGAACATCCAGTTCTCAGGACATGTTCGTGAGAGATTTTCTTGGGCCAGAGAAAAAAACCTTTTTTTTTTTTTTTCCAATACTGAGTTTCTTTGAAAAATCTAAGCCAGAAATTGTAGTATTTTCTTTTAGCATGACCATAAAGTATCATTTGCTTATGTAGTAAAGGATGCTGCTGTTGAGGCTACACCCAATGTTTACAGCGAAGGTTTGCACTGCTATCCAACAAGAAGCAAAGGTAACCTGTGCCTCCATTTTGGGCAGTTGTCCTCTGTCTTCATGTCATATATATCCCTTAACTCTTTCAATTTATTCTCATTTAAAAGTGAAGCTCTGTACTCAAACTCTTCACAGACACAAACTCTAATCTAGAGTCCACCTGATGCTTCTTCGACCTTGATGATCCTGAAACATCTGGTCTCCTCTGTAACTGAATTGTCAATGGGCTTATCGGGTTCCATGCACTAAGGAAAGAATTCTTCAAGTATTTCACTACTTAATTTGTGTCACAAAACAAACATATTAGCAAACAAACTCTAGATTACTGAATAAAGTTTCAGAGTGAGAATCCAGTTGAAGTCTGACTTCAAACTTCACACACCTAAAATTCACTTTGGTGCACGACTTAAAATAAACACACACACACACGCACACGCACACACGCCTTCTAGCCCAACTTAAGCACCTCAAGGCATTGTTTCCTGATTTCGATCCAGAGGACTCTTCCTTTATCACTTAAACCTGAACATACTTCAGATTTCTTCTCTAGTACAACCATCTTGTTCGCCCAAAGCTGAAAAACACCTTCGTCTCTGAGAGCTGGGAATAATTATTATATTGATATGTTTTAGTCATATATGTATATATAATATGCTTTTACATGAGAACTCAGTGTTGGTATGTCACCTCTTCAGCTCATTTTAGTGTAATTTGAACTGAGTGTTTCACTCCTTAATTAAAAGGTTCATTTTTATTTATTTGAAAGAACAGCAGGAGAGAGAGAGAGAAGGAGAGGAGATAGATCTTCCATCTGTTGGTTTACTTCTCAATGACTGTGACAGTCTGGCCTGGGCCAGGACAAGGTCAAGAACTCAATCCTGGGCTCCCAAGCCAATGGCAGGAACCCAAGCACAGGAGGCGCATTGTTATGCCTTTCCAGGCACTTTATAAGGAAGCTGGATGAGAGGCAGAACAAGTGGGAATCAAAGCAGAGCACCGACTTGACCTGCTGCGCCATGTGCCAGGCTCATGAATGCTTCATTTCTCATGCTGTATTTCACCATACAGCAAAAATACTTCTGTGAGTCCCCTAATTCCAAAACATGACTCCTGTAGGTCTTCTCTTCCTTTAGGTATCTGTCTCCCTTCTGTGGGCAAGTCCCCGTAAGATATCAACATCTATTAAACTTGTCCTAAAAGTTAGCAAGAGGTAGGGGAAATGAATTTGAAGAGTGGTAACGCACAGCGGAGCCAACAGTGCTTGTTGAGCCCACCTGTGCTCCTACAGCCTCTGCATCATGCAGGTGTTGATCAGGGAGCCTTCTTTTTGGTCCTTCCTTATTGCCAACGACTTGGTTTGTTTCTTATTCTTCTCACTCTTCATATTTTATTCTCTGTGTATTTCTGTGTCCTTGTTCCCTAACCTCCTTTCCCATGAAAAGTCCTGGCTCCAGTCTACTTTATTAAGAGTTGCAAAAATATTTCTCTTTGTTTTGCTTCTTCCATCCCAGGTCTGCTTAGAAAAAGAAATATTCAGTAAAAAAAAAAAAAATCCAACAAAAACTACCCACATGTTTTTTTTTTACATAAAATTAATCATGTCTGTAAAAGATGAATTGTTGTGGTTCTAAATGGCAATTTGTTTTGCATATCGTGTCCATTAATTGCTGTGTGAGGACCTATTCCTAGCACTTCTCATTCACTTTGGTGCACAACTTATAACAATTTGATTTATACCTGCCCTATATCCGTCTCAATTCAACTACTTAACACTCCTTTTGAAACTTCCATGACAAGTCACTGAAGTGGCAGGCCCAGGGCCAAGCAACAGCAAGGCAGTGAGATATTTACGGAGACAACTCACAAACTCTTGCAGTCACCTACTATTTTAAAAACCATCACGGAAGTGAGCACAAAGAATGTCAGTATGCACCAGGCATGCACATGCTGTCCCTGTCGGTATGGGAAGCGTCGCTTCTCAAGTTCCCCACCCTGGTACCTCGCAGTGCTCATTAAAGACTTACCTTAAGCTTCACCTCATGGGCAAGCCTTCTGCTAGGCATCGTTCTGTGCCAACGTCTGCAATTCCTTCATTTGTCCATATTCCATGGCTAGCACAGCATTTGGCACAGAACTGGCAATCAGCATGTATTTATTGAATTAATTAAAAGATGTTTTTATCTGTCAGCAGCTCAAGGCGTGAATCAAAGCAAAGACATCTTATCAAAAGACAAAGCAATGCTGACCAACTGTGTATTTCTTAGGAGAAAACGATGATAAAATCTATCCTGGTATTAAATAGAGCAGAAATTAAAATAATTTTGGTCACTATGTGCCAGGGATTTTGTATTTTTAAAAAATCTCTGCTTTTTATTATCATACTTCATACTTTTTCCTTAACCATTCATTTATATTACATATTCAGTAAGATTTCAGTATTCATAAAATATATTTTACCTTTAAAATAATCATTTTTCTCTCCAGAAAATAGGATAAAATTTCCAAAAGTTAATTGAAAAAGAAATTTAAAAATAGATTTAATTTGATGCCAGATAGTTGAAATTCATGCATAATTTTTCCATAACATATATTTTCTGGGAGCTTTTAGAAGTACCTTTGTATCATCTGGGTGCTTGTAATAGAGTAACCAGGGAAGAATTCCATAGACACAGAGAACCATATGTGTGGGGGGGGTTATAATACGCGGAAATTATTTTGTTTCTGGAAATTAAAGAAAACAGGTATAGTACCAAAAGCCAAAAAAGGCACTCAGTATGAGGTAAAATGTTATTCCCAATAACAAGTAAAATCTCCATTTCTATTAATTATGGCTTTTAAAGAACACGTGTTTACTTGAAAGGCAAACAGAATAACAGGAGGACTTCCCATGAAAACTGCTCAATATACATTAACAATAGGAATGGATGAGAGACACACATGTGTGAGTAAGAAAGAATCATCCACCCTTTGGTTCACTCCCCAAATGGCTACAACAGCCGGGTTTGGCCGTGTTGAAGTAAAAGCCAGGAGTTTCTTCCAGATCTTTCATGTGGGAGATAGGAGCGCAAACGCATCTCCTGCTTCTTTCCCAGGCGCATTAGCAGCGAGCTGAATGGGAAGTAGAGCAATCTGCATATAAACCTATACCCACACAGGATGCTAATACCACAGTAAATGGCTTCACTTGGCAGACCACAATGCCAGTTCTGTTATTACGGTTTTGTAAAAATGGTTAGTTTTTTTTTAAATTTGAAACACACACACACAGAGATTCAAAGAGAGAACAAGACACATGAAGAGGGAGAATGCTCACCCATTGGTTCACACTCCAAAGAGCCACAGTAGCTAGGGCTGAAAGCAGTAATAATTTTCTCATAAACTAGAGTAAATATCTAGTGGAATCTTTGTGTCTGTCTATCCATCTATCACACAAATATATATATGAAATACACGCACAAATATATAATATGGTATATACATATATTTGTGTGTGTGTATTTTCTTCTTCTTTAGGGTACTGACACCTTGAATTAGCAGCATATAGGGATACAGACCTCCGCAAATCAATGGTGCTCCATTAGCAGGTTTCATTACATGTTAAAGAAATAGTTACAGGTAGGGTAGGCACTGGGCTACAGTGGCTTATGCTACAATTTGGGATACCCACATCTCATTGGAGCACTGATTTAAGTCCTGGCTAGGCAGCTTTTGATCCATCTCCCTACAGATATATCCTCAGAGACAACAGATACTGGTTCAAATGCCTAGGCCTCTGGCAGCCATGTAAAAATCCCAGATGGAGTTCTTGGCTCATTGCTTCTGGCTGGCACACGTATGGATCATGAATCAGCAGAATCAATATTCACACGGCACCCCAATCTTGACACAAAGCTATCCATGTGTCTGTGTATTTCCATCTAGCCATTTGGACAGACCTATAGATAAATGTAAATATATGTCATATTTTTAGGTAGACAAAAATAAGTACATAAACATTAAAGAATTTTAGAGGTGATTTAGAACCAATGGTGTTGGATGCCATGTAGGATATAGTCACATTGATTTTGGAAATCACTTTGAGATATTGAAAACCAAATATATACAGGGTTCTTCAATGGAAAGTAGCATCAAAATAAAAAGTTAGCTTTAGAAGTACACTTCTAATCCATTTGATGAAGAAATGAGAAGATTTAGACAAAACTTGAACTTTGTTCAAAAGATATACCTTCTCAAAATGAAATCAGTCAATAACTTGCAATTAAATTTATCCGTTAATTTATTTCACACTTTGGTTTTTAAAAATGGAATTAGAGAACACTCCTATCAGTAGATAGAATTGGCATACATTAATCAGGCTGTGACTGGGCCACAAGAATACAATCCTTAGCATGCAATAATTGAAGAATATTTCTGAGAATTAAGGAAATGCTGTCCACACCTACCACTATTTGTAAAAGCCTTTTCATTTTCATTGAACATATTCCATGAGTACCAACGAAACCCTCATTCTTTCAGGAAACAATATTGCATGATATTTCAATCGCACAACTCCCCATTTTTTTAAGATTTTTTTTTTTAATTTGTATTGTAGCAACAGATACACAGAGAGAAGAAGAGACAAAGAGGAAGATCTTCACTCTGTTGATTCGCTCCGCAAGCAGCTACCATAGCCAGAGCTGCACTACTCCGAAGTCAGGAGCCAGGAACTTCTTCCACATCTCCGGTGAGGGTACAGGGTCCCAAGGCTTTGGGCTGTCCTCGACTGCTTTCTAAGGCCACAGGCAGGGAGCTGGATGGGAAGCAGGGCTGCCAGGACACGAATCGACACCCATATGGGATCCTGGTGCGTGCAAAGAAAGAACATCAATGCTAGGCTGTTGCACTGGGCCCACAACTCCAGATTTTAAAAACACTTAATAAAGGTTGGGAAGCTTTAGCATAAGAAACTCAGGAAATAACATAATAGAAGAACTATGCAATGACTTATTTTTGCCTTGGGACATCAAAAAGTGTGAAATATGTCTCATAAAAGCTAATTCTTTTAGAGAACTCAGAAGCTTTACGAGCTTATTTGTGATTCATAATATTGCATGCTATAGCCAATACCTCTCTTAACTAACTAATAAATAAATAAATAAATAAATAAATAAATAAATAAATAAATAAAATTTAGATTAAAATGGTTTGCTAAGGACTTAAAATCATACTTCAAATGATATGGTGAGAAAGTGACAGCTAATTTTTTTTTTTAGAAAAAGAAATGTTTTTTGGAAAGGCAGTTATTACAGAGAAAAAAGAAGATGCAGAGAGAGGTGTTCCATCTAGCGACTCACTCCCCAGTGCTCACAGTGACCAGAGCTGAGTCAGTCTGAAGCCAGGAGTCTCTAGGTGCTTTCAGGGTCTCCCGAATGCAGGCAGGAACCCAAAGAAAATGTGCAGCAAAAGACAAGCTTTCTAAAGATTAACCAAGAATACAGCAAATATTTAGTTAGAATGTTAAATATTAATTGGATTAAAATTCCTTAAATAAGTAGATCATTTTTCTTCCATGCAACACAGAGGAATACAGATGACAGAACTTGAAACTTAGCACAATATTCCAAAATAGGAAAAAATCATATTTTCCTTTATAGCTTGATGTCTTCTATCAGGATGCTTGGAAATATTTTTTCTTAAAAGGAAGTTCTTGTTGAAGTGGACCTTGTTTGCACAACAAGTTAAACTGTCACATGGGGTTCCAATATTGTATATCAAAATGCCTGGGGCTGAGTCCTACTTCCCCTTTGTAAAATATTCTTTATTGCTATTTTTATTGGCCATGATTCATTTTGTGGATGAAGGGATTCTCTCTCCCCCCTCTTTTTTCTCTCTCACCATTTTCCCCTCCCACCATTCTTCCCCATATTATTATACTAGTGTAGTCCTTTAGTAATAGTTTTAATACTCTGTTATGGAAGTGTATCATGACTTTGTAAGCATAGTCAGAGGTAGAAAGCCTTTGCCAAAGGATATTTAACCACTTCTTTGGGAGTACTCCTTTCAGTCAGGAATAAAGGTGCAATATATATTCTCTCCCCAATGTGCTGGTCTCTATTATACACTTCTTCTATGAAATATGTGTATTTAATTGTTCATCTATAACTTCGTTGGTTTTGTATTTTGCCTGAAGGTTGCCTTACATCAAAGAGAGCATATGATAGATATCCTTCTGGGACTGGCTTATTATGTCATTGAGCATAATGTTCTCCAGTTGCGACCATTCTGTTGCAACTGACAGAGTTTCACTCTTCAATGGCTGTGCAGTACCCCATGGAGTTTTTCTTTATTCTGTTCTAACTACCTGCTAAGATTACTCAGAGCTTCAGATCATGGCTCAAGTTCTTGAGTTGTACCACTCGTGTCAGAGACCAGAATGGAGTCCCTAGCTCGTGGTTTTGACCTAACCCGCAACTTGTTGCTGTGGTTATTTGGGGAGTGAGCCAACAGGTTCAAAGGATTTTTCTCTGTTACTCTGCCTGTCAAACAAATAACACTGAAAATCTATCACAGTCTTATAGTACAAATATTTCTCATGAGTTATGAAAACTTTTTACACTAAAATTTTTAACTTTTGTAACAATATATACTCATAACTTTAGTTTTATGTTCCTTAAACACTTTGAAGTAAGCAACGCTACTTCCACATGCCAGTGCCACAATCCTATAAGTACACCAATTCCTTAACCCAGATTTTCCACTTGCAATCCAGCTCTCTATGACTTGGGAAAGAAGTAGAGGAATGTCCAAGTACATGGTCCTGTATACTACGTTGGAGATCAGAAAGAAGCTTCTGGCTCCCAGCTTCAGACCAGCTCAACTCTGCCTGTTGCAGCCATTTAGGGAGTGAACTAGAAAATGGGGGGTCTCTTTCTGTTTCTGTATAAATCTGTCTCTCAAATAAAATTAACTGTATCTTAAAAAAAATGAGAATACAAAATTTTCAAAAGAAATACAAATGAAGAAATTTCCGTTGGATATTTTGATCATTTTCATAGCAGAAATGTTAATCTGCTAGGAAGGGAAAATTAGGAAGGAAATACACAGAGCAAAGTTGAAATGGCAGCAAATGTCTTTGTGGCATCTAATGCTGACAGCAATGGGCCAGGCAGATCGTAACTTGGAAATACACCCGAAACAGAAAAATCTCCCCTCTGAAACTGCAGTCAAAAATGGGGCTGGAAAAGAATAAAAAGCAAATGTCCATAATTGAAAAGACACATCGATACATTCTGTGTAAACCTTTAGTTCCTTGGGCATGTGATGTGGTAAGAAAATAAACAACCCTAACGCTTTAACATTATTTAGAGGAAGAAAATGAAGTATGAGCAAGGAAACTGGAAGAAGACTCAGAGGGAGAAAGGGACAGAGAGAGAATGAGAGAGGGTTTTTTGTGTCCTCCCCAAAAATGCTGAAGTATGGGATGACTCTATAAATCTTACAATAACTTCTAAAATTCAAGAATACGCCTTATGAGAAAAGGACAATTCAACATCAATGAGAAGCAGTAACTGAGACATAAAAATACTATTAGCAAAACTAAAAAATGAAAATATCCTAATTTGTGTCTTTGAGTTTAGGCCTAGCCATCTGGACCCAGCACACATGGCTTTCATGCTAAATTTAGAAATTATGTTCTTTCTTAATGAAGCACCAATATTTCCTGTGTGGGTCTGTTTGCAGCCTTACCTGGCTATGCTGTCTTAAACTTATCCTTATGCAACTTAACCTTTGTGATACCTAAGCAATGTCAGTGCTTCAAGGTTGAAGCCACTTCATTCATCAAGTCTTAAAAATAAGGTTGTTCAAAATCCATGCTGTGCATTGCAACAGAGTGCAGCAAGTGTTAACAGTCAGCTTTGTGTTATACTAAACAGAATAAATGTTCTACACAGAATAAATGCTCCTCCACCAAAAGCCCATGTGTTATTGAGAAGTGTAACTTTTGAATATCCTCAAGAAGTAAAATGTCTGGCTATAACAAAAGAATTAAGAGCTTTCAAGTGAGAAAATAATAATAGTTGTGGTCAATTACTCTTTAAGAGACAGCTGGCATAAACTGAGAAACATGTGATCAATTTGCCATTTATAATTATAGTCACCTTTTCAGATGTACAGAATAAGCTAAGTGAAGTCGAAATGATTTTTAGGAGTCCCTGGGTCTTGGATTTCTCACTAGTGGCACTGATCAACTGCTGTTCTGTGACTGATGTTGAGATTTGTCATGCTAACAGTTTGATAGCAACATCACCATCTTTCCTACAGTAGCCAGCATCCTAACATGTTACTCCACAGACTATTAAATAATGGAAAAGATAGATGTATCGACTGTAGACTTTGTTTTTGTATTATATGGATGTGGAAAAGAGCTCAGGGGCTTGGGTTTTAGTCACAGCCATACATGAAACTCACATTTGATTGGCCAGAAACCTCCATCAAACCTTTGCAACATCCAGTGGCTGAGCACAGAGAAATAGAGCAGAGAGAGAGAGGAGAGAGAGGAGGAGGAGAGGAGATTTCTCAGTGAAATCAGATTGCCCAAGCCTGGAGGTGGGGAACCCTTCTAGTAGGCCGGCTCAAAGTGGGATACCTTGCTTTGCCTGATGCATAAGGCAGTTCAAGTCCAAAGGCCTGAGGGTCAAGAAAATGGCAAAAGCCTGAGAAACTGGAGGGCAGAAGTCTGAAGGTCAGAAATCCAGGAATTCTGATATAGAAGATCAAGAGAGAATGAAGCCACAACTCCATTATATATATATGATATTCTGTCGAGGCCTCAGTTTACTGGATACCACCAAGCCACCTTAGTTGAAAGTAGGACTTCCCTCCTTGGTCTGATGATTCAAAGGTCAATGATTTCTGGAAACACAGTGCCAGAAATTTTGTTATACTGGCTTTCTACGTGTCTGCTAACATAACATAATCAGGTTGACTCAAAAAAGTAACCATTACAAGCAGTAAACAGGCAGCTTAAACAACGAGCCTTAGTGAAATAAGCCAGTCCCCAAAAGGCCAAAAGACAAGTATCATATATGTTTATTGATTTGTGGTCATTAATACACAGAGTACAAAATGTATAATGTATGTTTGATATAGGTGAGCAGAATTAATTATTGTTTGCGTCCCGTGTCTAGATCCGTGAGGTAAAGTTGTTTTTCTGCTATTTGTTGAATTCTGAAAATACTGGAAAATCATGCTTGTGCTTGTAAATAGAAGTGAAAGCATGTCACTATAAAAATTAAAAGAAAGATAAGCGAAGAAAAAAGGAGGGTGGTTTGAAGGAAGGAAAAAGGAAGGCAAAGATGGTTATCTTCTTAGAATGCTGATGTGAAACACATGGAATCTGTTACATTTATGATTTGTTAAGTGGACTACAATCGGGAAAAAAGCTAAAAAGGGAAACAAACAGCTTACTGTAAAACACCTTGGTGTACTGGTACACCAATCACTTGTTACTGCAAAAGTGTTAATACAGCCTTGTTTTTACTTTAAAAAAAGAGAGAGAGAAGTATCCAACTTATTCATAGTTTCAAAGTAATATACATCGATATACTAACAACCAGACTGCATGTTAGGCTTCAGCAAAGCATTTGACAAAATCTTGGTTAAATGTATTGTGTCAGTCAGGAAACACAGAATCAATTAGGCATTCCAGGGATGGAAAGAGACAATCTTTTGTAGTCATTTGGGAGGCAGAAGACCCAGTTTTAAGATAGAACACTATAAAAGAATTTTGTTCATTGAGATTAAGGATGAACGTTTTCAAAGAGTAAATCTGTGATACTCTAGTATGCTGTCACTTCCTCAATATCTCATCTACACTTACATTCATTCACGCAGATATTCATTATTTGAATATTAACAAAGCAGGAATTTTTTTCAGTTTCATCATTTTAAAAAATGATAGGACATTGCATTTTAAGGAATTATCTCACAGCAGGTGTTTGGCATAGTGGTTAAGATGCTTGGGATGCCCACATGTCCTGTCTGTGTAATTAGGTTTGAGTACCGGATCCATCCCCAATGTCAATTTCCTGCTATGGCATACCCTGGAAAGCAGCAGGGATGGGGCTAGTGGCTAGGTTTTGGCCACTGTGTAGGGTGTGAATTGAGTGTACTGCTCCTGGTTTCAGCTGGTTCTCATCTTGAGCATTGCATGCATTTGGCAGTGAACAGGCACAAGGGAGATCTCTCATTCTCGCAAATTTTAAGGAGAATGTACCTAAAGAATTCTAAAATAATGCATTTGTCTATTTTCCTTATTATTTATAGACCTTTTTTAGTTCCCAAATGTCCTTACTCCTCCAGTGTGGTTCTAATAGAATCTATCTTGGTCCAGTCAAATTAAGTCAACTATAAAGTCATCTATGCTTTCTTCATGATCAAGAAGTTGTGTCGGCTGCTAGCTTACAAGGCAGCAAGGCAACTATGCTTACAACTGCACAATGTATTTCACAGAGAAAAATACCTCATGATTTTTTGCAAGCTAACTCTTTTTCTCAGACCTATATTGTAGGCTTGTATTGTTCTCAGATACAAATGGTGAATACAAGATGATGCCTTTTTCTCTTTTAAAAAACCCACGTTTTCATCTGAGTTCTGTTCGACACAAATGTTGAGACACACAGCTGTCTGTCTGCAGTGGTTCTGCATGCTTACTTGTGTATTGAACAATGCGTCGCAGTAGATGCTCTTTATAAACCAACAGTACAGTCTGTCCCTTTGATCCTGCCTGGGGTCCTAAGTAATCCTCAACTTTGAGGAATAATTTATCCTGCATATGACTAATGGAAAGCAGCAATCTAAATACGCTATGGAAATCATAACTTAAAGCTATGGAATACTGTCATTTCCACATGCCAAAATTAAAAATGTTACCTCTCCTTTGTTCTAAGGATAGTCTGAAATTTACAATATCAGCTTTTGGCATGGAGGGGGGAGGTACTGATGCTATGTAACCTTAAGTGATGGGAACAACAATGTATTAATATTTTGATGCTTTTTGGGGCAACGCACTTTCAGGGAATGAAAATTTTCACAAAATAATCTTAACTGCTTTTATTAATATGTCTCATGAAGACACACACCAAGCAGAAGATCAGCTAAAATGTGTGATCAAATGAAAAAAGATGAAAGAGAAATATTATAAGTTAATTTTTTGAAATTATGAAATATTATACCAGAAAACATCTCAGGGTCCTTTTTACAAGCATCAGAATTCAGTTCTTCATTATGATTGCCTGAAACAAAATAGAAACTAATTAAGGAATCCTGGAGGACTCAGATCCAGTAGAAAGGATTAGACATGAATTTTGCAAAGTAGACTGGTTACCAAGGACCGGCTGTAATAGAGGCAGTGGGATCCGAAAGAAATAGGAGCAGCAGCCTGTGCTGCATAGACATGTCACCCAGCATTCTATTCTCCTAAGGTCAAAGACAGATTGAAACCATCCTAGGGATAATACATTGAGCATCTTTCATCTTGTCCCCCTTTTTTCTTTCTTTGTTTTTTTTTTTTTATTGGAAAGGCAGATATACAGAGAGGAGGAGAGACAGAGAGGAAGATCATCCATCCAATGATTCACTCCCCAAGTGGCTGCAATGGCCAGAGCTGAGCCCATCTGAAGCCAGGAGCCAGGAGCTAAGAGCCTCTTCTAGGTCTCCCACATGGGTGCAGGGTCCCAAAGCTTTGGGCTGTCCTTGACTGCTTTCCCAGGCCACGAGAAGGGACAGGATAGGAAGCAGGGCTGCTGGGATTAGAACTGGTGCCAATATGGGATCCCAGGCATTCAAGGCAAACACCTTAACTGGTACGCTGTTGTGCTGAGCCCCACATTTTAAATTTGACAGAGATAATAGAAGGAAAAAAAAAACAATGGCTTTCCACCTCAGTGCAGCTTCCAGATTCCAGTACCTACACCTACATCTATCCCATCTCCATGCCTCCTGTTAGAAGGAATGAAGTTCTCCAACGTTCAACTAACCCTTATACCTGTTCTGATATATTTCTAAGAATTTCATTCTCACAGATGCTTTCTTTTCCTTTATGCTCATTCTCTCTAGATTAACATGGTTTAATTGACAGTTAAATGTAATCAAGAATCTTCCAAAGTAAATGCGAAGTTTACCCACCCCCCCGTCATGGTCATCTCAGTTCTTGCTCCTTCCTGGTGAGAACTGCCTTCAGAAGGTCACAGGGCCTTCCTTAATACAAATATAACATGCCCCTCAGCTTCATCAATGCATACCTCTTAGCAACACCTGAAAATACTTTCACCTTATGGACAAAGATTATCCTGTCCTACAAAACTACTCTTCTCGTTTTCCTGACCTATTCCCCACTCTATTTTAAAATATTTATTGAATTATTCATTTTATTAATTGAAAGGCAGTGAGAGAGAGAGAGAGAAAGAGAGAGTTTTACTCCTGAAGTGCTTGCAACATCCAGCAAGAAAAAAGCCAGGGCCAGATACCAAAAAGTCATTGTAGCCAAGCATATGGATGGCAATGACCCAAATATTTGAATGTCCCGTAATGTGCATTAGCAGGAACCTGGAATTGGAAGTAGAGGGAAGACTCAAATCCAGACACTTCAATATGCTGTGGGGACATCATCTTCAGTGTTTCAGTCACTGTGTATAAAGCCCATTCCTCCAAGATCCCCTCAAATACCAGAATAGTAGCCAGCTCTATACAGTTCACCCACTTCACTACTTTCTATGCCCTGGAAAACTTCTAGCTGCCATAGCTTCTATTTCCATTAAATCCATAGCATCAAATATATCTCAGGCCCTGGATTTGCTGAGGAGTTTGTTGTACCTCTCTTCTTGAGAAATTTTTATCTATCCTAAATTGTTATCCCAAACCAAATATACTCTCTCCATTCTGTGCTCTGAGACATTTGCCAAATCTCTTATGCTTTTCATGTGCTTAACATAAAGATGGATAGGCTCGAATTTTGTCTCCCACAATGAAATTCTGGCAATCCTATTTGATCATCAGCTCTCCTTTCACAAAACAGAAACAGAAGCAAGCACACAAAAATCTTAATCTCATCTCTCATCCTGTTGCTTCTATGCATTTGACACAAATTGTAGTATCGTTCATTTCCAGGATACATTTTGCATCTCATATTACAACCAAATCTCTTTACTATTAACACCTGATTCCTGTCATGAACACACAATACTTGAGGGAAGTAATAAGACAGATTTTCTGCTTAAAGGGCACTCTACTTGTAATTTGTTTTGATCTTGTTTTGTTCATACTGGTTGATAAACTTGTCTGCTTCAGAATCTTGAAACCATGCACAGTAGCAAGAATCTTGCTGTGAAAATGGTGACGGGAAATACTCCGACTCATAAAAGGGATGCTTTAGATGGGATCGGAAGATATTTCCAAACCCAGAATAGGCAGGGCATATGCCTGTGATCAGCAGCAAGCAGCAACAGAAGACACGAATCTGCATCCTCCAGCAACCTTTAAGATTAATTGGAGTGCCTTTGGAGGCTGAGAACTCTGAGGTCGTCCACTCCCATTTGGGTCTACCACATGGGATGGAAGAAGCCCAAATCCTTCCTCGCAAGATCCAAGGTCATCAGAACAACAGTCAGGAGCCCTGAGCAGTCCGTAGAAACAGAAGGACAGTAAACTTCCTTCGAGACTATGGAGAGGAGCTTTCTCTGGTCCTTACTTAGTTCTAACTTTGGATCCCCATCTCTCTTGCAATGACCATCAATGCCCTCCCTAAAAACAAAACAAAACAAAAAATTAGAATAGTTAGAGAACAACAAGGAAAGCTTAGAACCAGTCAGGAAACGGTCAGCGTGGACTCAGGAATCCACCATGGGGGGAGGGCACGGGGAGGGATTGGGGGAATCCTAGAGCCTATGAAACGGTGTCACATAATGCAATGTAATTAATGAATAAAAAAGAATAAGAAATTAAAAGAAAACGGTTAAGAGTCAGAAACTATTTCGGCAGGCAGCTGGGAGTGAGGAGGGTGGGTGATCACCCTTCAAACTCATGAGTTTGGAAGCCAAAATGAGTTTGGAAGCCAATCATCCCCTGCTTATGTAATCCTTTCCACCCACCTGCGGGTCAAATGACACTTATTACCTAGAAACTGAGGTTGGTGATATTCCATAACTTTTATTATTATTATTATTAATTACATTGCATTATGTGACACAGTTTCATAGGCTCTGGGATTCCTCCCACCCCTCCCCGTGCCCTCCCCCCATGGTGGATTCTTCCACCTTGTTGCAGTATTATAGTTCAAATTCAGTCAAGATTCTTTCATTGCAAGCTTTTAAGAAGGATATTTCTACCTGTGTCAGAGAAATTAAATTGTCATACCCCCATGTGATAATGTTCTCATTGAGTTTGAAGACATTTCATAAAATAAGTTTGAAAGGGTTCTCCTTAATTATTATATAAAATAAACAAGTCCAGGGACAATTGAAATGATAATGCAAACTAAATCATTTGGCTGCAATGTTTTAATATGTTGATTTGGTCCATTTCATTAATCATGATATTTCTGCCCATTAATTCCTGATTTCTTTTTATGGTTCTGGGAAAGCAGTGGAGGATAGCCCAAAGCCTTGGGACCCTGCACCCACATGGGTAGTCCATTGACTGGTTTCTTCCCCAGTGGCTTCAGTGGCTGGGGCTGGACCAGGCTGAAGCCAGGAGCCAGGAGCCAGGAGCCAGGAGCTTCTTCTCAGTCTCCTATGAGAGTGCAGGGGACCAAGCATCTGGGCCATTTTCCACTTCTGTCCCAGGCACATTAGCAGGGAGTGGATCAGAAGTGGAGTAGTTTGTTCTAGAACTAGGACTGAAATGTAGGACGCCAACATGGGATTCTAATATTGCAAGTGATACTTTGCCCTATTATTCCTGGATACTGACCTGATCTCAACTTTCCTATGGAGAGGGCTTTTATCTTCAAATTGGAGATTATAGTAGAGTAGAGCTTTTGTTATTAATTCAACTTTGGATTTGATATTAATATTGAAATATTTAGCACATTTTTGTTTTGTTACCACCTCATCTGTAGAATAAGCAATTATAAATTAAAATGCATATTTTATAAAAATATATAAATTTTATGTACATGAAGTATATTCACATATGTAGAAATACTAAATCATGTAATAAATTCTTATACATGTATTTTATATTACATGTATTTATAAATAAATTTTATATATGAACTTGTAAACAATATGCTTTTTATAAAATATAAACATAAACTAGCATATTTTTCTGGCTGTTCTAATGTTTGTCTTGTGTTTTTGATAATTACTTTAAAAATTGTTTCTCTATTGTATTGGTTTCCCCTTTTCTCCAGGGATTCTAACCACAGATCCATTCTCAGGCTCCATGAACCCTCATGATCCTTTCAGTACTTCCTGTTTCCTCACTGTGTTCCATTGTGACATTATCTACCAAATTACACTGTGTTTGATGGACTAGTTCTTAGGGAGAACCAGCATATGACACAGTAGGCAAAAGCCAGAGCCTGCAGCACTGTCATCCCATGTGGGTGCTGGTTCGTGTCCTGGCCACTCCACTTTGATCCAGCTGTTGGCTAATAACTTGGGAAAGCCAGCAGAGATAGTCCATATGCTTGCATCCCCATAACACCTAGGGGACATCCTGATGAAAACTCTTGGCTCCTGGCTTCAGCCCAGTGCAGCCCTGGCCATTGCATCATGCGGGAGTGAACCAACCCATATAATATTGATTCTTTCTCTCTTTATATAAATAGCTAAATCAATCATTTTTCAAAAGTGAAAGTCTTTTTATCTAGTACAAGCTAATTTTGTAAAGTCTTTAATTCATCCCATTTTAAAGCTTATGCTTAATTTTTTGCATATGTTCTCATTTTCTGTAGAAGTTTTTCATTGATGTCAGAAGTTTTAGTCAGACTGCTCATGGTATCTGGTCTTCTGGGTCTGGCCATACAAATTGTAGATCATCCATGTGTTTATTTTTTTTCTCTTTCTCCTGGGTCTATTTATAATGTTTTGTTGTTATTGTTAAAACCTTGACTTCATATTAAATATTTAAAAGTAGGGGATGATGGTTCTTCCCCCCCCGTCCCTCCAGAAGAAATTTATTTTCACATCTGAAGTGGCTTTAAAGTAGAAATGTTTTATTTCAATTTACTTGTAGATTGAGAGAATTTGATAGTGAATTTCAACCCTTTCCTGTCCTGGTTCATTTTAAAGCCAGCTTTCCTCACCAGCTGTACCCCTTTTGCAGTTCCCATGTAAAAGTCAGAATTTTCAGTACCTTCTACCTTGGCATTGTTTGGACTCCAGTTTTGTCTCTCTAGCACCATGAGACAGAGCTAGCGATGTGACCACTTTTTGACCTGGCCACACTTGTAAACACATACAGTAAGGATTCTGAGATGTAGCATTAGTTATTGGATTTTGTACAATTCTCTCTATATATAGATCCCAAGAACAGAGGCAAGGTAGTTTTCCTTTTCAACTTGCTAGAACTATGTGATGCTTTTTGCCCAGCTTCTCAGCTTAGCTGCTGCTCCATCTCAGATTTCAGTCTCTCTGTCTGTCTTGCTCTAGAAGCAAACACCTCCAGATCAGATGCCCAATTGAATATTGACTCTCTGTACTTCATGCCTCTCACCAAGATCTTGGCCCGAGTGTAAATCCCTGATTCCACATCCTGTCTAGATCTTCTTGTTAGGCTTCACAGGAAAGTTACCCAATCTAGGCCAAGATCTAGTCCATTCTTGCCAAAGGGCACTCTGAATCACAGTAGGTCTTATTGCTAATTGACTTCCATGTTCTTTCTGAGTTTCTAATCCAGTGTTTCCCAATATCATGTTACCTTTCATATGGCTCTTAATTAAGAGTCAGTTTCTTTATCTCTCATCTCTGGGTGATCATTAAAAAGGCATTAGAATTAAAACAGTCCTGTGTAAAGTGATTTAAAAATTATTTTTGTGGACTTCAAACATGAACTTTTGAATCCTGCTTCTGTGGTTGTTCTTGGGTGTTATCCAACTTTAAATTTCAGGTAATCACCAACTACATTTTTAGAATTATTTAACAATATTCAAAGCATACATTTCCCCAAATCATTTCTCTAAAATTCAAGTTTAGCAAGGCATTCTACATGCCCATTCTTGGTTTAACTGCACCTTCCACTCATATTCTTGCATTTCAATGCAACTGTCTCTTTCAAAGTCTTGGTACCATTTCTCCCTTCCACCCCTCCCCACACCAAAAACGTGTTAATAAAGTGTCAAATATCAATAACACTTTTTATGGCTTACTTTTAAAATGAAAAGCTTAGTTTGACCTATCATTTTTCTTTTTTATATGACTACTAAAAATATAAAGTTGTACATATGACTTACATCGTATTTCTGTAAAACATTGCTACTCTGCAACATCCCAGGATCTTTTCATAGGCCTTCGAAGTAGGAATGTCTTGTTCTCTGATCAGATTCAGCCCATTTGTGAACACAAAGATCCAAGTTGTATCTAAGAAGCAGTCATTGGAACTCCCATTAGAGTTACTGTCTCCCACCCATGTTCTTAGAGCTGGCTATAAATAAGTCCAACACACACGTTACAGGTGGAGTCAGCTCCCAAAATGTGCTTGCTTCCATCAGCAGGCTGTACTTTTCCAAGTAAATGAATAAATGGTGTACTGATTCTGATTGACTAATTGATTATGTAATTGAATTGTCTGTTTCATTTGGCCCTATGCTTGGAAAATTCATTTGATTAACAAATGCATCCATTTATTTTACACAATATTTCACATTTTCTTCTTTTTTTTCTTTTCTTTTTAACATGATTCTTGCCTTGCCTCAAAATAGACTTAGAGCTGAATTTTGGAAACTATTCCCTGCTTTACTTGTCCCCGGCCCACAGAAACAATTTCTGCCTCACATGTTATCTTCTCCGTTTTACTTTGGTTCTTTGAATTCTTCTAAGATGCATTCCTGTGTCTTGGGCTGAAAACTCCCTTCTCAGAATGCCTGGCTATCACCTCTGACTCACTCCGTCTTCCTCGTTGCAAGCATCCAAGGAGCAGAGCGGTACAGCTCACCTGCTTGCGTAACCTTCACCCACACTGGAGACCTGCTTCAGTCCTGCCCATGCTTGGCCCTTGTGAGCATTTGAATAATCCAGCGAATGGGCATTTCCTTTGCCCTTGTCTTTGACTTTGTCTCTTTCCAATGCATAAAAATCAATGTGTAAGAAGTCAGGTAAAATTATAGATAATTTATTTTGTTAGAAACAATCGTATGAAGAATTAATTTATAAATGAATAAAACACAAAAAAATTTCAATTATTTATGTTCATTGATTTTTTTTAATCTTGTAATGAGATCCTTCTGTGTTATCACTAAATGAGGATATGGTTAGGTTACAGGGATTCAAAACCACATACAAAAATAGTACCCAGTCTTTATCTCCTGTAAGCTAGTAATTTATTTGGGAATAGAATACAATAAGTAAAAAAAAAAAAAAAGAAATGCCAAAATCTGGACTGGGATAAACACTACAGGAAAAACGTGAGCATAAAAGGAGTAGAAGGAAAAAGCTTCTCCCAACAGAACTTCGCCCAATACACTTGGTAGAGAATTAGAATTTGCATAAGGTGTTTGTCTAGGGAGTGGGAAGACAACAGAAGAGGAACACATTTGGGAGTAGCAAAGAGCACCATTTAACTGGGTCAGCATGCAAATGCAAGGTATGGATGGACACGGAAGTGCAGCGGGGAGACTGGGACATTACTCAGAACACCTGTAGGCATTTGAACTTAAACATGTGGACAGGAAAGGGAGAGTAAATGAAGAATGTGAGCCATGTGAGTAGGATGGACTGATACAAGAGAAGGAGTTGATGAAAGCTCTTGAATCTGCTGTCAGCTGGTTCTGTCCAGTGGCAAGAGGTCTCAGAGTATCAAGACGACATCGGAACACAGTAAGCACTTATTCATTAACTCAAGTTGCTCTCAAGATGTACCAGACTCATAATGCTTGAGCAGGCATAAGTTGAATCAATAATCTGTAAGTATGAAAAGTCAACACTGGAGCTGAAAATACTCATCACAACATCCCATATCTAGTGAGCACTTCAAGAAATTTTTGGAACAGATGAATGAAAAGATGTGTGAGTGGCTGTACATGAATTTTTGGTATCTGAAATTTCGAGGTGCTTTTTTGTTTAAAGACTAATGTTCACTATATAGTCTTCTTATTTGAGCACTTTTTTAATCTATTGGAGTGAATCGAGGATGAGCACATTTGTAACGAGAAACCAAAGGTTTTATCCAGAAAGACTGCAGTCATAGGAATGACTCTTCTATGTCAAATAGAAGTGTGTAGAAACTTAAATATTTAAAGGATTCCTGATACTGTGGATCCGATCTTCTGATTTCACAGGTTTCAGAAAATCAATTGGACCAAAGGGTTCTTTTCCAGATGAAATCCCAAGTCAACCTCTAGTTCCTTAGGAACCGCAAATAGAGATCATCCAGGCTTATTTGGTATTCCACGCATGCTTAGCATCTGGCAGGCATTTAAAGTCTGTCCAGTAGCTTACAGTTAATATGGATACTTTATCACCCTTTTGGACCTTTTCTCTACTGCGAAAAACGGCATACAGTATTTCATTGTGTTAATGGGGCATGAGAGACACAAATAAAAAGGCACTTGGTTCATACTGGGTACCTGTGAACAGAGAATATTTTTAAATATCTGTAGGTGGTTCACTAACACAGGTAATTGAGTTTCAACATGCTTCTCCTCGGAGCCTTTCCACGGAGTGTTCTGTCATACCCCTAAGTAAGGTGGGAAATAAGAAGTGAAACCTTTTAAGGAAACATCACCTTCCTTCACTTGATCCTTTAAAAAAAGTACTTTGTTAACTTGCTTAATGCTCCCTTTTATAGAAATCTCTTTTTTTAACTCAAAAAAAAAAAAAAAGAAGCATAACCCCATTTTTAGAGAAATAGCAAAGGTGTTAACACTCCCACTTAAAGTAAGTGACACAGACAATTCACAAAAGAACCAAGTGCTTGCTCAAGGCGTGTGCACGGTGATGACATGAGCAACCCTCCATGTGCATTAGGAGGACAAATAGCTCTCTTGGTAATTCTAAACATGTGTAAGTTATAACCTTCTCTCCTGGAAAAGGATTTCCCTCCCTCTGTTTATTGCAATCATATGCCTTTCAGTGAAAACTTGTTTTACTTTTCATGTACATGAAGAATAGTTAGCATTAAGGGATATATAGATTGAAACTTAGAGATTTTTGTTTTATCTTTTTTCAGTTGACTATATCTGTACATTCTGCTCACAAAAACAAAAACAGAATGAACATAGAAACGCGGTAAGGATTGTAGACTCCAGGGACTGCCCCAAGTTTTTACTTTCCAGTATCTGCTTACTCTTAGGTATACCAGTGATCATTGGAACTATACATTGTGAATATTCAATGGTTTAAACCGATCAGAAGATATGAAATTAAACGTGAGATGGGGCTACCCATGGTCCAGCCTAGCTAAAGGATAAAACGTGATTTGCCAAGTAGTTCCCAAGAGTGGTTATAGAGCTTGGGTAGAGATCAATTACATGCATGTAATTAAAAATAAGGAAATCATATGTCTAATGATACACCTATGTCTCCAGAGGAGGGTGTGGGCAGCTTGCTGAGGACACAGAGATTAGAAAGCGGCTTCTGGCCCGGCGGCGTGGCCTAGTGGCTAAAGTCCTCACCTTGAACACCCCGGGATCCCATATGGGCGCCGGTTCTAATCCTGGCAGCTCCACTTCCCATCCAACTCCCTGCTTGTGGCCTGGGAAAGCAGTCGAGGACGACCCAAAGCCTTGGGCTCCTGCACCCACGTGGGAGACCCCGAAGAGGTTCCAGGTTCCCTGCTTCGGATCGGTGCGTACCGGCCGTTGCGGCTCACTTGGGGAGTGAATCATCGCACGGAAGATCTTCCTCTCTGTCTCTCCTCCTCTCTATATATCTGACTTTGTAATAAAATAAATAAATCTTAAAAAAAAAAAAAAAAGAAAGAAAGAAAGCGGCTTCTAGGATTACCCACCTGGACTGTAACCTTCTGAGTGCTTGTCCCACACTGCTGCCACCCCAAACACTGTCTAGTCTCCAACAGCGAGGGCAGCCCTGTGAGGGTCTTAAACCAGGCTGTACAATTTCAATACATGAGGCATTTCCCTACATGGACAAATGTCTCACTTGCATGCCAGGCGTATACCAATTGTGCCTTTGAAAACTTGCTTAAAAATACAAAATTCATTTTGTATGTTTGAAAGAAAATATTCTGTTTGGCTCCCCAAAACTTAGAGTTATTCCAATACGTTCACATGGAAACTTTCCATTTAACTACGCAAGATGGCAAAGAAAAATATTTTAAAGAAATATAACCCTGGCATTCTTTTACTAATGTATTCATTCGTTTATACACTCACTCAATACCTATTTACGGAGTTACGGCTAGAATGTGTACAGGGGATGCAGTGTGGATGGAGCAGTTAAACACTAAAAACAATACTACCTTTTGAACTCACATTCTGTTTAGAAGATAAACAATAAATGAGACAAACAGAAAATTCAGAGAACATTCACTGATGGAAAATATCCTGGAGAAAATTGAAGCAAGTCAGAGACACAGAATGTACCCTGGATTTCTTGGGAGGGGGTGGGCAACAAGTATGGGTTGGGAGGAGGTGTTTCTTCGGAGTAACTGCCAGGGTTCCTGGCCGGCAGTACTTTTCAGGGTCACTTTCTATGTGTTAGTTCAGATCTACAAAGCAACTTTTAATTTATAACATCATAAGAAATAGCAGGTTCAAAGAGGCTTGGTGACTTGCAGAAGGTCACAAAGTTAAGACAAAGTGTCAGCAACTGGCATGCAAACTCCACTGGGTAGCTTTCTTGCGTAACACAGTCTGTTTAATTTTAAATCCTATAAGACCTTGTTTATCATCAGACGATATGGTGTGTGTGTGTGTGAGAGAGAGAGAGAGAGAGAGAGAGAGAGAGAGAGAGAGAGAGAGAGAGAGAGGGGGAGAATGGTCAAAGTGAACCGGAAATGCCATCTTGGGAGCCTCACCACACACCTCCTGCCATTGAGGCACCGCATAATCAGACACAGAGCACACACTCCTTGCTGTTCAGCATTTCAGCATGTGGAAAAGCACCACGCTTGGTCCCTTTAAAACAGAAGGTTGCAACCAGCGCGACTGTGCCAGGAATGCAATGAACAAAAAGACATCTGTTTAAGATGAACACAACAAGGAAAGAGCTCACAAGTCCCCGTATTATCTTTTTCGTTGTGAAGAATGCTCACATTGATTTCCTTGCCAGGTAGTTCTCCAAAAGTTTTGATGTCCCCATGGGTGGATATCAATTTGGTGTGACTTAGTTTAGGGAGTCCTCACTTTCTACATCCCATATGCTGAAAAATCACGCTTGCATGAACATTACATCAGAGAAATTGCACTTTGGTTTCCTCTGAACAGAAAGAGTCAATTTCTATGCCAACCACCTTTCCTTACCATTTGAACTTGATACACTTATTTACACACACATATACATCTACATATATCTTCCCCATTAGATTGTTAAATGGATTGATTTATTATTTCTCAATAATCTTTTTACTGTGTGACTATTTTCCCTGGAAGAAAACAAATTAGATGCTATATTTTGCACACCAAATCCATCAAAAGCATCCTATAGCAGACATGCAGGGGACTTCTGAATGTGGACAGGATTAATCACCTATGCAAGGTACCTGTGTCTGTCACACGTGATGTGGGGCAGCTCTCTTGAAGCTGATTGGGCTGTAGGCACTTTGTTTATGGAGCAGTTGTTCTGGGTTCTCTGTGAGGACAGTGATATCCCCTAGGTACCTAGAGAGTGCTGGTAGATCTGCTCTTACCATTGAAGCCACTTCCTGCAACATTTGGCAGGCAGTGCCCAGGCAGTGCCCAGGCAGCAGGGAACCATAGAGGTTCAAGGGGACCCAATCAAGCATTCTATAATTGATAGCAGATTGATGAGTTTGTAAAGCTAAGGAAATAACCCATTAAAGTGGTGCATTGAGAGTTAATGCACTTTTATTCGACGATAAAAGCTTAAATAATTTTTCTTTCCGATGGTGAAAGAAAGCTGTTTTGATTAAAAGCAAATAAGCAAATAAAATATATTTTCACAACAAGGAAATTAAACAAAAGGAAATAGCTTGAAATTGTTGAGAATCTTGAATCAAAATGGAGTATTAAGAACACCAACTTTATTAGACTCGCAGCCTTATTTCTGCAGGGCCAGTGAAACAAAAATAAATAATAGCTGCTATGACCAAGTGCGAGGTTGAAAAAACAATTTCTTTTAATCAAAAAGTAACATAAACATTCTTTTTAGTCTAAATATGCAGCATTTTTTTAAATCCAAAGTTGAAAAAAAAAAGATTACATTACCTTTTAACTCATGTTTATTTTTTATTCCTCATTTAAGTATAGCGGTAGAATATCCTCTTACCACAAACCTTATACTCTCCCTGATGGGGGTGGAATTGGCAGTGTTTAGATTAAGTAACATGTCTTGAAACCTTTAAAATTTGCTTTTCCTGTAGAATGTGAGATACCACTTGTGGTTTCTAAAGGGGAATTTGTCCTGATATTGATGATGGAGTATTAGATTTCAGATGTTTCTATGAATGTGTAAAGGCTGCCAACAGCAGCACTCCCCAGTGGTTTGAGAGAACGATGCCTCCTCTGACCACATAATTGCTAAATTGTGCATGTCAAATGGCTTCCGGCTACGCTGCCCCCTTTTCTAGCGGGTTATCAAGGAAAACTTGCTGGAGAATGGTGTTGTTTATGTGTCCTGTAAGTTAGGAACTCAAAGGTCAGGCGTTGCCAACAGCGTTTTCAGATCAGGAACTGCTCCTTTTCCCGAGCTTGGTAACGTGGCTGTCCTGTGCGCCCTCCTGCTTGTTACCAAATCGATGTGTTTAGTTGCTAAGTCAAAGCCAACTTTCACACTCGCGTTTTCTCATTCATAGCATCTTTAATCATAACCCTTGTTTATTGTATGACTATATTCCAAATGTACATGACAATATTGATTTAGTTTCCCATAATTATTCTTGAAGTTATTGAAAGATGGATATTTAGAAAATCATTGAGATTCCAGGACAAACACTAATTAAATATTGAGTGCACCGCCAGTGTTTAGTGCATGACCTAAGAGCCCTTAATGTGGTGAGACAGCAATGTCTCTTCATGAGAGTGTTATTTTTGTCTGATTTCAGTGCTAACCAGATGTAGAGGGTTCTATTAATACACTGTGAGTAATGCTAGAATTGAGCTGTTAGACTCCATTGAGTGTGTGGTATAGAATCTTTGCTCTTCCTGCATGTTTTCGATGAGTCATACCCCTGAGCCTTTGCCGTTGCTTGTTCTACTGGTTAAACAGCTACTGCAAGATTAATCTTCAGTTTTGACAGTTACAACAGTTGCAGCAATTAATTACCAGGAAATAATTTCCCATCCCGAAAGCTACAGATCATGACAACATGTTCGTAGATGCGGCACAGGACTTAACTGCTTTCCTCAAAGTCTAACAGAAGATATCTTTGGGATGACAACTCCTGAGACTCACAAATTGCATATTCCTAAAGGAAAGAATGGTGCAGGGAGGTTCTTGGATTTTTTCAAATGAGATGTGAAAACATACTTGACATTCACTTTTGATCAGAATTCTGTGATTACATTGTGTATGTAAACTTCAACCTTCTATAAGATTTTTTTTCTTTCTTCTTTGCTTAATTGTGATGATATCATTTCATGAGATGTGGTTTATGAATCTAAAAGCTGAAAGAACAAAAGGAAACAAATGTCGAACATGATAGGGCCCAATATTCCAAGTACAGACAAAGACTCCAAGCAGCAGATGAAATCTTCCACAGCATCTGAAACAAATGAAAGGAAAACAGATTGTCATCAAATTCTTTTTTTCAAAAGTTTGATACATATTTCTTGGGGGAATAGTTTGCAAATGATGTATAAAATATGTGAAATACAATTGTAAACAGACACGCCATTTACCTAGGTTACAATCTGTTCCCTGATCTTTGTTCATTCTTAAGAAAAAAAGACAGGGTACACCACTTGGAGCAGAATTGGACCAAAATAAATCCGAGATTGAATTATTAGAACTGACATTATTAATATTTTTTTAATATTCCATGGCTTTCTCCTGATTCTTCACATGCCACATCTTTAGCAAACCCCAGAGCCTTAATCATTTTAAGATTTGCTGTGTTCTCAATAGCTGTTTGCTGGTATGCAAGCACAATCTCTTTGAATAGTAATAAATATGCATGTCTGAGGAGGAAAGCTGTAGTCAGAGAATCGTACATCTCAAGTATTAACTGCTATATGCAGTGTTTCTTACACTCTTGTTTACTGAACACATGTTGCCCTGGGGTCTGAAACTGAGCTCCGCTTGGCCTTTTGTGTCACGTTGGTTTCTTTCTTTTAGCAAAGGCAGGGCACCGTGGGGGTGAGGTGAAGCGGGAGAGGCTGGGGCAGACAGGGCAGGAGGAGAAGGTGGATCCTTTGCAAAAGAAAGGCAAAGCTCTCGGTGGGTTGCTTGCTGTCGGAACATGGGAAAATCGAATGCCTGCTGCAAAGGGGCTTCTTCCCACCCCACCCCCTCAGCTCACCCCACGCCAGCCCAGCTCAGCCACCAGTCACTGACCACAACCGCCGCCAGACTTCTCCCACCCTTTGAGGTTGCACATGTGCCAGAGCGCTGAGTGACACCACGTTTTGAAACCGATTGTACAACATTGTCCAACACAAGCCATGCAGAAACCTTCGCCGGCTGTGCTCACGGCCAGGGCTCACAACAGAGACCATTTCTTTCTAGGTGGTCAGCCGTGGAGCCGCCATTCTGACAATTGTTATTGTGTGTGTATCTTGCCACAGAATCGCTGGGGTAGAAACGCAGGATGCACACACTTGCAGGGCAATGAAAAGGCAAAAGATCAGCTAGATCTGTTTCGTCACACACCTTGGGCTTTGAATGTTTTGTTTTTCCCACCCAGTGTACCACGTACAATTTATCAGTCCTTTTCCTTACTGGTGCTGTATAATGTTCCAAGTCAGTTCGTATTGATGGAGTCTTTTAAAGGTGCGGTTTCGATAAGGCATATGCTGGTCTAATTTGAAAGGAGCAGAAGTTCCAGGGAAAATAAGAAATTGCAGCTGGTAGCTTCAGTAGTTTTACTATTTTCGAACCGTTCTTAAAGTATATGATATTTGAATTCATTCCACAAATTCAAATTGGACTCTGTGTACACTAGGATATACTGTATGGTGCTCTGAGTAATGCCGGCTTGCAAAAATTGCAGCATAGACTGATGCTAAGGAAGCAGCTTTGCCATGTCTAAAATCTTGTCAAGCATTTCCTACAGAATGAAAATGCTGACGACCTAGCTACCTCCGCAAGCTTGGGTGCTGCTAAGGCATGTCGTCCTCATCCATCTACTTTAACACAAAGTGGGCAATTAGTACTACTCAGGCTGGGATACAGGCATACAGTGTTTCCACTATATCCAAAATGCTGATTTCCAGGGATTTACACTCAGTCCAGGAAAAAAAAAATTGCTTTGGATCAAATTGCCATCCAAGCTTCAGCCACACGCAGCCTTGTTTTGTTTAAGAAGTTTAGAAGTAAGCAAGCAAACACAGGACTACCCTCCAGGCTGATGAATGCTGGTCGTGGACAATAGCTTCTGTTTTTCATTTCTACCTATTGTCTTGTCTTCAAGATTTTTGGCCCTTTTGTATTTGATTTCCAGGTTTTTGTAGACTTCGTGCCTGAATCTTGCAAACACTTACAGAGGAAATCTTTGTGCTTAACTTTGCAAACCACATAAGAGGAAAATATACTTTTGCTCTGTACACCACATGGTCCCTAAGCTTAAAGCTTTCCCATTGGTCATTTGTTTCTTCAGCCTTCCTCAGTTCTCTCTTGCTGGCACTGGTGATCACGTTGTGTTGAGTTTCCTTATTAATACTCTGCTAAGCCAAAGAAAACCTCTCTTACTCCATCCCTGAAAGCAATTAACCTGTAACATGAGCTCTAACATCACTGCACACTGCAGAGAACCAACAAAGATTTGTTACTTGGCATAATGACAAGTTTTAATCCTCTCCCAGTAGAACTCTCCAGAGGATTTTCAGCAAATGGACATTACTGAGCAGACATGTTCCAACTGCGGTGGTATGATGCCTTGGAAGTATTCCAAACATGAACAGTCTACCCAGAGCCGGTGCATAATATCAACAATTGACCATAAATACCCTCCTCAAACTGTTTTCCACTCAAAAACCTTACTAAACAAAACCCGAAGAAGCTCACGTAATAAATTAAGCAACTAACGCATGAAAATATACTATGATGGAATTTCTCGTGTCACAAAATTTTGCCAATACTTATGGCACTTTCTCATACCACTTACGATTTAAAAGGTCGTCAAAATTGTTCGTAAAGAAGCTACCACTGAAATTTATAGTAAATAAATAGTGTATCAGTCGTGCCTATTTGGATTGAGTGGTTTATTCATTCCTCCATTCTTCAGCACCAACATTACATGGATTATTCATTTTTTCTTTTGAAACTTTTGTACTGTATTATATATTAAGTTGACTTCAGTATATAAATATTTACTTTGCTCTCTTTATTCCTTGATGGCAGTTCAAATGTTTTCCTTTTATCCCTACTTAAACTGATGAAGAAATTTTGCAAAAACAAAATCCATAATTCATATCTCAGAACCTGTCTGTATGATGCTATTGGACACAGTTTCCAACAGTTGATTCTCAATTTAAAGTTTGTGGGTGTCAGTTAATGGAGCTAAATTCACTCGTAATAAAATCCAAGTGTTTCACGTGTTAACTTACTTGCCCAATCATCCCACATTCCTTCACTTCTTTAGTTTCTGCATCTTAATCTCCACCAAAACCAAAGCAAAATAAAACAGATTTTAACAGTAAGAAACATCTATAGAAGTGCCTTTTTAAAGAAGAAAAAGAAGAGCCATAGTTTTAATTTCACTGCTATTTAATTTCTTAGCCAATGATTGAGGTACCTGTTTTCAGTAATGGTGTATTTTGGTTTTATTCAAGTTGCTTTACCTAGTAATGTGCCTTGTGGCTGAACCACTGATTTAATAATTTTCTACTCAGGAACAAGCGGATCACTCAGTGGCTAGGATTAGTCTCCAAATTACCTCTTCTTACATCAATAAGTACTTTTCTTTTTTTTTTTTCCTCTTTAGATTGATTTATTTTATTCGGAAGTCAGATATACAGAGACGAGGAGAGACAGAGAGAAACATCTTCTGTCCACTAATTCACTCCCCAAGTGGTTGCAACGGCTGCAGCTAAGCAAATCTGAAGCCTCGAGCCTCTTCCGCATCACCCATGTGGGTGCAGGGTCCTAAAGCTTTGGGCCATCCTCTACTGCTCTCCCAAGCCACAAGCAGGGAGCTGGATGGGAAGCAGGGCTACGGGACATGATATGGCGTCCATATGGTATCTTGACACGTGCAAGGCAAGGATTTTAGCCAATAGGCTACCACACCGAGCCCAAATGTTCACTTTTTTTGTTTGTAGAGGGGCACGAGCCAGCGCCCATATGGGATGAATGTTCACTTTCTAAATGACCACAGTGGACAAGGATAACCTAAAGCAAAAATTAGAATCTGGTGCTTTGGTCTGGGTCCTGATAGAATTAATTATGCAGAAATCATTCCACATGGATGTCCTGGAATCCAATTAATACTTCATCCCATGCTGTGCACCGACAGAAATTGAATACAGAAACAAGACAGATATCTAACAAAGGTACTCCGATGCCTTAATCAGCAGGTAGAATGCAAGCCCCTGTGCCAGTAACACACTGAAAGCCAAAATCCAAAGGCGTTGTCTTGTAAAGCAACAAATACATACACTTAGAGTAAGTAGGAAGAAGGGGATGAAAAGGAAATTCAACCAGTGAATCTTAATGCCAGTGGATACTGTAAACTGTGGAAGGGTTACAGGCTCTGAAGAGACTGAAGCAAGAAGTGTCTGATGCCAATGAATTTTGTGTCTTAGGTAACGCTTAAACAGTAGAACAGATATTATTAAAAACTGCTGCCCAATGAGGATGTTTGAATTTACTAATATGCATGTATGTTCACAAAAGTTGCATTAAAACATTAAATTCGTATAAGATTGCTTGGTTTCTGTTTAAATATGACCCAGTCATTGGTTAATTCTGCTTTTTATTCATTGAAAGATACAGGCAATTAAGCAAGTTGAGGCTGGCGTGGTGGCTTAACTGGCTAATCCTCTAACTGCAAATAGCAGCATTCCATATATGAATGCTGGTTTTTGTTCTACCTGCTCCACTTCACATCCAAGGTCCTACAACTAGATGGGGAGATCAGCAGAGGATGACCCAAGTCCTGGAACACTGAGCCATAGGAGATCCAAAGGAGGCTCCTGGCTCCTGGATTCTGATCAGCTCAGCTACAGTTTTTGTGGCCATTTGGGGAATGAACCAGTGGATGGGAGATCTTTCCATCTCTACTTCTCTCTATAAATCTGCCTTGGCAATAAAAAGAAATAAATCTTTAAAAAGTATGCTTTATGAGGCCGGTAGGAGAGCTGTCAAATAACAGATACCTCAAACTTTGGAAAGAAAACAAGGAAGGAACAAGGTGGGTCATGCTTTAAGTAAGTTGATATGATATCCACACCTCAAGTAGAATGTGCTGCTTCATTTTCTTTGTTATTAAAGAAGCATGTCCTGGGCTCTAACTGGCATATTGATCCACTTCCCCAAAGTCAACCAGACAGAAAAGTTTCACATATCCCATGCTTTGAGCAACAGTTGCTGAAGATACTGTGACGTGCATGAAATGAGAAGTAGAACCTGAATGCTGATACACGGGTTTCCTGATTCCTTTGGCATGTTTTGCCAGGCAGAAAGCAGACTCAGATCTTGTTGTACCAACAGCAGTTTCAGAAAGAGAAATGATTCAGCCATTAATACTTTGACAGACACATTCTCTACAATGAGATTTATTTTAGGGATTAGACAAATAGTTTACAAATTGAAGCTATTTTCAATGTGTAGCAAAAGAAAGAACATATTGAAATGTTTACTAATTATTCAACATTATCAAAACACTGCAAATGCAGAATTTTCCGGGGTGCAAGTGGTAGGGGTTCAGGGATTCTACAAATATAATAACATTTCATTGTCTTACTTCGATAAACTATGAATCCTGAATGTGTCAAATGCGGTCATTTAGTTAGCAGTACATCATCATCCTGAAAAAGTTACTCTGCATCATGGCAACAGATAATCACCACCCCCTCTTGTTCTTCCTACCAGAAGCCATAGGTGCATGGCATACCATGGGACATGCCCCTTCTTGGTTAACTAATGTTAGAACTAAGTCTGTAGCTAATGAAAAATAAACCTTTCATGTGCATGCATATGTATGTCATAATTTCTATTCTGTTTTAACTTCTATTTATTTGACAGAGATAGATATTGTACTTCCCACATTTTCACACTGGGACTGGATTGTGCTGGAGCTGGGAGCTCAGTGCATGCCTATCTTAGAGTGATGGGCACCCAGTTCCCTGAGCTATCATACAGAGGAACTCAGGGAACCAAAGTGCTCTCTGATAAATGTAGATGTCTTACCCCGTGTCTCAGCTGCTTGACTAAACTTCTCAGCTCCTTCTCTGGTTGAGACAGCATCTGTAATCATTATAATCTGTTATATATGATACCGATAGCTTTATTTTCATTATGTGAGCTTTCATGGACATTCTTAAAATTAATCAAAATGTAATTCTTAAATGAAAGCTTACAGGCTTTCCCCCCACAATTACCTAAAAGACAAATGTATTTGATCATCAGGAGGCCAAGGTACATCTGAGTTACAAGTACAGCTGTTCTGTTACACAGTTTTTGAGCTAAGTTTTGCTTTTACTCCTTTGAAATAGGCATTTCTTCTTCTTTTTTTTTTTAAATGTTAGAAACCAAAACTTTCTGTGAATGGGAAACCCGTAAATTACTATAGAACTATCTTATTAAATATTATACTGGACACATATTTGGATGTAAAAATTAAAGTAGTCACTTTCCAATTTGCTTTTAATAATAAGGGAGTTTTATGAAAGATTAAAATGCACAAATAGTTATTTAAATATCTGAAGATATACCTAATAATAGATACATTTACTACAGGCATGCTAAAGAATATTAATCACTAGCATTCATTACATCTTGTTTACTGAAAAATATGAAAATCATATATTTTCTCCCAAAGTTACATTAAGAATAAATAACATTGAATCTTTGAAAAGAAAAGGGAGTTTTTTAATGAGTGAAATTTCTAGATTTTTCTAAAAACTACGGTCAAAGGCTCAGGTAATCTCATGGCTCTGGTTTGTGTCTTGGTCTTCTCATTGATAGATTTGCATGAAGAAACTCCGTGGATTTTTGCTTTGCTTTTCATAATTCAGTCTTATAATATTGATGCTTTATGCCATGATGCTGCATATTCACAAGTCAGTAATTCAGCATCAATGGGAAAAAAAAAAGTATTGAGGGGAAAATTACTTTAAAATATCTCTCTCTCATTTCCACATTACTACCTTCCTGAAAGCAGAAACTTGGACGTGACAGTGTGGTAGCTACATATCTACAAGAGAACACTTAGACATGTTCTAATTATTTCTTTCATATGTGAATCATAAAACTGCATATCCTTGGCAAACATTAATTCTAGCATTGTAAAATATAAGCAAAATTTATCATTCTTATGCTTTGAACTCTCATTGCAAAATATAAAATTATCGGTAACACATTTAGCAATATGTTTATAAATAAAGTCTATTCATTTGGGGAAACCACAGATCTTCTCTTGCTATGAGCAGGAGTGTGAATTGTCTGCAGATGAACTCTGCTATAGGTTATAAACAAAAAATACCATAGGGGAAGATTGACTTTAAAGAGTAAAAGAGGCCAACTTTTGCCCATTTTGATACAATAAACAGTTACATTCCTCAGTTTCAACAGTTGGAAATGAAATCTAAAACAAATGTATCCTTTGTTCCATCTTTTTAAAAAATGATAGCTTTTATTATATCTTTGTTTGTCATTATTTTTTGAAATCTGTGTTCCAAAAACGCATCAGATGTATAATGTGCTCCATTAAAATGATACATGTGTACTAGGGGAATTCTATCTGAAATACTATGAAGACAATATTTTTGATGCCAAAATATTAAATTCTTGGAACTTGGTTCAGAAAAGTAATTGGGATCAATGGGTTAATTGTTTTAGAGCATTTATAAGTAAATATTATTAGCAAAATATTTTAATTACTGTGCTTTATGGGGCCCAAATGTAAGCATTTATTAATACAAACCAAGCGCTCATGACAAATTTGCACAGAAAATGATAAAATATTATGTATGAAATGAAGCATTAACATGGACCATTAAGTCCTCTATTTTCATTTAATTGAATTTGTCAGTAGTATACCCTCTTTAACTGAAAAGCAGTCATAACCACAAAATTAAATAATAATTAAAGAGACAACTATTGAAAGAGTTGCTTAGGAGCTAAGGTTCTATTTAACCAAAACAGAGCAATTTCATGTAAATCACAGACCATATAGACACAATTCTAAAAATTATGCCTCCTGTGGTTCAGTATATGTTTTACTTAGCAAGTGTTTTCACCATTATAGATAAGCTGCCCTAGTTGAAGGACTGATTTAATTGAAAACAAGTGGTCAAAAGTTTCAGGAAACTGAATTATGCTGTGTAAGTCAATAAAAGTGATACACGGTAATTTTTATTTCTGAATAGTTAGTGAATTTTGCCAATTAATGCTTGTATGCACATATGGAATTATAAGTATATGTTTTCTTTACATTCTTGGTAAACCTTTTTACAAACTGTGCACATGAGTGTGTAACTCACAAGGACTAGCGTACCTTTTACTGGAGCACTTTGCTAGTATATATGAATGTGGGAGGTATTTTGAGTGGTTTTCATGCTCAAATTGTGAAATTACTTTTTCAAATGAAATTTTGTTTTCAAATGACTGCTTAAAAATTCAAATCTAAAGCTCGGTGTTAATGACCAAAAAGTCTAATTCCCCTTATTTCTGTGCGTATGCATGCATGTATAGTTGTGTGTAAATGTCTTTGTGTCCACACGGATGCCTGTATTTATAGTTGCCATTTGAAAGGTCTTTAACCTTTGCAAAAAAAAATTTTTTTCCCTCTACCTAGACACGCTCCATATTGCACAGCCAGCAGGGGGAGATAAGATTTAAGGAAATAGCAAAATGAACTTCAAGGAAGCTGATACTTTCTGAAACAAATAAACAAACAAAAGAAGGCTTGTCTGGGAGCCCTGGTGCTTCGGGCATAGGGTTGGATGCTGCCTGTGGATGGTAATTTTGATAAGCATTCGCCAATGGATACTGTACACAGTGAATTCTAATTATTGGGAGTCATTCCTGACACTTTCCAATATACAAGTATGGTTGAATTCATTCGTGTGGCCCTGTGATTCAACATAAATAATATTAAAAAGGTGAACCCACATTCACATACTCTCCTAAATTGGGAGAAAATATTGATCTTGTTTCAGATTCTCAGAGGAACCATCACGTCTGACTCCAATACAGCAGTTCATAGATCAGCACAGCTGAAGGATTCCAACTTTTTAAAATAAGTTATTAGCAAAATATAATTAAAATTGTATTCTATATTTGCCAAATGATTCACATAAATTCTTGGATGCATTGGATAAGACTTATTGTCTTCTAACAAAACTTTGTATCCTGAATATTTAAAAAATTGGAATTTGGAATAAAATATTCCCACTTTCTTATTGACAAACCCTATTTTCACCAACGCAGTTTAGCCACGATGAGAGTCTTCTCAGTTTGTCTGATACTTAGAACCTTGGCAAGTAGGAACAGTGCACGTGGCTGACATTAATGCAAAGAAGTGGGTTTTTCATATAATAGTTCAAATTGATAAGGAAAATTTATGGAGTAACGTATAACTTGTCACTAAGGAAACAAGATTCTTAAAAGTGTATCTTACATTTGTATTGGTGGTTTTGCATTGGAAAGCAATTTCACATATTCTATTCTGCCTTTCTTTGGAAACCAGAGAGAGTGAGGAGGAGACAGGGAGATGGGGACAAGGAGAGAAAAAGAAGAAGGTAGTAGAGAAGAGAGAGGTAGATGAGGAGAAGCAGAGGAGAGAAAAAGAACCCACATTCTCTGGGCCACCCCCAAACTATTCCCCATAGACAGGGCTGGACCAAGCCAAAGCGAGGAGTATGGAGATCACACCAAGGTTTACACGAGAGTGGCAAGAACCAAGTGCCTGAGCCATCCAGCACCTGCTATCTCCCAGAGTGCGCATCGGCAGGAGGTTGGAATCAAACATGGGCCTGAGCTCTAAGTCCGGCACTCCCCTAAGGGACACACATGCCACTGTGGTGCCAACAGTTGCCCCAAACTTTGAAATGTTTTAGGCAATCATATTTTAAAAGAGACTTATTATACCCACTTCACAGATTAAAATTAGGCTAAGTTTCAAAGACTTTTGAAATTAAAACTTGGTTGCATAACTTGAAATTTTTGTTACAGCTAATAGAAAAGTGACTCTTCCAGCTTATACCTTGATATGGAATAAGTGAGCTTCTCCCATTTAATCTCTTCTTCTCTTAGTATCTACGGATAATTAAATACCAATTCTTTTTCATGTTTCAGCTGTCCCATCACTATGTTAAAATAACTATGTTAGGTAAAAATTGATTTTTAAAAACATTCAGTTGGATTTCAGAGAAGTTAAACATTTTTGCCAGGGTCTGGCATGGTAGCCTAGTGGCTAAAGTCCTCGCCTTGCGCACACTGGGATGCCATATGGGTGATGGTTCTAATCCCAGCGTCTCTGCCTCCCATCCAGCTCCCTGCTTGTAGCCTGGGAAGGCAGTCGAGAACAGCCAAAAACCTTGGGATCCTGCACCCATGTGGGAGACCCAGAAGAGGCTCCTGGCTCCTGGCTCCTGGCTTTGGATCAGTGCAGTTCTGGTTGTTACGGCTGCTTGGGAACTTACTCAAGAGACAGAAGATCTTCTTTTCTTCTGTAGTTTCTGACTTTCCAATAAAAATTAAAACAAATACATATTTTTTAAAATTTGGCCAAGTCCTCAACACACATGCTTACACATGTATACATACACATATTTTAAAGAAACTTGGTGATATTTTCCAAAATTCATTTTCTTTTCATATAATTATTAATATTCTTGACGAGTAAATACTAATCGTGTATATCTTTGTGATGAGATGCGATTTTTAAAAGTCGATGTATGCATTGTAGAAAGCTGATTCATTTGGGTCAATTATTATTTCCATTGCCTCATCGACTTATTTTCATGGTAGGAATGTTTAAAAAAATCTTCTGAGTATTAATTTTGAAATTTATTACTCTTCACAATTTTTCTGTGCAGTAGATCGTAGATCACTAAAACTTTCTCCTACAATCTAAGTAAAATGTTGTCTGTTTTGATCCACATCTGTTCTTTCAGCATCGCCTCCATCTCCCCATGAGTTCATATGGTGTTTGTCTTCCTGTGCTTGGTTTAGTTTGCATAGTACATTGTCTCGCAATTTCAACCATGTTGTTGTGGCTGTCAACACAGCCTTCTTTTTCAAGTCTGTATAGTATCTCAGTACGTGTACCACATGTATTTTACCTATTCAATTCCTTGCTGGTCATTTGCATTGCTGTCATCTCAGCTATTGTAAATAATACTAAAATGAACGTGAACATGAAGATAACTCCTCTGCATATAAATTTCAGTTCATTTGGACATATACCCAGAAATGGGATTACTGAATCATCTGTTAGTTCTATTTTTAGTTTCCAATATTCCAATTTTATTCTCTCTCCAGCCAATACAGAGCGTCTAACTCTGATTTCAAAAGATTAGGTTTTTTTTTTTAAAGAGACAGAGGACCATAGAATTCCAGGATTGAGAATTATTGCAGAGATTAGACCTCAGCTGTGACCACACTGTGTCCTACTTGAATGCTTCGATTTGGGACGTTATGGTTGAGTTCATGCAGGAGACAAAGACTGAAGGAGTTTTGCTAAGATATCTTATTCTTACTAAAATATTTAATTCCTTTAAGTTACTGAATATTTTATTATGCATAGGCTAAACTGAGATCCATATAATTTAATGTAGGAATTTAGGCTGTTTTTGGATTTTAGATATGCTGGTTTTTTTTCTTCTAAAACATCAATATCATTTGTTGTAAATTCATGTAACAGTGTTGGTTTTTCTCCCATAGTTCACCCCTCACACCTTTCAGACTCTCCTTTCTTTGCCAGCATGTCACTGCAACTTTCACTCCATTAACTACTGCAGTCAATTTTTAAAACAGAAAAGGCAATATGTGAAATAAATTCTCAAACTATATGGATCTCTTTATTGAAATTTGGTGTAGTAAAGTGTGACCATGACCAGACATGCTGAATGGTAAATTACCAGAGAGTCTCAGGGGTTTTGAACCCATTGCACAAGGTACTGTATTCCGCTCTAACATGTATTTATTAAAAGATATATTTATTTTTATTGGAAAGGAAGAGTTACAGAACTACAGAGAGAAAAATCTCTTTGTTGGTTTACTCTGCAAATGGTCACAACAGCTAGAACTGAGCTCATCTGAACCTACGCACCAGGAGCCTCTTCCAGGTTTCAAACGTGGGTGCAGGGTCTCAAGGCTTTGAACCATTCTCCACTGCTTTCCGAGGCCATAAGCAGGGAGCTGGATGGGAAGTGGAGCTGCTGGGATTAGAACCGGTGCCCACATGGGCTGCCAGTGCTGCAAGGCGGGAGAACTAGCCACTTGAATGCCAGTCCCTAATATGTACTTTTTTAACATTCATTTATTTCTTTGAAGGAGACAGAATGCAATAAAGAAAGAGAAATAGACACACAGAGAGAATATTCCTTCTACCAATCTGTTGATTCAGTCTGCAAATGGCTATACCCACCAGTTCTTAGACAGGAGCCTTGTGTTCCCTCTGGATCTTATACATGCAGGGACTGCCTCTCTAGGCACCTCAACAGGAATCTGAATGTAAATTGGTGGGAAACTGGAGTCGGGACCCAGATTCAAGAGTGAATGCACACACTTTCCTCTGGGACACGAGCATCTCAAACAACAGACTACACTCTGTTTCACATGTTCCACTTTAAGAAGCTGAAGAACTGGGCCCAGTGTGGTAGCATAGTGGCTAAAATCCTTACCTTGCATGTGCTGGGATCCCATATGAGTGCCGGTTCGTGTCCCGGATGCCCCACTTCCCATCCAGCTCCCTGCTTGTGGCCTGGGATAGTAGTTGAGGATGGACCAGAGCCTTGGGACCCTGCACCCGTGTGGGAGACCTGGAAGAAGCTGCTGGCTTTGGATAAGCTCAGCTCCGGCCGCTGCAGCTTCTTGGAAAGTGAAGCAGTAGATAGAAAATCTTCCTCTCTGTTTCTCCTCCTCTCTGTATATCTGAGTTTCTAATAAAAATAAAATAAATTTTACAAAAAATGTAGAACTATAATATGCCTTGTGTATGAAAAAATAGAATAAAATTGTTTAGCAACTATTTAGCATTTCAACAGAACTAGCAACTTAGCGATAACATACTGGGAGGTTTACTAAAATAGAAAAGAGGAATATTTTTAGGATACGATCACTTTAACCAGATCATGAGAAATTTTACCTATTTTTATTGGATAGAGGAAGAGAGACACAGAAAGAGAATGTCCATCTAATTGATTGGTTCATTCCCCACATGAGCACAATGACCAGAGCTGGGCAGATCCAAAGTCAGGAAACAGGAGCCAGGAGCCAGCACCTTCTACTGGGTCTTCCAAATGAGTGCAAGGGCTCAGGGATCTGGGCCATGCACTGCATGCTACCCAGGCCACAAGTCAACAGCTAGATATGGAAGCTGAGCATCTGGGCCACAAACTGATGTCCATTTGGGATCCTGGTACTGGCAGGTGGAGGATTAGCTCATTGAGACAGTGTGATAGTCCTCTAACCAGAATTTTAAATCTTTCCCCCGCAAAAAAAAAAAAAAAAAAAAAAAAAGCATTGGGATGATTAACCTACATCTTAGAAGTGTAGAGGTATAGGAACAATTAGAGCTCTTCTTCCTAATGGGTAATTATTTTAAGTGTGATGTCCACCAACATTTCCATGTATGTGACTTATTATAGACCACCATGGATGTTCCTTAGTGTGCCTGCTTGGAAAAGGAAATTAATCAAGCTTCTGTGAGAGACAGATCTTCCCAGGCTTATATGAAATCTCAGCTTCATTTAATTCCGACAAAGTTTAAGCAGATTTTGATCCTCAAGCTGGTTCTCCTAAGCTTCCTCCTGCATCCAGGCCAGTGCCACACTAGTCAGAGCATGGGTCAGGCTGGATCAGTGAATGGGCCTCACTGCGTAAAGTTTGGTATCAACACATCTATAAAGGATGATTCACCCATCTTGCCCGTAGAACCAGGTGAACGCATGAGGTTCAACGGAAAGATATTTATGTCACCATTTACAGTTATGTCAACAGCAAAAAAAAAAAAAAGGGCAGGGAAGAGGGCTGAGATATTATAAAAGAAGATGAAAACTACAGAAGGTTAACAACAAAGAAACAAAACAAAACGCTAAGATACTTTGTGTTGAACTACAATCAGGAATGGGGTGTGGTAAAAGATCAAGCCATGGCTAGCAATGAAAGGAAAAATCCTAAGCAAAATATCAAGGGTCCAAAATGATTGGTTTGGGATTCCCAACTCCAAAGGAACCTGGTCTCTGTACAGATGTGTTCTCTTCTTAGATTGATAGCAAACTCATGAGGCAACAGATCCCAACTTGAAGTGATAAAAGAGCTGTTTAGTTCTTAGCCCATTTTTCATAAAAAGTCATAGATTTTGCTATAAACATACTCATATATTCATCTACATGATATTATCCTACATACCTTTGGGAGATGCTATGACATAAAGAATCTGTGCAAAGAACCCCCAAGTCTGAAACTTTGGGATTCCAAAACATCTAGCCTGAATTAGCTATATGCCCTGGTCAACAAAAGCCCAGTTTAGCGGATGAAGACATCTGGGTTCTAATCCAGTCACCAAATGTGTGACCAGGATTTTGTCGTTCTTTGCCTATCTCTTTCACCTGCAAAGAGAAGTGTGTGAAAATTTAATAATTACTAGGTTCGTTGTTCATATCTTGTAGCATTTTGTGACTTTCCTGATTCTAACACCCCATACTGTCATTGTTGATGTAGAACCTTTTTCTGAGGAACAGAGATCGTTTGGAGTTCCACTTTAGGAGCCGCATCAGGCATGCCAAGCATAAGGTGGTGAGCGTTTTTAGTGGATTAAAGTTCTTATTCCCACAGTGTCTGTAAAGAAAAAAAATATTGAAATTGTTAACAATTGAAAATTGATTTAGACATAAAGTGAGTAGCAGAATATGAACTTTGTAGTTGCAAATAAGCTCACAGTTCTCCCAAATCATTTGGTTTTTATTTTGGCTTTTTAATATGCTACATAAAACGTTTTTAGATCACTGCAAGAAATGTGGTTCATACTAAAAACAAATATTTCATGAGGTTGCCTATGCATGATGAAAAATGATGTTTTACTGCAGATGTTGTGGTTGCGTCCCAAATTCCCAAATCAATGTCACTTTTGTTAGAAGTGGTCAATATTATTCACACAATAAAATAACTCATTTGATTCTTCCCTGTATTCTTGTATACACATCACGAGCTAGATCTTGATTTTTTGTACTCATAAGAATTCTACCTAAACCTAACATTTTAAGTATATTGTGATTGCTTTCTAAGACCGTTGGAAAAATTCAGTGTAGTTCTGTGTTTTCTTGTGCCTGGAACCTAGCCATAGATAATTATCTTAACATATAAGAGTAATTTTTAAAATGAACTATTTAACCTTTCCCTGCTGAGCCACGGTTTTTCTCAGGCAAACATGAAATATCTTTCATTCTGCTTCTGAAAAAGAAAGCAGCATTATCTATTTCATTGAGAGGTAAAATGAATTAACAAGTAAACAGATTTTTTTTTTCCAGATCCCTTTCAAGGTGAGGAGTGAATCATGCATTTCCACAGAGCAAACCACAACCAAACGTCAAAGTGGTAAGTCCACCTGGCTCTGAGTGTGGACAATCTGGGTATTGCCTTGCAAGATTTGTCTGCGTTTAGCTGCAGAGCCAGGTCCGAAGGGTCTTCATTTGCAAGTCAGACACTCTGATGATGTCTACAGCAGGGATGTTCTGGTTCTTCTCATAACCACTCCTAGCAAACAGCATAGGGAATGTTTTAGTAACTGAAATCCCCAAGCATGTCCAAGCAGAAGCTACAAACCTTCTCAAAGCCTACAAGGTGGACAAGGCCAGTGTCACGATGCTCTTTTGCTCCAACAAAAGAGACAACCGGGATTCAAAAACAACAGAGAAGTAAGACATCGTAAACAAAGGCATGGGAATAGCCAAGTGCGAAGTAATGGAGCTCAGGGATACAGCCAGCCATGTGACCATGAGTCTTGTAGCTGCTAGCAAACTCTAAAGTTCCTCAAATCTGAAGTTCTTCAAATTCAAAATGGCCCTGATGCCCCATTATTTTCCTTTCGAATGATACATTTCCATCCTAGCCTATCTTCTCTCCTTCTTCAGTATAGAGCATAATTACTGCCCATTTCTAATAAGGAAGTATTTGTAATATTTTTGTTGATAAAGAATCCATATGATTATTTCTCTGGGGCTGAATGTCCTAACAAGCACAAGCTGTGGGGTTAGGCATAAGTTTTCTGGCTTATGAAATCTAACATCCTGATCATGTGCATTACGAAAACTGATCACTTTTTGAAAGATTTTGCTCCTTTCTGTCAGTGGTGACAACAGAATGCACCATTCAAGGAGAGAGTCCTATGGGAACAGGTGGAGTATCTGAAGGAAACACTCAGGGGAAACTACCCTATTTGAAAGCATTTCCGGGCCTCCTGCTTTGGCTGTCTCCTTGCCTGTTAGTATTATCGTCACCAGCTGTGCACTAAATATAGCTACAATACCACCATCCAGAGAAACATCACACAATATAAGTTGTTATGGTCACAGAATATTATTTTGAGAATTCTGATTTACACCCTTCTTATCACAGAGATATGGGATTCAAAGCATCAATAAAAAGTGCCAACCATACAAATATGTCACAATAGGATCAACTTCTTTGAGGGGAAGGAATGGAAAGCAAATTCATGAAATAAAAATTAACCAAGACTCTGCGAAAGAACATCTTGTGCGTGCAGTTTTTAAATACACAGTGGCTGAAATCAAATCTCTATGGTATTTAAATCTCATTGGACATATTTTAAGGGATGATACGCCAGTTTCATTTCGAAATGTCAATATTTACAATGCATCAGAATTCTTTGGGAATATTTAAGCTGAAAAGATTTTGCCTGTCTGTTTATTATATGCCACAGGGTGCATAGTTTGTTCGTATGTTTCAGCTGGTATATGTATGAGGACCAAAGAACACTCCAACTCCAGAGACTGGGCTTCAAAAGTGAATCAGTGCTTCTTTGCGTGAGAATTGCAAGGCCCTCAGAGATAGTTTAGCTGTTAGTAGTATTCTACATATTTTGTATTTTATGGTTTATGAAAGGCATATATGTATACATACACGTACGTTCATATACACACACGTGTGTGTGTGTGTCTGTATGTGTGCGTATTGCAATGCCCAACACTCAAGGTTCAGACAGCCATACGCAGGGAGCCACCAACCTGCCTGAGCTATCATGGCTCTTCCCTTCGCTGTGTGAACAAGAAGTTGAATTGCATAAAGAGGTGCTGGGTCTATCTGGCACTGAGCAGTGCCACAAGGGGTATAAAGAAGCAGTCAAGCTCACTGTTGCCACAAGTCCTGTCATTTTCATGAATTTTGTGAGGTTTGAGCCTGAATTAGTCACCGACACCATGATCTGTAGAAGAACCCCAAGAACAGGACTATCAGACACACAGCCCTCACAATGAAAGCAGGGTGTTTCTCAAAAAGATCAGTAGTTAACATTTTCCTAGTCATGAGGTACTTTGGGGATCCAAAGACTAATGATATTTTCATAGCTTACAATGCCCTTAGTCTGCACCCCATGTAACACTTACACACCAAACCTGCATGTTAACTCAGAGCAGCCTGGGAGATGCCTATAGTGTCTGCCACTGATCTACCTTCAGAACATCATATATAAAGAAAGATTATCTTAACTCCCACCTGCGTTGAAAGGCACATAGCTGTGCATGTACTCAAATATTCAGAGTGCACCACGTATTTGTTGACAACGGTAGCTGATATTTGTCTTCCTTGATATTGCTTTTTTTAATATTATTTTCAAACACCCTAAATTCAGCATGAGAAAAGTCACTTTATTCACACAACCCACTTTAAAGATAGTTCTCAAAGCATTTTGTAATAGACAGCCTGACTGAGGTAACACCTACCCGCCTGAAGCTGTTTCATTTTGAACACACCAAGAACAGATTCTGGCTTTCATGCTTCCAAATATTCTTGTCTCAACTCCAGATCAGCCTTTCCATGAGGCACTCGTTTTACGCGGTTTCTTACTTCTCGGAATTCTCCTTTGAAACGATTTCACATCACAACGTGTAGACGTAGGACAATATAAAGAAAATGACTTATGGATGCATTCACTTTCCTTCGCCTCCAGGCTTGCATCATTTCAGAGGCTACCTCCAGCTACAGTCTTTGATCTATTAAAGCCCAAATCTAACGTTAACTGTGGGAGTGGTTAGTTAGATATGCTTATCTCTGTTCACAAATACAAATTTCATGACTTAAAGATTTGCTGATACGATATTTTAAGTGTTTCCAATGAGTATACAATGCTCTGAATTCTATAACTTGATAACACTTATAAGTTGTTGATAGAAAACAACATAATGTACATAATACGTTTTGCATACAGACATGCAGGATTAGTCAAATTTTGCAAAAATGACCATTTTACATTAGACAATTCAGAGCTCCTATGATCACTGTATGCTGTTATTTCTCCTTATGTAAATACTGACTGGTCTGTCACTTGCATCCCTCTGTAATAAATACTTCCAAAACTCCACACTTATTTATGTTGCAAACGAAACTTTATATCTAATTTCTGATACAGTTGAAATTAAATTGTATTTATTTTAGGAATTAATCTAAAAAATCATAACAAGAAGAATTGACAGCTATGAATTACAAAATATAAAAACAAATGATAACTAAACACAAAATGTATTCAGTGTACAATATGTCTCAGGCATTGTTTCAAAGTTTTGTACCTCATAAATATTTGCACAAACCCTAAGGGGTTAAGTGCTATTATTTTTATTTCATAGATACAGGAATGGGAGCTGGCATTTTATAGTTCCCCACAAACTACACAGCAAGAATTATGATTAATTCACAAATGCAAGTAGCTTGCTCTCATCAGTTAGTATTTCAACAGAGAAATTAAAGGAAAATTTAAAATTTATTTTGTCAGTTTTCTAAGCCAAATTGCTTATGATTAATAGCTACCACATTGGATGTCACAGCATGTTCAATGGTACTAAGGCTGAGCATCCTGCCTTCCTAAATAGCTTTGACCGAAAAGGATATTTTATATATCACAAATTGGTTTAACACATAAATAATGCTAACATTGCTAAATTTCCTGATGATTTTTCTTTTTGACTGCAATTAATACATTCCTATCACAGAATATTACAAAAGCTTTTTCTCCACAAAACCTGTAACAAGTATGCCACTCCATAGAAACACTGAAGAGTACCAGAAACGTTGTGAAAATGTGCCTAAACAATTAGTCAAATGAACCCAATGGAGAGCGTTGTCAAGCCCTGTCTTTTCAAGAAAATATGGTTTGTGAGCAACATGAAGAGATTATCAAGTTGCTATTAAAAGGTAAGATAATTTTCATTTCTTTTGTTTTTACTTTTTGTTGCTTTCATAGCTATTAGTACTTGTGAAATGGTATGTGATCTAACACTTCAAGACAGCCTAAACATTCCCATTACATATATCTACGATAAGGTTGAAAAATAGGGGAGAAACATTGAGACTTAACTACATAAAAATAAACCTGCATTATACTTATATTCTCAAGGATGAACTATATAATGGAGACAAGCACATCGAAAAACGAAGATATGTTACTATATGCATTTCTATCTCCTAATAAAAGAAGGATTCCCAATGAAACTGCTAAATAGACCCTGACAATATGATGCTAGGTTTTCCACCGTTGCCTGGACCTACAATGCCATGATACACTTATACAGCAGAATGCCATGCTGTGGCCCTCACAAAGGACTATAGGAAAGAGACAGACAACGGGGAGAGAGGAGGGGAGATGGAGACTGAAACCCGAATACCTACACAACTGTATCCTGGAAAATAGTAAGAACAATAAACCTTTATGCAGCAAAGTAAGACTTAGCAATAACTTCAAAATCATCTTCATTTTTAAAAAAGATCACACACATTCACTTCAATAGCAAAACCGCAGGAGGTAACAGACTATATATATGAAATTCAACATTTGAGAGAGGTTAACGAAAAGGTGGCTTGATTCACCTGTAATAATATCAAACCATACTTAAAGATGAGGCTAGTGAGCAAAGGACATTATAAATTCTATGTGAAGTTAGCACACACTGCTATATGCTATTACAGAACTTCCCATCTATGCAACTTGTCTAATAATCCCCCTTCAGAATTCTGGTTAGAAATTCAAATGTAGGACCCGGTGCGATAGCGTAGTGGTTGAGGTCCTCGCCTTACACGCCCGGGATCGCATATGGGCGCCGGTTCTAATCCCGGCGGCCCTGCTTCCCATCCAGCTCCCTGCTTGTGGCCTAGGAAAGCAGTCAAGGACGGCCTAAAGCCTTGGGAACCTGCACCCGCGTGGGAGACCCGGAAGAGCTCCTGGCACCTGGCTTCGGATCAGCTCAGTTCCATCTGTTGTGGTCACTTGGGGAGTGAACCATCCGACGGGAGGTCTTCCTCTCTGTCTCTCCTCCTCTCTGTATATTCGCCTTTCCAATAAAAATAAATACATCTTAAAAAAAAAAAGAAATTCAAATGTACCCCATTCATGGTTTCTTTCTGAACATTCATCACAATATGTAATGTATAAGATCTCTAAGCAAGGTTAGCTATGATGCCTGCTAAATTATCTTATGCTTGTATTAGAATGTTTTTCAATGAGCATCAATGCTAACACTTTCACAACAGACACAGCCTTTGTCATGAACGTTAAAAAAATGGGCTTTGTTGTTGTTGTTGTTTAGAGTGTAAGGGAAAGAGAAAATGTGCCCTGTTTTCTGAAACATTGTAATAGCTTTTCTATAAAAAAAAATGAGAGGGTGCCTGAAATTCAGGCATATTTTTTCATTGTATATATATATACAATTATATATATATAGGATACATATATATACAGATATATGTATCTCTCATGGTTGTGCACCAAACTAAATGTATTTTTGCATTCCACTTCTCACGAGCTTTTGCAAGTTCTCTCTTGCAAAGGAAAAGATATGTAATTAGAGTACATATTGCTAAATGTGCAGACCCTGTGTCTGCAAGCATATCCTGTTTAGTATTTCTTCCCTCTGCCCTCTCTCGGCTGTAGCCCGTGAACAGCAGCTGCAGTCTGGGTTAGTCCTGGTGCTTCTGGCGAGGGTTTGGGGGAGTTATTTTTAGCCACCCCGGCTAGCCTTGCTCTAGATCAGATGAGCAAGGGCCAAAGACTCGGGCAACCTGAAAGTCTGGGCTGTTCCTCTGAGCCTTTGGGGATTTGCTTGGCGTGACTTTCCTAGCTGCTGCTGTTTTGTAAATGTCAGAAGAGTAAAATCACCATGTCGAGTTTTGTTATTGTCTAGAATACTTGCATCGCTAGGAGTAAAAGTTCAGAGCAATCACTGCTCTTCTCTGCTGACTTTCCGAGGTAAGCATTTTCAGGGAAACACCAATACAGTAAGAACAAGTGCATCAGGACAGGAAACGCGTGAGGTGAATGCAAACATGCAGGAAGTTGCTTTCTTCTGTTAGAACACTGAGGAGGTGATTTTATAAAAGAGAAGTGAAATCCTATTCTTTAAAATCGTCTGTGGGAATTGTTGCCAAATATTCTTATGAATTACAAATACATAAATGCATGGCATGAAGAATTAATGGTATCCAGGTCTCCAATTTGAAAATCCCTACCATCAGCTGCCAGCACTGTATCTGTTCAGGGCAAATGAATGCTCGGTGAATTCTAATTTTTGCATTTTTATATGATTATACACCAGACATAAATAGAACAATAATACAAGTCTATTTAATTTATATCTCTGAATGTTGTTTCTAAATGATAAAAAGAAAAAAATGGTACACACACATGCATACTCCAAAATAGTACGATTCTGAACAAATCTAAAATTACTTAATAATTTCTCATGGTAATTTTAACTTGAGTATTCTTGGTGCAGTAAAACTAAGATTGCTGCATAAAACACTTCTTTTGAATTGATGTGGAAGTGTTAATTCATTTGTAATTTTAAGTTGCATTTGAGGTAAATTGGGAAATATTTCTAAATTCATATTTACTCCAAAATTTTTGAAGCTCATAAATTAAAACTGTCTCATTTGAATCCCCAAATATCTTAATTTGCTCTGAAGAGAAAGCTTTTTTTTTCCTTTCATTCATATAATTCAAAACAGCTAAACAGAGTCTACTTCAATAATTTAAATGATTCATATGTGAGAACAAATATGGAAAATCTAAGCCCCAAACAAAATTGCAGACTTAAATTATAATGATAATTTAAAATGTGTGTAATATAATTATAGTATAGGGTCTGCTATAATGAGCTCGGGAATACTGTATCTATAGCAAATGTGTCAGGACGGTGGTATTAGATACGCCCTTCTCAGAGCATTTTTTACACATTTCTGAATTACGATACCTGTGCCAGAATCACTCTACTATATCAAGGATTTTTTTGGATGGAGAAATGAATTTTTTAAATTGTCAAAACATGATAGAGCAAACTTTCCCGTTCTACATAGAATCTACACAAATATGAATATCAACTCTGTACGAATTTTGAATGTATAAAGATAGTGATGCACTCATTTTGAAATTGGCTCTAGAAGAAAGTTGAAGATATTTAAGTGGATAATCCACTCAAACTCATTAATGCTACGCAGTCACAGCAAAGTTGACACATTTAATTATGAATTGTAACAATGATCATTGTGTCATTCTGTGTAAACGCCTGACTGGATTTTTGTACAAATATATGTATTTTTTCTTTCGAGTCCATGGTAATAGGTCAAACCACAGTGCGGATCCTCTTTGGCTAACTACATCTTTGCTTACTAAACAAGTCCTTGACTTTTGAATTGAATATCCATCATCACTTCATATGGAAGTCTAATGCAGTAACAGAAGCGGTTTTACTGTCAGCTCTGGTTCAAGTGGGTAGCTCTATGAAAGAATGCAGGAGAAACTATCCTAGTTGTGGGGCAACTATTTACTGCACAACAAATGCTTAACTTCTTGTGGTGGCAGCAAAGCAAGGCAGAAAGCAATGCTGTAACAGCAATGAATAAAGCACTGGCGACTCAAGGCAAAATACACAACTGCAGGTAATCGGTCATCCATCCATTCACGTATCCATCAATCTTCAATTCAACAAAGAACCGCTACAAATAAGGCATTGCAATATGCAAAATCCTGTGTGAAGAAGAGTGTAGACAAAATTAAGGATGGAGACAGCAGCTTATCCCCAAGTGCTTTGACATGTATACAGTTATTTAAAATACAAACTGGCTAACCCGTGCTGTGTTTGTATCTATATATCTGTATCTTTTTTTTTTTTTTTCTAACAGGGGTACTTGAAAAGGGTGGCAGATTCAAAGTGTGCCAGCAGAGCGGATTTTCCGTAAAGACGTGACGCTGAGTAGTGGCATGCCAGGGTCAGAATGGTTTAACAAGACGCTCCAGAGATCAGAAGCTCATGCCTTTTTTATTTCCACCATAGTTTAAAGACATAGCAGGGGATGCCATGGATACGGTCTGCATAGACGAGAAGAAAGTTTATTCTAGCTGACATCTGCAGGGGTCCATGTAGGAAAGTCCCTCTAGGGCTGCAGGATACAAGGTAAGTGGAGCAGCACCCGGTGGAGCTTTCAAAACCAAACCCAGAGAGAAGGGAGAACCAGATGGTGAATCCTATGGAAATTAGGAAAAGTGACGAGGTAACATCTCCTCTGCTTTGAACTCTGTTGCAAAAGACACAACTGCCTTTGGACGCTGAGACATGCATCAATGAAAGAACATGGTATTGACGCATAATCCGTGGCATCTCTCTGTCCCAGTTCAAAGCACATTTCCATTTTCACCAGCAGTAATCGCTCAGAGAGAAACTGCCTTTCTCTAGTGAGTGACATTTTGCTTTTGCTTATAACATTTTAATAATGGTGAGTTTCTGAATAAATAGCTGTGCCGATATACCTGTATTGTCTACCTAGATTGCTTGTTTTCTCTCCGGAAACTTTCTCTCTTCAGTACAAGTCTGGCTGCCAGGTGTGGTCCTTGACAGATGAGGATGAAGTAACCTGTTGAACTGCCCCCACCCCGGGGTTTCTAGACTGCTTTTTATCCCAAGACCTTACATCTTTTTTTCCTTTTTTCTCTATAAACCCCCCAAGGAGTGCTGAACCCATCATCTGTCTGTTGTCCCCAAGTCTGGACCAGCCTGGACGTTCTGGCCTAGCCCTGCATGTACCTTTTGACCCCGATTTTAGATTCTGATGTGAGTTTAGGTGACTCCTCTTTTCTTGTGGTTGATTGTGGCTGGATTTTGAAACTACCCGTCATCCTTCATTTACCTTCATCAGAATTTCTGATTTAGGCTTTCTGACATGGCCTCACCACCTGGGATCCTGAAGCTAACGCTAAACTTGAAGAGCTTCCAGGCTTTATGTGTGAGTTTTATTTATTTTGGTCTCAAACATCAGATTTTAATCTCAATAAAGATAGTTTCTAACAATTCACAACCTGGACAAACGTGTGCCTGCTTCAGAGCTTGCCACATGCAAACTCAAGCTGTGTTAGGTGGGCACCGGTTGCCTGAGAAGGTCCCTGTGTTACCAGGCAAGCCAACGTAATCAGACAGCCAAGAGAAACTTGCTGTGGGTCTCTAAAAATGCACTGAACATCAACACAAGCAAATGCCCTTAAAAGCAAATGAATTTTTTGTGTGTGTTTTTAACACAAAGATATATTACTTTTTTTTTTTTTTTTGGTTTCACAAATGTCATTGCTCTAGCCCGTCTTCCTACAATTTTGGAATATATGCGAGAGAGTGGCGTTCTGTATAAATACAGCCGTAGAATACTGCTTCCTGCAGAAAATTCTTCGTGAGAGCCTGCTGCTGCTTGCAGTGAAAAAATATGTGAAATAACTCTTTTACAAAGTAATAGAAGTTTTAAGTCAAATTATGCTAATTTTTACATAAATAGACACAAATTCAGGAGAGTAATAAGATGCAGTATGAATCATGCCCAATCTTCCAGACCGCCCTTACAGAAGAAAAAAAAATCTAGTTAGGAGGCAGAAAAATAATATGCTAAGCCTTTTCTCAATAGCCAGCTTATGCATTAATACATACTTAAAAGATGTGTCTAGGAATAAAAATATCTATCACCCACTTTGTATGTGTCCAAAAATAATGAAACTGATATTCTATCAATACTGTAAGATCTTTTGGGTCTTCGATGTTGCATGGACACAATGACTTCTTACATAAAATGAACTGTAATATATTATAAATATATTATATAAATTACTTGAAATATATTCTGTGACCTCTTATGTGAAGTGAACCTTATAAAGCATATTTAATTTATGACTTCTTAGTTTTACAAGGATTTGTTAAGTTCAGCAGTTTTGGTACAATTTTTTTTTTCAAAAAAAAAAAAAAATCCTTAGTTAACCAGTTAGCTGCTACTACTGCATCTTCAAATGTCAAATGAGTCTATGGTTCTTCCAAAATATTTAAAGCAGGCTTTTTTTTCTTTCCACATCAGTTTGCCATATCTGTCTCAGAAGGAGTTTCCAACTTTCTGAATCTTGATCTATTTATTCCCACAATCAAAACCATCTCTACCACCATCATACCACCTGCAGTTACTATGACCTGCTTAAAAACCAGCATTTCAACATAAAATAGCCAAAGACAAAGAAGGTGAAACAAAAATGTGTAGGCAGTGGTTTTAAAGCAGCAATTGTACCTCCATCCAGAACACATGTATGCTGTGGCATCAGCCAAACTACCGCTGGCCAGGCCTCCATTCTATGTTGGTGTTTGTTGGAGTCCCAGCTGTTGCATTTCTGAACCAGCCTCCTGCAAATGCACCTGTCACAGCAACAGAAGGTGGTCCAATGGCTTGAGCCCTTGCATCCAGTTGGGAGACCTGCAAGAAGCTCTTAGTTCCTGACTTCAGACTAACCGAGAGCCAGCCATGGCCGCCATCTGGGAGTGAATCAATGGATGGAGGATCTCTCTCTCTCTCTCTCTCACTCTCTCTCTCTCTCTCTCCCTCTCCTTCTCTCTGAGACTCTGCCTTTCAAACAAATACATATTGTTTTAAAAGAATGCATATGTGTTGAACACCATCCTTTCCTTTTTGTGCTTCCTCGCGTTTGTTTGTGTTTTCTTTCTCTCTCCTTCCTTGTTGTCCTTTGATTCTACCTTTGCTTCTATTTTACTGATATTTTTGCTCTCTGGCTGTTAGCTCTAGGGACTGAGCCGCTCTGGTCCTTCAGACCTGAAGCTGCTTGCATCTGAGTTTGAGGGCAAAGATGACCAACACAGGAGAAAGTCGTTGAGCAAATTCGTTCACCTGTGTGTCCCGTCAGTCTGTGTTGTTGCTGTCATTTAAGGTAAGGTGTGTTCTAGGTTGATGATTGTTTGCAGGGGATCAAAAAGACAAAAGTAGTTCTCTTTAAGTTGTTGAAACTTCTTGGAAAATAAAAGGTAAGCAGCAATGATTCTTTGGGGGCAATGTTTTCTTTTATTGAGGTGTCCTACTTCTTTCTGCAGATTTTTTGTACAAAGTTTCTCAGTGCTTCCTTCCACCTGCCTGATATCTCTCTGGTTGAAATGGGTACCCGAGGCCCTATTGGTAGTGGCTTTCCGTTCAGCCTTTGAACATTTTCCTGTCTTTGACTGCGTCATGCAACTGCATTGGCAAAGGCACCCTTACCATGGGTGCAGCCTAGTGCCAGTACAGAGTCACAGTGCCCTGTGTTCATGTACACAAATTCACAATGCTGTTAGGTAGTGATTTGTGATCTGCTTTTGAAAATGCAAAAGCACTTGGATGGGAACTGCTGTTTTCCAAACCCATTCCAGATGTGTTTAAAAGCCCAAATTCATCAAACATTTTAAGAGGTAATAACAACTATGGTTAATATTAAGAGAGCGAGCACATCAGTATCTCGGGTCTGCAAAGGTGTCTTCTTGGCCTGTCTCACAAGTATTTTTGGCTGAGCAAAATTTGTTTGGCCAAGCATTTCCCCTTAATTTTTAAACCCCTGAGTATTTCGGAGAAAACTTAATCCATATGTTTCTGGTTCACTGCCTCTTAAATCATCAAAATGTTGTTTTCCAAAAGCTTTTTTAGTGCTAAAAGAGGTTTATCAGACAGTACACAAGTTCTCACTCGTGTTTCTTACCTCAGCTTCTAGATCCCAGTGGACATGAACTCAAAACTCCCAGGGTTTCATTCGAAATTTAACATCAACAAAGCTTGACTGGCATCGAAAGCAGCTCAGCTGCAGTTAAGGCTTTGAAAGGCACCGTGTTGCTGGAAGAACGCATGTGTTGAGTGGAATGTAAAAGTATAAAGCACACAAAAAGCCAGGTTTGAGGGATTGGATGGCAAGCCTTCCAAGGAACGACTGTTGTGTAAATTTCTATTTGATTAGCTTTCCTTACTTGTTAATTTCCCAGGTTACTTCTCCCCAGGCCTTTAGCTTCATTGTGTTCTGAGCAATTCACTTCATACACAACAAGGATTTTATATATATTTTTAAAGTATTCTGATAATCTCATCAGAGTTTTTAAAAAAAGATAAGGAATAAGACATAAGAATGCATTGTCTGCAATGAATCTTGTAATTTTCATAATTCACTAAAATTTCATTCACTGCCAGTTTATTTGAACTAACATCATCCAAAGTATAAGGTTACATGGAATAAATAGCTAATTGGGTTAATTTAATAGCGGGTTAAATCTATCTTTTATTTTGTCTAAAAGGCATGCTAAAATAGTGCAATTTTCAAGTGGTCTTGGAAATCTAAAGTAGAGTTTCTTGATAAAAAAAAAAGTATATAGCTTTCCCACTGCTTGGTTTATAGTGGGAGTTGCTGGCATGCTTCCAGATCACCGCATGAAAATCTAAGCTGCCTGTATAAGTGCAGAATTTAGTGTTGGGTCTTAAGGTTTTGTTTGGCTTCTTGCCAAAGATGTTATGCAGTTAGCTGGGAAAATTGCCTAGAAGTTAATTGAGAGGAAAACACTAATATACAACCTCCCCCCCACCACCATCCTTAAGAGGGAAAAAAAAGCCATGGATATGTGTATGGTGCAGTTCATTGATAAGTTTTCTATATGCACAGTGAAGACATTGACTGAGGTTGCTTAGGATCAATGTCCACTGTTATCCAGTTACCAGGTATCTGCTTTTTGGAACATTTTCAGTTTCTCCACAATGGCATATTCCTCCCAGTGACTGCTCTTTCAAAAGTGGAGATCATGGAAATCCCTAGAAAACACGTCCCTAACTCAGTAAGTCACCATTTGGGAATCTAGGAAAGAAAGTCCATATGAATTCCATTTCTTAATTATACAGCTCCAAAGGGACATTTCTGAGCGGGCGTTCAACCTCTCCTTTCCTGGCAAGAGGGGTAGTATTTGCTCTGGATCCTCCAAGACAGCCAGGGAGACAGATCTGAACCCTTCCTGTCTCCAGAGGCCAGCAGGGTCCAGGCTTTGTCCCTTCAAGGGTCAGAAGAGCAGTGTTTTTGGCCTAAATTCTTCCTGTTCATACTGTTGGCAGTGACCTTCGGCTTCCTTCCGTCCCTGTTCGTCTAATTCTCTCCTTCTGCGATCTTTCTCCATCACGGGAGTCCCACAAGCCCCCCGCCTTGACACTCCCATTTTTGATTAACAATACTGGCAGAGAACCACTCAAGTTCCCCAAATTTCAACCATGGCATTTTCTTCTTCAAAAAGAGTGTAGTGCAACTTAGTTGTGTATTGTCTTGTCAATTGGTTTTGTGCAGAGTAAATGTATTTGAGAGAGCCCACACCGTGGCTCATTAATAAGTAATTAAGTCATGTAAATCAGTCACTGTTCCTGGTAACTTATATCCAATCATTCCCCCTTTGCTCTCAGAGATACTTTAAGTTCTGGATAAAAAAAATAATAATAATAACACTTTTTTTTAAAACCGGAGGCCAGCCTGATCTTAAATGACAGAGCTCACAGTGCAAGGGCTTCTTGGTCACTTTCAGGGCCTTTGTTTCTGCTTCTCATTCAGTCCCAGAGAACAGGCTGGAAGGGGGAGGGCAGCAAAGATAGAAGAACAAAGCTAGGGGGTACACTTGGGGCTAGAAAAGGAGGGAAAAGTGATCCTTTAATTAAGAGGAGTGTTCTTTTGTACCTGCACTGTATCCTTTTGATGTGTGGAGGTGGAAAGGACAGGAGAGAGGCAGAAACAATGCGAGTTCGCTACTGTATGAATTCCTTCTGCTTCGACTTAATCCGCTCCTTATTGGGGCCTTGGGTTGCAAGCTGATAATTTTGGTGAGCCCTAAAAGGGAAGCAGTGCCTTGAATTCTTGCCACCATCGCCTTGATAATGAACAGGCCTAATGAATGCGAGTAAGTGGTAGGAGTCTGTGACCAGCTGCAGCGGGGCAGGTAATACAGCTCAGACTTAATTGGGATCAGGTATTGGAAGGCTGTATTATTTTAATTGGTGAGGGGTTTTCTAAATGGAAAGGACAAAGTATAATGGACAAATTGTGCAGCACAATAGCACTTAAGCTGGGATTGTATGCATTCGTTAATCTGCTGAGGAATGAGGCAATTCTAAACAATTTTCTCGGTGAAACCAACTCCTGAAAGCTTGTCCCTTTTGTGCTCCCTTGGGAAAATGCAAGATTGAAACAGAAAATACCTTTACCGAAGCAATCATTTGCCACGTGTGGAAAGCGGATACAGCTGTAAACTATGAAAAGGGGATCTTTGTAGTACAATAAAGGATGGAAAAAGAGATAAAGCTTGGAATCAGAGTGGACCTGTCACTATGCCCACAGGAGTGATAGAGTTGATGGCATTTGCAGTGACAGATGAGACCTAAAGAGAGCACAGGACAGCTCAGACAGGGAAGTTTGGTAGTTAAAAGAAAGGGCTGTGATAATTAAAAGTAACATTACATTAAACTGTTACACATATCATTAACGGCAGAAGGAAACAGATAGTTTGGGGGAGTTAATGATTCCTAAGAAAACATATTTGAATCCTTGTACTTTTGAAAAGTCTGAAAGAATAGTGATCTTGCCTTGTAAATTATATTTCTGATTTCCCAGTTTCCTAAAAACATTAAAAGCAATGTAGTTAGAAGTGTGGTCCAGTCATTGTATGGCATCGTCCTTGAGAGCATAGCCGATTACTGATTAACCTGGAAGAATATGGAATGAGGTCCACTGTGCAGTCATTGCCACAGGAGTCTGTGGCTGGGGTTGTGGCTCCAGAACAGGCCATGGGACATTTCCTGTCAATCACACGCCATTTCATTGTTCCCTTAGATGGCTCGTATTTGACAACACCCAATAGCATCTCTAGGGAACAGCATTTCTGTGGGGGAAAAAAAAATTGTTTCCAGATTTGAGGCTTACAGAAGAGCTCTCATGAGATTGCCTAACATGATTTGCAACCAGTTCCAACTCCAAGGTAGAAGAGCAAATTGCACTTGGATGCTTACTGTGACTTACAGTTGTATATTTCATTACAGGTCACTGGAAGACTGAATGTCCTTTAGATTTCTTGGAGTTTTGGCAGTGGGGGCAGACAAAGCAAAACTAGCTGCTGGGAGTGTTGAGCCAACTTTCCTGAGATCCACAGGTGGGTTTCAGGTATTGCTGATTGGGAAGAGTCGAATTATCTTACTTTGACTGTGGTTCTCATCCAGAACTAAGTTGACAAAGTTACAGTTTATCTTAATGATTCTTTGGAAGGAACATAATTTTGTTATCCACACATACAGATCCTATATATTGGATAGCCAAAATATAGATGAAATATTTCTTCCTTGGTAAAATCACTGAATAGACATTAGCTAACAGTATTCCAGCATGGATGATATTGTCATGGATGACGGTATTCCAGCATGGATGATCCCAATTGTCATTTACAGTGGTATGTGTATAAGAAAGTAAAGTCTTAAGACACAGAATGCACACACACCCAATGCTCTCACTTGTTGGGCATTGATGTTAAAACAGCTAATTGGGGTGCTATTCCTTGATTCACATGTGGAACAACTTCAGTTTCTTTACACAAATTATTAGTTTACTAATCATAGCAATCAACACAATGGAGATTTCTATTAAACTTTCCAAAATGCATATCACACAGATGTAACCGTATGCTTTGCTACCTTAGGGGTTCACAGAAGTATAAACACAGAGTAAAAGATCAAACTGGAACTATAACTGAACTTGGTTATGACATGCTGGCTTCATAGTATTCATACATACACAGCATACAGAGTCAATATGCATATATACACATACCCATGGGATTAAAATAAGTCTTTCATTCTATATATTGAAATATGTCAAGTAGAACAATGTTTTACTACAAATTACAAACAGTTTCAGTGCATAGAACACATGGGAAAGAGTTTCAAATTTCAGAATGCATACTGTCACTACTAAGAATAATGATAAAAAGAAGAGCCTTCATTGAAGAAATCATGTGCTTTTAATTTTGGCAAACAAGCATGCATCAGAAAGTAAATAATAAAGCAGTAACATTAGTTCTATCAAACTGTGTTATTGAGCTAAGGCACACCTATATGGAAATATATTACTTTAAATAATGAGTACCTCTGTCTAATGCATTTTTAAATGGATTATATTTATGCATCAGCAATGGATAAAGTCTGAAATCTCACAGAATGAATATTTGCTAACTATTCTATTTTGACATTGTTCAGCTATGCCTGGAGCAATATAGAAATTGTATGGGATTGTTGTGGTATCTAATTAGTCGATGAAATGAAAAGACCTTCTTGTAAAAAATATCCTTCATCTCATGCTAAGAGATTGAAACATGACTGAAGAGGAAAAAAGAAAAAGAAGAAGTAGCTCACTTGGGTACAAAGTCTACCGATGGCAGACATTTGGCATATTGAACAAGACACCACTTGGGATACTTGAATTTCAAATCAGAGCTCCAAGGTTTAAGTTTCCACTCGCACTTCTAGCTCTCTGTTAATGTGGGGCATGACACAAGTCCTAGAGCAAGGTCAAGTCCTGCTGCTCACATCAGGGAGGTAAATTGAGTTCTGGGATCCTGCCATATACATATATATATTCCAGTCTGTCTATCTATCTATCTATCTAGCTAGCTAGCTAGCTAGCTAGCTAGCTTCTAATATTTCATTTGAAATATCTATATATCTATATCTAAATCTACATCTGTATACTTAGAATGTACCATTCTACATTCCTGCATAAAATTAGAAATCTAGAACTTTTGTACTCTTCATAAAAAAGACAAAGCAATACTAGGTTCCATCATCCCTTTAGAAGTTGCTTTCAAGGTCAACTTCTTTCAGAGCAATTTCATTTGAATATTAGCTAAATAAAAACCAATCATATGGACCCAGCACAATAGTGTAGTGGCTAAAGTCCTTGCCTTGCACACACTGGGATCCCATACCGATGGACACCAGTTCATGAACCAGCAGCCCCACTTTTTCCATCTAGCTCCCTGCTTGTGGCCTGGGAAAGCAGTCAAAGACAGCCCAAGCCTTAGGACCCTACAACCATGTGGGAGACCAGGAAGAAGATTCTGATTACTGACTTCAGATAGGTTCAGCTCTGGTTACTGCGGCAGCCACTTGGGGAGTGAATCATCGGATGGAAGATCTTCTCTGTCTCTCATCCTCTCTGTACATCTGCTTTCCAATTAAAAAAGTAAATAAATCTTTTTAAAAAATGCCAATCATAGACAGATAATAATGGGTTCTCTTCCTGAGGAACGATCTTTGCAAAATACTAGTGTGGATGTATCTCTAAGAAAATGGGCTATAGGGCCCTGCGTGGAAGCCTAGTGTCTAAAGTCCTTACCTTTCATGCACCAGGATCCCATATGGGTGCTGGTTCTGGTCTCGGCAGCCTTGCTTCCCATCCAGCTCCCTGCCTGTGGCCTGGGAAAGCAGTCCAGGACAGCCCAAAGCCTTGGGACCCTGTACCCGCGTGGGAGACCTGGAGGAGGTTCCTGGCTTCTGGCTTCGGACTGGCACAACACTGACTTTCACGGTCACTTGGAGATTGAATCATTAGACAGAAGATTGTCCTCTCTGTCTCTCCTTCTCTCTGTATATCTGACTTTTCAATAAAAATAAATAAATAAATCTTTAAAAATAAGGTCAACAGGATCTAAGGAAACTGTGGGGCAACATCAAGCAAAGTATATACGCACACCAAGAGTCCCGGAAGGAGCAGAGAAAAGGATAAGTGAGATAAAAAATGTCTACCTGATTCCAACATATGACAGACACGAATCCTTAGATCAAATCAGAGTGACACATTCTAAACTGAATAAACTCAAAGAAACAAATGTAGAGACACTCTATAATTTGTCAAAAGCTCGAAATAATGACACATTTTAAGGCAGCAGTAAGAGCATTTGTCATAGCAATTAAGCTCCAACCTGGTATGTTCACATTCTCACATCAGAGAGCCTCTCTCTGAACCTTAGATTTGCTCCAACTTGATGCTGAATAAGCTGATGGCTTACATGGCTGGTTCCCTGCTCTCTGAGAGAGACCCGGACTGAGTTCCCAGCCACAGCAAAATAGAAAAAAATTCATCTTCATCTGTCTCTTGGTTCTTCCAGTAATATTAATGAATTATTATTATTTAAGTAGCAGAGTACAGATTTGATATATATGCAGTATTTCAGTCCAACTATAAATCAATTTCTTATCAGAAATCTACAGAAGAAAAGGCAGAAAGACAGTATGCTTAACTATCTGGGAGAAAAAATATGTAATGAGGAATTCTGTAATTGGAAAAACTGTATTTTCTTTAAAAAAAGATTTATTTTTACTGGAAAGTCAGATACACAGAGATGAGGAAAAACAGAGAGGAAGATCTTCTGTTGGATGATTCACTCACCTAAAGGCCACAATAGCTGGAGTTGAGCTGATCTGAAACCGGAAGCCCATAGCCTCTACTGGGTCTCCCATGTGGATGCAGGGTCCCAAGGCTGTCCTCAAATGCTTTCTCAGGCCACAGGCAGGGAGATGGATGGGAAATACGGCTGCCAGGACCAGAACCGGCACCCATATGGGATCCTGGTGTATGCAATGTGAGGACTTTAGACACTAGGCTTGCATGCGAGGCCCGAAAAACTGTATTTTCAAAATGGCAAAGAAGTTGCAATATTCCAAGATAAACAAAGGCTGGAGAAATTGGTTTCCATAGACCTAACCTACAAAAAAAACCCTGAAGAAATTGTTTCATACTGAAATGAAAAGACACTATGGGCTATGCTGAAGCAGTAGGGCAATGGAAACTTCTATAAAGGAGAATACATACATAAATGCAGAAGCCATTATTATTGTAATTTTGGTTTACAACTCCTCCTTTTCATTTTCCTCAGGATTCAAAGACAAAAGTGTAATTTAAAAGCTATGTTATCAGACATTCAATGTATAAACATGTGATTTGTGACAATAGCATAAGAAGAGATGGAACTTCATAGAAGTATAGTTTATGCATGCAACTGGGGTTAAGTTGTTACTAAATCAAATTAGTTATAATTTTAAGATGGTGCATGCAGTCCCCATGGCAACCACGAAGAAAAGGAAAGAGGATATCCTTTTTTTTTTTAAATGTGATTACAAAATCCACTAAACAAAGTAGACTGTAAATGAGGAAATGAGGGACAAAAGAACTACATGTAGGCCATATGGAAAACAAGTAACAAATGAAACAAGTCAAAATATCTTCCCTTTTCAAATTTCATATTTATGCATGTATTTATTTTCATCTACTTCACATACAAAGTGGAAAGAGATAAAGAGAGAAGGGAGAGAGCGTGAAAGAGAGATCTAGCCTCCATTGGCTTACTCCCCAAAAGCACACAACAGTCAGAATTGGGTCAAGCTAAATTAAGGGGTCTGAAACTCCACATCTCCCATGTGGCTGTCGGGGGCCCAAGCACTTGAGCATCATCTGCTGTTCCCTAGGATAAATTCTCATAAAGATCAGAAGCAGGGTAGCTTGGACTCAGATCGGTGCTTAGTTGCAGAATGTGGTCTTTGGAAACGCTAATTTAATAGCTTGTGCCACATGCTCACCCTTCTTTTATCAACACTTAAAAATGTAAATTAGCTCTTCAAATGACTAGGTTGGTATCAGAGCTAAGAAACATAATCCATTAAATATTATTTTAAAGAAAACTAATCTTTTTAATGTATGTTTAAAAGGTAGAGAAAGGCAAAGATAAAGGGAGACTTGCCATGCACACTTACCAAATGTCCATTACCACCAAGGTTGCATAAGGTTCAAGCCAGGAGCAAGGTCAGACTCCTTCCGGTTCTTCCAGCTCAGGGCCAGGAACTCAAGAGCTTTAGGTCTATATGTAATATACGGGGTTCCTCAATACCATTACCATCCATCTTCCCATCTGAGACTTCAAGGTCGGAAGGTAGAAGACATGTGTTTAAAGAGCTGCCTTGCGAGGTTTGAAACAGCAAGAAGGTGGAATCAGAACCAGACATTCATCTTCTAGCTGTGGAAAATACTGGAAAAGCGAGATAGTATTAAAATAATATTCCATAAAGATACTACGTGAGCTTGGTGGCCCTAACTACATCAGACAAAATAAATAAGACTTTTATGCAAAATCTCTTTAACAGGCAAAGAAGGACCTTAACAGTATAATCCACACATCAAGGAGTTGTAACTATAGCAAACATATATTTGCATTACATATGTGTTCCCTATACACATAATACAATACTAGCAGATGTAAAATGAAAAACAGGAGAATCAAGATGGCAGAATAGGGTAAGGACACGTTTAAATGGGCGGAAAAACATTTAATCAGGATGAAGCAGAGAGGACATATTCCAGGAAATAGGAAAGGACAGAACAACAGCAGAGGGGTACCTGGAGACTGACAGACACAGGAAAGCAGCCAACGGTGTGGTGTTGCAGTGACTGATACTCCAGCGGCATTCAGCGATCAGTGATCTGAACTCCACCAGCAGCCGGAACTCCACCAGCAACCAGGTGGGAAGGGACTTTCACTGGGAGCTTGGGAGGTGAACCCAGACAAAGAACTGTCCGTCCTGCTGGTCTGTTTGATTTGACCAGGAGCAGAGACAGAGAAGCAGATCCCAGCCAGACAGTGCGAGAACAGGGTGGATTTCACAGCCCAGTCAGCCCCCTAGAGCCGAATTGAGCGCCATTTTGCATAAGGAGGCAAAGGCAAGGGAAAAGATTGAGCATACGCTGAACTGGGAGTGAACTCATTTCTGACTCAGTGAACTGCAGCAACATGGCATTCTACAGGTTCCACCCAAGACAGGTCTGGGTAGCCTGAAGACCTGACGGCCAGCAGATCAAGAACTCTAGTAGTGATACGTCAGGCACCATTTTGTACACTGTGGCAATAGTTTTAGGACTGCAGGAGACAACAGTGAACTGCGCATGTGCTGAGCTCACGAGAACTCACTGAGCTCCATGGTTTGCACTGTGGCATCGTATGGGTCAAAATAGGTCCATGTGGCACACAGACCTAATGTCCAACAGGTTCCGACAAGATCAGCGCCACCAACAACCTAACTATATAGGACACCTGGTGTCTCCCTAATCCTGGGACCTGCTCCAACCAGAAGTGGGAGAAAGGTTGCAGAGACAATGGTGCAGCCTCAGCATGTTATCACAGGTGGTGGAGAGTGGTGAGCCAGGAGCTGGGGCTGTGGAGACCACGGTCGAAATCTAACATAAGAATCCAGACCTGGAACTCGCTGGAGGTTGTGGCACAAGTGGCGGCAAGCAAAGAGTTGTGTACCAACCGCAATAAGTAAAATCGCATTGTAGAACTGTGGGTGACACAGATTAGAAACCTGCCCGAAGAAGGAGACTCTGCTAACCAGAAGAGCAATGACAAAGAGCAAAAGAAGAGACAAAAGCACAATGAATATTATAGAAAATTCCCCTGCAAAGGAGCCAAACCCTATGCCAACCTCAGAGCTAACTGAGGAAGACATTGAGGAAATGGGGCATACAGAATTCATAAAACTTTAAAAAAGTTTCTGATCAACAATGAGAGGCACATGCAAGAGTTCAAAGAATTTAAGGAAGCAATAAAGCAAATCAAGGCTGATATATCAGAAATTAAGAACACAGTAGAGCAAATTAAGAGTACAGTGGAGAGTCTCCAAACTAGAATGAAGCAAGCAGAAGAAAGAATCTCAGAATTGGAAGATATTTCCTGTCATCAGGGGGAAGCAAACAAAAAGCTGAAAGCAGAGCTGGATCAGGCCAAAAAAAGTATTCAAGAATTGAAAGACACTATTAAAAGGCCAAATATAAGAGTTATGGGAGTCCCAGAAGGTACAGAAAGAGAAGCTGAGTTTGCAAATGTATTTAATGAAATAATAAAGGAAAATTTCCCTAATCTAGAGAAAGAATTGGGAAACAAGACCCAGGAGGGGCACAGAACTCCCAACAGACTTGATCAAAAGCGATCTTCACCACGACACATGATCATCAAGCTCTCTTCAATTGAACATAAGGAAAAGATCCTGAAATGTGCACGTGAAAAAAAATCAATTGACATATAAAGGAATGCCAATTAAACTCATAGCAGATCTCTCACATGAAACTCTACAGGCAAGAAGAGAATGGACTGACATATTCCAGATTCTAAAAGAAAAAAATTGTCAGCCTAGGATAACATATCCAGCAAAGCTTTCTTTTGTCTTTGAAAATGAAATACAATTCTTCCACAGTAAAGTAAAGTTAAAAGAATTTGCCTCTTCAAATCTGCCCTACAAATGATACCTCAAGATGTTCTCTTGACAGAGAAGAGGAATAGCACCCACCAAAACCAAAGGCAAAGGTGAAGAACATCCCAGTAAAATGACAACAGAAGACTAAACCAATGAACAACCCATTCCTAAAATGACAGGACCAAAGTACCACCCATACATATTAACCCTGAATGTAAATGGCTTAAGCTAAATCAAACATCATAGATTAGTAGACTGGATTAAAAAACAAAACCCATCTATTTATTGTCTAGAAGAGATGCACTTCACCAACAAAAAGCAGCGAAACTCTATCTCATGGTTCTTGATTTTCATTTCTTCAGATACACATTAGTCATTTTCTTTCGGATCTCTCACATGGGTCCAGAGACCCAAGGCTTTGGATCATCCTCTACTGCTTTTCCAAACCACAGGCAGAAGGCTGGATGGGAAGCAGAACAGGCAGGGCACGAAGAAGAGCCCATATAGAATCTTGGCGTTTGCAAGCTGAGGATTTAGCCATTGAGCGATCATCCCCTTAAATGAAAAGCCACAAAACAAAATCAACATCAGGGAGAAAAAAGAAATTATCTACACCATGAAGTTAAATAACATGCTACTAAATGACAGTAAGCCAGTGGACAGAAGATCTTTCTGTCTTTCCTTCTCTCTATAAATCTGAATTGCTTTTCCAATAAAACTAAATAAACCTTTAAAATAAAACAAAACCAAAAACACCTTTAAAGTTAACCTTTAAAGCATGAAAAATTAGAAAAAATTATCAGATGCACAGAAACAGAGGTAAAGAAAACTTGCATCAATAAATTCATTCACTAAAAAGAAAAATGTTAAAATGAATGGACAAAATAAAAGGTAGGAAGCACCCAAAAATTTTAAATGATGGACAATTTGTATTTGACAAAATTCAACACATTTTTTAAAATGCACTCAATGAGCTAGGAACAGGAAAAAGATTGCTCACGTGCGAAAGACCATATGTGAAAACAGAATCTCCTGAAAGTTATATTTAATGCGAAAAGATGAAAAGCATTTTCTGTAACATCACAAATAAGAATTTTGCCTTCTTTCACTGTTTGTGATGGTATTGAAGTTCTAAGTACAATCTATTTTTAAAAATAGACAAATTGGAAGACACGAATTAAAATAAACTCTGCTTATCAATGATACAATCTCTTGCAAAAACCACATATTTAAATCGGTTACATTTTTAGAAAATGTGTGTGTTTTACCCGCAGAAAGAAGAAGAAAAAGGGAGAAGGGGTGCAGAAGAGAGATCTTTCATTCACAGGTGCACTCTTCAAACGGTTGCAATAGCCAAGGCTGGGCCATGTTGAAGTCAGGTACACACAGCGTCTTCCAGACCTTTCTGCTGTGTTGCAGGGGGCCAAATATCTGTGCCATCCCTCACTGTTTTCCTAGAGTTATTAGCAGGGAGCTGGATCACAATTGGAGCAGCACCGTTTATGTTTGACCTTTTAGCAAGGTTTCAGCACGGGCTGTTGCGGCTGCTTGGAGAGTGAATCAATGGATGGAAGATCTTCCTGTCTGTCTCTGCTCCTCTCTGTACATCTGATTTTCTAATAAAAATCAATCTTTTTAAAAAGTGATCATTTCAACAAGCACAAAGGAGAGATACAAAACATCAACATTTATTTTATAGAACCTAATCAAACAATCTGTGACAAAAATGTATGAATAATTCTTGCAAGTCAATATCATTGAAAAAAGCAAACAATCCAATTTAGATGTGGATGAAATATTTGCATAGCTATTTGCCCATTGATGATATAGGTTGACCAGTGATTGTATGAGATGGTGTAAAAATGATTAGTTGTCAAGAAATTGTAAATTGGAAACCATTGGACGCAGCATCCGAGCCCTCTAAGAGTTGTTTTAAAACACCAAATGCTGACATAGGTGCAGAGGAGCCCGGATCCTCACAAATATGCTGAAATATTCAACTGTATCTCATAAAATGTGCAATCAGTGTATGTTAATTAACTTTTAGTTTAAAAAATTAATGAGGCACCCGAGGAAAATGGAATAATTTTTCATATGTTACTGGAGAAAATGTACAAGAATTTAGACGTTGATAATTCTTGGCAGCTATGTCAAAAGTTAATGCATACTTACAAAACAATAACACATTGTATTCCTAGGTAACTGGAAAAAAAAGAAAATACACACACACAAAGTTTTGTATAGAAGTGTTTTTACTTATGCAAGTACTATTTGTAATAAACTGAAATGGAAATACCACATATTTGCTTCAATGTGTAAATGTGCAGAATGTGGTATATCTATGTAACAATAGGTTACTATCAGTTGTAGAATGAGCAAGTTATGACACATACTAAGTCATGAATAAACTTCAAGACCATTTGCTTAGGGATGAGAATCAGATACAACACATGTCATTTTGTATGAGCCTGCTTAGATGGAAAGTTCAATGAAGGCAGACATATAAATGCAGGAAGATTAGTTCTTGCCTGCAGTTAAACTTAGGGGTCATGACTGATGACTAAAGAGAAGAAATTATAGAGTGAATGTTCTAAAACTGGATTTTGATGATGATTGCAAAACTATACACAATTACTCAAAACCAAAATACATACACAAGCATTGAACTCTATCAACTGCCACCACACCTATTCCACTTCACAAAATATCAGCCTACTTCTAAAATTCTTGGAATACAACTGAAAGATATGTTCATTATGCTGTAAACTTTTTAAAAAAATTCCATGTATACTTGTTTTATTTTATATATTTACTGTTTATTAATAATGGATATACATTTTAATATCATAAGAATCCCATAGTTGTAGTAAAACTGGAAAATTCACTAGGAGGCAAATAAAATAAGAATACGATAAAATTTGGGGTGGTCTTAGTGGAGAATGGGTACACTCCCCAAATGCCTAAACAGCTAGGCTTGGGCCAGGCTGAATTCTAGAACCTGGAACTCCAACCTAGTGTCTTAATGGATGGAGGAGCCCTAATACATGGGTCATTTTCTGGTGCTTTTTAAGGCACATTAGCAGGAAACCGGATTGGAAACACAAGAACCAGCAGTTTAACCTGGTCACTTGGGCAAGCCAGCATTGCAGGGGTTAGCTTAACCCATGTGCTAAAATGCTAGCCCACACAATTACGTTATTTTGAGCAGAAAAATTATGCTGCATATGAAGAGATGTTGTTATTGTCTCAACGTTTTCAGATGCCTGTTTTATAATACCTATAAACTGCAGTGTGCATTCTCATTGTATTTTCAGAGATGCTATTAGACTATTTTTATGATGTGGATGTGAAAACTGATACAAGGCAATGTCTTCCTATATTCGTCTTAGCCTGAAATAAGATAGTTTCCCTTTGATATTTAGTAAAAGCAAAGTCATACACTGTTTATAGTAAACTATTATGTATTGAAAATAATATGACTATTAAAAAAAGAGAGATGCTTAGGAATACTGTAATCTTGCTTTTCTTTGAGAATCTAAGAAGAAAAAGTCTTTTGTCTCTTCAAAGAGGTAAACTCTACGCAAAGCGTAATTTGAGGTATAATATCATTAATTGTCTGCTACAAGTTCACAGGAATGTACGTTCACATTAACTACTCCACATATCCTCATTCACACAGTTTGGTAAAATCTCAAAGTACTAAGAAAACTTAAAACTCAGGAAAAGATGATTTTATTCTTAATGACTGAAATCCCCTGTATGTTTAAAAATAATTTTTGATTACTGAAAATTACTTCCAATATTGCATCCTTGAAATTAATCATTCGTAATATATACAATTGTATATAATTCAGTAATAATAAAATAATTATACAGTATACATAAAATATAAAATAATAAAAATAATACAATTATACAATACTTAATATTAAGTAGTGTATTATTGAATTCTTACTGAAATGACATTTTATATCTTATCGTATTTTTTTTTGTCATTGACATGTCAGCTACAAATTGAAGGATTTTTTTCATAGTTTTAAGAGGTCTTTTTTACTTTATATAAAGTAATGAGAATAGGAACCAGATGACTTAATTAATTCATTTATAGTGTGTGATATTTTATGACATAGCTTGCATATCATGTGTATTTAATTATGCATCTACTAAGAGCAATGCTTTTACTTATGATTCTTGTGAGATTGTAATTTTCCTTATGATGAGACTTAGTCTGTGCCTTGCTTAATGCAACTTTTAGAAGCAAACCAAGAGTGTTCTGATCTGAAAATCACAAGTTAGGAATAATAATGGGCCTTTATCCTGAGTCTCCTTTAATGAACTCATTTAGCTTTGCCTGTTAATATGATCTGCTCTGTACTCTTACATAAATTTCCTAACTCTATCAATTGCATTGGATGTATATTAATGAAACAGGTCTGCTGTTGGCTCTTCTAAAAATTTTAATGGGGAATGGGTTCTCCTATAGTTTTGTTAATTGTTTCCAATATCTGTATAAAACGTTGCTAACTTCTTGCAAATCTTAATTTTGCTTCAGCATATATAGAGCATATATTAACTGAGCATCAGATCTGTGGAAGATACCAGACAGGTTGAAAGCATGAAAATCTAATTGAAGAGTAAACACAAAGTTTGAATTCAAATTCAAATTTAAGGTCATTAATATAACAACAAAATTTATAGCAATCTGAATTTATGTGATTTTTTTGGAAGATTTTCTTATATATTTTTTTAATAGGATCTGGTAACACCAGGAAAAAAAATCTATTCCGTTATTAACAGTTAGCATATTATCTTTAAACGAGGCTCACTGCAATCTAAAATGGGCTCTGTGAGGAGCTAATGAGCAAGCTCCTGCCTTCCATTGACAATTAATCAGGCATAAAAGCATTTAGTAGCAGGACCCATGGACAGGCATCTAGGCTTAGACAGACTTCAGTGAAACACAATATGTGAACATATTTGTCTAATTGTTCATCAGTTTTTGAACAAATTCCCACCAAAACACTTAATTATCTACAGAGGTGATGCATCCGTTTCAGAATCCGTAGGAAGCTTTTTGGATTTCTGTAACCATATATAATGGATTAAATGAAGTTTTATTAGGCTTTGTAGCCAGTTTTCCCATTTTAATTGCTATAGCAACCTGAAGCCAAAGTTGGATCATTGGATAGAGTAACTGAGCAATTAAAACCAAGCATCATTGTGTTCTGATAGAATTATTCTTGACCCTTAGGGAAAAAATTAAGTGTTTAAAATAATTGGAAATCTGGCATGTGGAAAAAAATAATTTACATCCTACATTAAAGCTAGGGAATTAAATCAATCGATGTTGATATTTCTCTTTTTAAAGCTTATACCTTAAAGTCTTGAAAATGTATAGAATACATCAACTCTGATCATATTAAATTATTATTTATTTCTTAATGAATTATTTGAGAAATTTTCACCCTGATATATGGAGGTAGGGAAGCAAAACAAATGCCTGGCATAAAGTTTTATGTAGTTAAAAAGAATCTTGATGCATTTTGATGCGATTTTGTAGGATTCCTTAAGGGTCCTACGTTGTAATATGGTAACAGATTAAATTATGATCTTACTCTAGTTCCTTTCCAATAAGTGAAGCTTAGTTCTCATAATTTAACATTTAAAAGAAAGATAAAAATGCATTATTTTATGTAGTATTACCTTGCAAACTACATGATTAAATCATTTATAGTTTAGGTTATCTTTACTAGGAAAATACCCAAAGAAATCAGCAGTTTACAAATGAAAAGCTAGTTTTTTAAAAAAACCGATGATGTTGAAGATGAAGCCCACAGCAGCAAAACACGCTCATCAATTTTTATAAAGCCAAAGATTCTTTTTCTCCAAGTGGAGAAAACTGCTGATTAACAGCAGACAATAGCCAACACTACAGGCAACTCAATTTCTTCGAGTAACACAATTTTGACAGAAAAACTAAAGGTAAGAAAACATTTTTGGGTAAACTTTACTTCAAAGGTGAGAAAATGACAGACCCACATGAGTGAGCAAGGAGGGGACATGTGGGACAGAGATGTTTGTGCTTTTCATAAGTAAACTTTATACCCAGTGGGTGCAAAGCTCTTGTACTGTATCAACTGTAGACAAAAACACCACACAATAAAAATTTTAAACAATAGTTCCAGCGTAGTGGCCTAGTGGCTGATGTCTTGCAGGTGCCAGAATTCCATATGGATGTCAGTTTGTGTCCCAGCAGCCCAATTTCCCATGCAGCTCTCTGCTTGTGGCCTGGGAAAGCGGTGGAGGATGGCCCAAAGCCTTGGGACCCTGCACCCGCAGGGAGACTCAGAAGAAGCTCCTGGCTTCAAATTAGCGCAGCTTCAGCCATCATGGCCACTTAGGTAGTGAATCAACAGACCTCTTTTTTCCCTTCTCTTTGTAAAATCTGTCCTTCAAATAAATATAAATCTTTTTTTTAAAAGCACTCTCACAGCCATTAGATAGATACATAGATAGAAAGATAATAGATAAATACGCTTCTATGTTATTCCACTTTCAAATATAAATATTTTCAAAGACTTATTTATTTTTATTTTAAAGTTAAGTTTACAGAAAGAAGGAGAGACAGAGATTGTCCGTCCTTCAGTTCACTTCCATTGTGGCTAGAGCTGAGCCCATTCAAAGCCAGGAACCAGAATCTGCTTCCAGGTCTCCAATGTGGATGCCACGGCTCAAAGATCTGCTCCATCTTCTGCTTTCCCAGGCCACAAGAAAGGAGCTGGTTGGAAACAGAGCAGCCTGGTATGCCAATGTCTGTAATTGGAGGAGGATTAGCTTGTAGCCACAGTACCGATCCCCCAAATAAATATCTTTCAACAAAATGCTATGTGCCTTTAAAAATTACCAAGGCGTTTTCATAAATATAAAAACAAAGAAAATGAACTCCAGCACAGAATTGAGTAAAGAGATGAGATAGAGAAGGCAGTAAAGCCTGAATGAATAAGAACAAGTATGGAAATAACTGTAAAGGAGAGGAAAGGATGATTTCCAGAACACAGAGACAAATACGCTATAATGGACAATTTCTTTAACTCTGTGACGCATTGAATTTTGCATTGGAACATGGGTAAGTATGTCATTACTTAATCTGTAAGAATTGAGATAACATAATTATCTTACAATTTAGCTTCTATATTGAACTTAAAAAAAGTTACAATTGCTAAAAATCACTTGCACTCTAACGATTTGGTGGAGAAACAGGAGTCCATTAATCCATAACCAAATAATCTTTGACAAATGACATAAAATCACTCCCTGGAGAAAGAATAGTTTCTTCAACATTTGGTGTTAGGAAAATTGAATTCCCATGTGCAGAAGTCTGAAGCAAGACCCCTACTCACACCTTAAATAAAAGTCCACTCACAACGGATCAAAGATCTAAACCTAAGACCTAATATCATCAAATCAATACAGGAAAACATTGAGAAAACTCAAAATATTTATATAGGCAAAGACCTTGGAAAACACCCCAGAAGCCCAGATAATAAGTGCATACAGGACAAATGAGCTATTATTAATCTATGACTCTGCACAGCAAAGGGAACCCTCAACACAGTGAGCGGCAAGTGACAAGTTATTTTCAAAGCACAAATTCAACTTGAGACATAGTTGAATAATTCCAATTTAAAAATCAGTGTAAATAAAGATTTAAATAAGGCACTAAGGAAAACTCATACTCACCAACGTTCTATTATCTGAATTTGAGAGACATGAGGTTTGCAGAGATGAAATAATCATGTGTTCACTTTTGCTTAAGATGATACAATTATGATTGTTTGAAGAAGACCCCAAGATATTACCTAAAGCTTGTATTATGGATACTAATTCAGAATAGGCACCAATGAGAAACAGTCCAAGTTTAATAAGCTATCTAAGGGGTAATAACCATCTTTCAATTACTTTCAGTCACCTTTTCTTTAAGATTCAATCATAAGAGGTAATGCCAAGAAATTATAGGGAGATACAAAGCAGCCCTTGGCGGAATTCATTCATGGGAGACATAGTCAAACCTTGAACTTCTAATAAAAAACTGAAAGAGTCAGGAGAAAATTTGGTACTGGAATCACAATCTTTGTGGTGGTTGTTCTTTTTTTAAGATTTACTTATTTCTATTGGCAACAGATATTTGCAGAGAGAGAGGCAGAAAGAGTTCCCATCTGCTGGTTCACTCTCCACATGCCTGAACAGCTGCAGCTCAGTCAATTTAAAGCTAGGAGCTTCCTCAGGGTCTCCCACCAGGTGCAGGGTCCCAAGACTTTGAGCTGTCCTCAACTGCTTTCTCAGGCCACAAGCAGGGAGCTGGATGGGAAGTGAGGCAGGAGGGACATAAACTGGAGCCCATATGGAACCCCAGCACTTAAAAGGGGAGGATGAACCAACTGAGACATCATGATGAGCTCTGTTGGTTTTAACATATTCAGCTATTTTAATGAAGATTGTGGTTGATGCCCCTTCAAATAGCGGAATGTTTTTATTAAATGCTGGCTAACCCTGATGTGTGTAACAGTCTCCGAGTAAGTTTGTCTTTTACTAAGGCAAAGACATTTCCCCTTCCTGGTGGCAGCACATCTGGGCCAATGGCAAGCTCAAGCATTTGGCATAATTTGTAGGCAGTACTCAGCATTGATCTCTACCAACCTCAAGTTGAAAACCACTGAGAAGAAAGACACATAGAAGCTTGGAAATGCAAAAATAACTGTATGACTGAAGCGGTTAATTCCACTGCAGACCCAAATGAATATTAAACCATCCATTGTGTATCAATATCAAGAATATAACATGTAGCAATGAGGAACAATTAGTTTTTTTAAACAATGCAGTGAAATAACCCACTAAGACTGTGAAATTCAAGATGAAGTAGCAAATTTAAATTAAAATGGAATTGGGTGAGATAATGCGTAAAGAGGCTTGTCTTCAAATAAAAGGAAAATTTTTCATGTTTCTCAAAAATACAAAATAAAAAATGTGAAGATTTTTGAAATGTAATAGTTACTGTTTTATGATTTATCTGCTAGTAACAACATCAGTGTGAATCTTATATTTTACAACTATTTGGCATAAAATAAGAAGGTCCACACAGAAATTATATGTATATCAGAAATAAATCAGTGCATAAATTTTGCAAAATTCAGTTAGTTACTAAAACTTTTTGTGGCTCACACAACTATTAAAAACATTGGGGAACATACTTCAGAATGTACTTAGCATTTTAGAGAAATGAAAAATTCAATTTATATGGAAATAAATTAATTAAAAACAGTTTTAGAAAAGTTTTAACTATGTGTTAGATGAGAATAATTTTCTCAGAGAAAAGAAGCTTGTCAGGCTCATGGGTTTTCTTTTATACATAATGTGACATTGTTGCTTCATTGTCTTTATGACTGTCTCTTTGTCCCTAACTTTTCACAATTTGACTGCACTATGTCAGGGAGAAGATTGGGCTCCTCTGAATTTCCTGTATGTGGATGAGCTTTATGTTCGCCAAGACTTGGAAAATTCCATACAAATCACTAAAATAATTTTTATTGGATTTCTTGTTTATAGTATTTATTGTTTTTCTAACTTTTACACTCTTTTTTTTTTTCATTCTCTTCTATCTCATCGAGGTTTTCCTAGGATGAAGAATTTAAATTGTTCTCCAGAAAATTTATGGCTTTATTCAGAAAAGACTATTCCTGGAGAACTCTTACGTTTTTTTTAAAAAGTTGGCATGCTTGCTTGTTTCTTCATGTTCACTTTGTCTCTACTCTGAAGTTTGTTCATTTGCTATAACAGTTCTTTTAGGAGTAAGTTTTGCTGAAGCAGACTTTTTATTTAGAGGAAATATAGAATACCCATTGGATTGTTGTTTTGGTTCTAATCCCAGATAAACCAGGAATTCAATATCTACATGATTACTTCAGATCTAATTGATGTCAGCAGTGTCTACAAGGCTCTGGCTTGTCCAATCTGTGACAGTTTGCCAATATCAAAGTACAAATTTGGAAGGCAGTCATGCTTACCACTCTGCCACCAATGGTCAAAGTTGAAGTGGATGGTTGAAGTGGATGGTATGTCCCTTCAGCCCGAGAGAGGTAGCTGTCACTCACGCTAAGGATTTTGGTGATCAGAATCTTGTTACTGGTGCTGTGGGACTCAGATGTTGCTGTCCCCTGGTCTCACAAGGCACACCTGCATGATGCTGGCTTGTGGAACCAGTAAGTGATAGCCTCCCCAAGTCCTGATGGGAGAGTATAATTGGTACTGAGTCTTGTAACAACAAAGCCCTTGTACTGTTGTAGATAGATGTGAAAGAACTTGCCTCATAGAGAGCAAAGTAGTGGTGTATCCTTCTTTAGTTGCGTAAGGTGGATTCTTCTGGCTGTGGGATCCAGTACTGACCGTCATGGTCCTGACACTCTAAGAGGCAGTGAGGTTTCGGCGTGACAGCCAGTTGCTTGGGGATTGTGGATTGAAAGTCACCAGATTAAAACAGAGGTGTGTGCATATAAATTCTCCAGATGATGAATTTGAATGCAAGTTACCTCAGGGGTTGCAGCAAAGGTGGCAGTCTCAGATCTACTGGGCAGAGAGGGAACTGCCGCATTACAAACAGATCATATAAGGATGGCGCTGGGATTTGTGCCCAATGTGCTAAGAGACACAGAGACATCTTCCTGAAATCAGATGCTTCTGATCCACAAGAAGCAGGCAGAAGACTCCCCAAGATATGAAGAATATGCAAGCATAGTTGTTCTGTTTGTGTCCCACATTCTCACAACATCAGGGTTCAAGGTGTCCGGTGAACTGCTTGCTGTAGGTCACAACAGTTTAATAGCAATTCTACCAGAATCCCTCAGAGTCTGTTGTTTGGGGAGCAGAAGGAGCCGGTATGGATGCATGTTGAGGAGCAAAGGAATTCTTTGGACCCCATTTAGCTCTGTAGGCTAACTTAACATCAGTGACAATGCTGCAATTCTCTGGACAAAGCTTCTTGTCTGTCTTGATGATGGTAGGACGGTGTGCAGTGTTTCTTTCCTTCCCTTGTCTTGCTGAGTGGTGTCCCCAAAGCCGGAGAGACCGTGAAGAAGCTGTGCTGGATGCGGGATGCTTTGCTTCTCTCTGATGGCTGACTTCAGATGCCTGCGCTGTTTGTCGTTCCGCTGGAATTCAGCTCTTCCTTTGCTCTGTTGGTGTTTCGCTGCGGATGCGGTGGGGGAGGCTTCTCTCCGTTTAGCGGTCTTGGTAACCAGCTTTGTTTCTGCTCATCTCTGCTTTTTCTGCCTATAAGACTCACTTGTGCTCAATGGGCACTCATTTCTCTTTTAACTGGATGCTACTCAGTTGACAGATCACTAATAAAAGTCAGTAAGGCCTTTGAAACTCACATTATTGAAATACTGCTTTTTCACAATGAAAATCCAGAAGCTTTAAAGAAATAACAAAACGACTGTATTACAGTGTACGAGATCTTTGATATATCTCCAGAAATGAAAATGTACCCATTATTCCTGTTGTTTATATTAGGAAAAAACAAACTTGAAAGGCATTCGAAGTCAAACCTTTAACAAAAACAGTTTATAAACTATAGTGTTTTTGCTTATTTTCTTAATATTTTAGTAGGTTCATTTTACTTTTACGGTGGTTTTATGTCCACAGTAAAATTATGCAAAGAGTAAGAACCCCCCCCTTGTGTTCCTATGCCTTACAGAAATAAAATCTTCCTCGCTGTTGCCTTTGCGAACCACAGAAGAAGTAATTGTCGTAAGTCCAATAATGGAATGACATTAATAGATCATTATGAACTGAAGTTGATAATCTCCATCATGGAGGTTCACAACATATAACGGCATGTAATAACATTCAAAAATATTCCAGCACTCTAAAAGTGCTCTGTAGTCTGCTTATACTTCTTTCTTTTTGCTCATCTTAACCCAACCTACCTCCATACTTCTCCCTTGTCTAGATTTTATTATACTCTTCATCGAGTTGTCTGAGGCTTTTAGATGGATCTCTTTCACTTAATTATTAAGGCCCTATGTTTCCCAGCTATGCTTCTGCTTTGCTTTGCTTTGTTTTGTTTTGTTTTGTTTTGTTTTGTTTTGTTTTGTTTTTTAGATGCTGAAATAAATTTAAACACCTAGATGTGTCAGATCTCACACATTCCCCAGCTGATAATATTTTGGCTGCTGGTGAGTTTTGAAATTTCTGAAGAAATCTATAATCACCCATGCACCGGTTTTCAAACTTTTCCACTCTCTCAGGTCAGTTCTAATTGCTGAGTTGTAAGAGTAATTTTAGTTTTGTTAAGAAGCCGCCTAACTGTCTTCAAGAGTGGCTGCAGCGTTAGCATGCTGAAGAGCAATGAATGAGAGTCGTGTGGTTTCATATCTTTCCACCATTTCTTTTTCTCAGTATTTTGGAAGTCAGCCATTCCGAAGAGTTGTTTAGTGGTGCATCTTGATGTGGCTTTAATTTGCAATTTCCTGTTGACATGTGATGTGGAACAACTTTCACGTGCCTGCCTGCCATATGTCTATCTTCCTTGGTGAAGTGTCTGTTCATGTTTGTTTGAACATTTTGAACAGAGTTGTTCATTTTCTTACTGTTCAGTTTTAATAGTTTCTTTATTTGAAGTGGGAATCTTTTATCAGAGATGTCCTTTAAAAATATTTTTTACCTCAGTGTACTGCTTGCATTTTCCACTTATTAATGTCATTTTTTTGATGTGCAAATTCAAACAAATTCTGGGGAAACCCAGATTATCATTTCAAAATTCATGGTTTGCATTTTCTGTATTTTTTAAAGATTTATTTATTTTTATTACAAAGTGAGATATACAGAGAGGAGAGACAGAGAGGAAGATCTTCCATCCGATGATTCACTCCCCAAGTGACCGCAACGGCCGGTGCTGCGCCGATCCGAAGCCGGGGACCAGGAACCTCTTCTGGGTCTCCCACGCGGGGCTTTGGGCTGTCCTCGACTGCTTTCCCAGGCCACAAGCAGGGAACTGGATGGGAAGTGGAGCTGCTGAGATTAGAACCGGTGCCCATATGAGATCCCAGGCACGTTCAAAATTGTTGACAAGAAAATAATTTCCAATCATCTGCTGTATTTGCAACATAAAAGAATGTATGATTCGACGGGTGGGGGGAGGTTCTTAGAAAATCTGTTCTATTGACAAGTAACAGTCCCCCTATCCACACTTGCACATACTGAAAATATCATTTGGACGAGTTTTTGATTTATGATGCTGGAATAGAGTTTCAAATAAATAGCAAGAGCAAAATTCCTAGTACATTAGACTATATCTGTTTTTAATAATTTAGGAATTCATTTGAATATATTGCTTTTGTTCCATAATCCCCCAAATGAATGGTTGTATCAAAGTTACCTGATGATACAAGTACAGGGCACTGTATAATGAAAATGACTTTTCATATTTTCATCTCTTCTCTGGGGAATTTGAAAAAATTGCTTGAATCAAGGGATGATTTTAACTAGAAACACAAGCTCTCATTCATTCCACGCAAATGCAAAACAAAAGCATCACTGTGCTTTTCACCATCATGTTCTTTATGCATCATCCCTGGAAGAAGAGTTTCTCTCACTTTAGCAAACGTTGTTTCTGCCAGTCAGTTCTCTATCGTGACTATGGTTGGGAATAATGAAAACACCATGTTGGCTTCCTTCCTTGGATATCAATGCATCTCATGCTATTACTTCACGACAATCCTCTCTTGATGAGAATCATATTTCTATAGAAAACTCATCATGCTGGAGAGTTTTATTTGGTGATACTCATTCAAATAGGGACATGGAGATTCTCTTGGTAGTTTTTCAGTGGTCACACTGAACAGAGGACTTAGTTTTATATATATATATTTTTCAAACATTGCAGTTATGGGTGAATATTTGACTAATTATTAGGACATCCTTGGGAATACCTGTGTCACCATTGAATGATTGACTTTGAGTCCTGGACAGACTCCTGATTACAGAGTGTTGCTATTGCAGATCGCTGGAGAGTGTCCTGATGGCTCAAGCAATTTGGGTTTTTCTGCCACACATGCAGAAGAACACGGATGTGAGTTTATCAAGGGAGGGTTTGCGCACTTTATTCGCTGTTTATGCTTCCACAATGCAGATTGCACCATCTAAAATCATTTATGGAAAGAAAGGAAGAAAGGAAAGAAAGAAGGAATCACCACAGAGATATATACCACTACAATTAGAAGAATAGCTATACTACTTCTGCTTCCAGTTGGTTTCCTGATACTCCGGTCATTGAGGACTAAATAGAACTTGGCAAAACTTGATTGTAGGGCCTGGTACATTGGCCCAACTGGCTAATCTTTCTCTTGCAAGAACTGGATCCCATGTGGGTGCCAGTTCATATCCCAGCTGTTCCATTTCCAATCCAGCTCCCTGCTTATGGCCTGGAAAAGTACAGAGGATGGCCCCAAACCTTGGGACCCTGCACCTGTGTGGGAGACCTGGAAAAATCTCCTAACTCCTGGCTTTGTATCAACTCGGCTCTGCCTTTTGCGGCACTTGGGGAGTGAAACAGCTGATGCAAGATCTCTCCCTCTCTCTCTCTCTCTCTGCATTTATCCTTCTCTGTGTAAATCTGCCAATCCAATTAAAATAATTGAATCTGTTTTAAAAAAAAGCTTGATTCTAAATGAGTTTGAGTGGAAAATGGAAAATACAGATCAAAGTGCCAGGAAGATATTAACATGCTATGATCATACAAACCAAGACAGGGAAGGTGATTTTACTTTTATTGTCATCGTTCAACTTTTCATGGCCTGCTCGATTGTCTTCAGTGTCATTCAGATCACTCTCCCCAGAAACTTGATAATGAAAAGTTTCATTTCTGGAGAAAAAACATGTGATGTGCTTCATCCTATGCTTATAGCAATTTTCCTTTCTCCATTTGGATCACTGATAGATTTTGTATTGTCCCAAAATGTTCATTGCTGTTGTGATTATTTTTTATGCTTGTCTTTTAAAATGGCAAGCTGAATTCTTTCTCACTTGTATCTTCACTAATAAGGCACCAATATGAATATGGGAAGAAATATGCCAATCTAGACATATATTTTGCTGTAGACAGAAAAAGTATTTTCATGTTCACATTCAGGGACTCCTGTAAAAATTCTTAGCTAAGATGTACTTAAACTTTGAACAGTGCACGTGGATTTGTGAAAGTGGATGAGGAGGTATAAAGTTGATGGGAACTTGTTTTCAAGTTAAGAACTGAGTTCTGTGAGCCTGAAATAAATTTCAGTGCTCTGATTCAGGGGATATAATTCTCTTTTTCCTCCTTCTTCTTTTCTAAAGCAAAAGTACAGGGATGCTCCTTGACAATGTCTCGTGGTGAGACTAAGACCCCTGGATACACAATGCAAAATTTAAACTTTCCAAAAATAAAGATCTGGAAGTTAGAAAAAATTATGATAAAGTGCCGATACAAAAGGCATATACACCTATTGGCCAATATGCCTTGTTTTACTTACCAGGAATATGAATAGAAGTTTATCAATTTCAGTTTCTCAAATTTGGATGCCAAAACATAACTCCTGATGTCTATTCAATGATGTCTATAAAACAGCTAGCATAACTACGTTCCTGTCACTCTCATAGGAGATCAGGATTAAGTTCTCAGATTTTGATCTGAACCCCAGCCAGGTCCCAGTTACTAAGGGCATCCCTCCTCCTCTTCTGAAATACTACTAATAAAGGAGTAAATATGAAAGTGACTTGGCAACTGGCAGACTGGGAAAAACATTTATAAATCATGCAACTGATTAACATTCTGGGCCTATAAAGAGCTCAAGAGATTCAGCAGCAACAAAACAAACCAGTTAAGAAATGGGCAAATGGCATAAACAGGGCTTTATCCAATGGTGAAATACAATGATGAAGTGTAACATGAGGATGCAGAGCAACAGCCTGACGGCTGAAGTCCTTGCTTTGGACTCAACGGGATCCCATATGAGTGCTGGTTTTAAACCTGGCGGTGCCCCTTTCCTTCCAGCTCCCTGTTTGTGGCCTGGGAAAGCCGTGGAGGACAGCCTAAAACCTTGGGACCCTGCACCCGCGTGGGAAACCTGAAAGAGCTCCTGGCTTCGGATTGGCTCAGCTCCAGCCATTGCAGTCACTTGGGGAGAGAACCATCAGATGGAAGATCTTCCTGTCTGTCTCTTCTTCTCTCTGTGCATCTCCCTTTCCCTTCCCAATAAAAACAAACAAAACTTTTTTTTTAAAGGGTAACATGAAAAAAATTCAGGATTATTAGCCAAAAAGGCAATTCAAGGAGACTTCATTGCACCCTGTTTAGGACAGCTATTACACCAAACGCCAAAAACAATAAATGCTGGTGAGGATGTGGGGAAAAAGATACTCCAGTTCCCTGGTGGTGGAAATGGAAGCTAGTACAGCCAAAATGGAAGACAGCATGGAGATTCCTCAGAAATCTAAAAAGAGAGCTGATATATAAGCCAGTCATACCACTCCAAATGAAATGAAATCATCATGTAAGAGTTACATGTTCCCTACATGTTTATTGTAGTTCAACGTACAAAAGCTAAGATATGGAATCAACCCATATGCCCATCAATGATTTCATTGGCTCAGTATTGGAATAATACTGAGCAATGAAAACGAGTAAAATCTTGTCTTTTGCAACAGAATGGATGCAGCTAGATACAATATGCTTAGTGAGATAAGCAGATTCCCCAAAGAGAAATATTATTTATTTTTTATGATATGTGAAAGTTAATACAGATTACAGGAAAAAAATACACACATAGGGATGACACAGACAACAGGGAATTTGATTGCTGTGTTTACCCCTTGCTTATACTGCTATAGCACTCTGACCTTTCTACTTTTTACTTGATGAATATTATGGCTAATGATGTGTTAAGCCTGCGATTATTAAGGAAATTGAAACCATGTTATTGAAAAAAGTAAATAAAAAAAGAAAGGAAGAACAGAGAGTGATTGAGGAAGAGTATGGAAGGGAATGATATGGTTACCTTCTTAGAATGATGATTATGAAACAGATAAAATGTGTCCTCTAATATGTGAATAAATACATATTTTAATAAAACTTTACAATATTTATTTGAGTATAATTACCATCATCACATTTATATGCTTTAACATATGAAAATTATCCTTAGAATATGAAAACAGAATTTGTGAAAATATAGAAAGATGGGGAAAAGAGTTCTGGTTATTTTAGAATTATGAAATTGGTATCTTTTCTCAGCATATTCCTATCCATCAACAACAAATCCACGAAATAAAACGATGCCTGTTCCTAACAAAAAATCAGAATGATCAGGACATTGGCATAATGATGAAAGAGAGAGAAGTTTGTACAGACTATTATAAAGTAAATGTATGTACATGTGTAGTCAGGTATTTATATTATATGCCATTATTATGACACATTTGGATTGCATTAATCAAAATTGAATATAGCACACATTTTTAGTATATTTATAATCACCAGTTGTCAGTAAGAGGATACGAAGCTCAAATGGAACTCATCGTTTTTCAAAGGTACGAGTTTCCACTACAATAATTTAGTAGACACTTATTGGCAGAAACCTTGTGGATTTCAACAGTCTTCCAAAAATTCTGACACGAAAGGTTTCCCATGAAATTATTTGCATGGAGGTTTGATCAACAACAAGGACTTAGGAATGCTGCCTATGTATATTGAAATACTATGTTTTTATAGAGGTGCTTGCTGAGTTAAAAGTGGGGCTATTCATCTGCATGTGTGTTTATATATATGTATATATATGTGTGTGTATATATATATATAGTCTTAAAATATTTGCACGCTTTTAAGGCATATTCAAACTTATAGACAAAAACTTTGCAAATACACGTTATGCCATTACTTGATCTCTAAAATATGTGGTAACATTAAAAAATGAACCTAACTATTTTTTAAAATAACTAACCTAATATAGATTTCTAAAATAACAAAGATAAGCGAAAATATAAATCGGTGACTAAAATTTGCTATACATGCTAATAGTTTATCCCACTCACTTCTTGAGAAATTTTACGAATATAACTCTTCACGTATTCAGTGTGCATTCGTTCCTACCCAAAATAGAATTCAATGCTTGGCAGATATTCGAGAAGCAGTGATGGAGATGCTATGGCTTAAGATTTGCTCATAATCTGTACAGCTGAGGAAGTCTGCAGGGCCCGCTACAGTTTTTCAAGAAAAATCCATGCTCACTCTAATGGAGCACATTTTTGTCTGGCGGGGCAAACAAAGCTACCGCAGTTCACCATGTAACTGCATGTTCATTACCGAGAGCATCCTCGGAAGGTGTGCTTCGTCACAGACTCCTGGGAGGCCTGTGCCCAGTCAAGCGAAGAACAACTGGAGCAATCATGCTGTGCAGGAGGAGACCAATTTAGGAGAACAGGGCTCTTAGGAAGATCACCCAACTTCTCTAAATGACTTCCATTAATTTTACACCTTTTGCAAATTAATTGCACTTACAAACCTTCCCTGTCATTGATTGGGTCTCACTTTCAACAATGAAACTAATCTTGCCTTCTTGATATTTTATTTTTAAAATTACTTCCACTTTTGGGTATGAATCTTTGTAATTACATTTGAAATATTTTGCTACATTCACTCTCGGTTTACACAAAATGAAGTCCTTATTATCTGCTTGGAGAGCATGCTGTTCTTTTTCTCCCCTTAGCTCAAGGAAATGCTACATTTATTTGGCAACCATTTACAAGTAAATATATTCTATTTAAAATGCAAGCTTGGGGGGCCCGGCACCTTAGCCTTGTGGCTAAAATCCTCGCATTGAACACACTGAGATCCCATTTGAGTGCTGGTTCTAATCCCGGCAGCTACATTTCCCATCCAGCTCCCTGCTTGTGGCCTGGGAAAGCAGTTGAGGATGGCCCAAAGCCTTGGGACCCTGCACCTGCGTGGGAGACCTGGAGCAAGATCCTGGCTCCTGGCTTCGGATCGGTGCAGCACCGGCCGTAACGGTCACTTGGGGAGTGGATCATCGGGTGGAAGATTTTCCTCACTGTGTCTCCTCCTCTGCATATCTGCCTTTCCAATAAAAATAAAACGAATCTTCAAAGAAAATGCAAGCTTGGAGCTGGTGTGTGACACAAAAGTTTGAGTTGCCGCCTGCAATACAGGTATCCCTCATGAGTGTTGGTTCTATTCCAAGTTGCTGTGCTTCCAAGCCAGAACTAGTGTGCAAGGGAAGATGTCCCAAGTGCCTGGACCCCTACCACCCATGTGAAAGATCTTCATGAAAGTTCAGGCTCCTGGTTTCAGCCTGCCTAGGACAAGCCTCAGAGGCCTCCTGGAGAGCGTATTAGCTTATGGGAACTCTCTCTCTCTCTCTCTCTCTCTCTCTCTCTCTCTCTCTCTCTCTCTCTCTCCTGTATCTCCCCTTCTGTAATCCTTCATTTTGAATAAGTCTTTTACAAAAATGAAACACAAGCTCAAACTATGCAGGTATCATATATGTTTTGTCTTATCACTTTTGCTTATTGTGTGTGTATCTCTTGGCATATAGTAAAAATGGAATGCTATTGGTGTGAGAAGTGAAGCAAATGTTCATTTATTTTGTCCTGAATAGTACCTGCTGCATATTACATACTGTGGCCTTACAATGACAGATAGTCAGGTAAAGGTATTAAGGAAGTAAAGGCTCATAATTTGATGTAATAATTATCTATTTACTACACCTCTTGACAGCAAGAAAACTAACTCAATTTTTAATGTCATTGAGCTGAAACTTGAAACCTTTTAAATGCAAAAAAATCAATTAGTATGGAATGAACATTAAAGAAATATATTTCCTTTAGCATATGCTTGTCATTACTCATCACTGAAAATGCAAAGGAGAGACTTACTGGAAAGGAAAAATGGTGCGGCTCTGTGTCTCACCCACCAACACTATGGTATGTTAGTACGAATAGTTCAGCATGGGCAATCCTGTCCTGAGACAGAAATGGAGAGAATTAGAACATCACACCCAATATTAAGAAGAAGTGATTTGGTCATAATTAGGAATGGTGTTCAAAACGTTGGTGAAAAGTCTGCCTCATGAAGTACGTTTGCATGGGTTTCAATATTTTTGCACTAAACTATACTGTAATTACTTTTTTGTGAACTTTTTAAAAACATTATGAGCTTTCAAAGCATTCATGTATAAGCCTGAATGTCTTAGAACTCTAATTTTACCCTGATTATATAATAAGCCAGAAGTATTGAATATGACTGGTGGCACTGAACTCTCCAAACACAGTCTTCAATTATACATGCAGAATAAATTGACTTTCTCTTGAGGAGTAGCCATAATTATTGAAAGAATACAAGCAAAAAAACAAGATTCTGAATACTTACAAACATCCACAGTACTCAGTGGTAAAAGTAGGCTATTGTGACAATATAAGGGGAAATAGCAGGCGGTTGTTGGGGAGAGGGAGAAGGCAAACCCAGAGCCTTAAAGAACATCACCAAATGGTGCTCAGAAACTAGATAGTCGTATGAAAAAGAACGAAGTGGTTACCCATACTATTTAACTAAAACCAGATAAAATATCTACAGGTAAGCACTGAAGATCTAAATAAAACATAAGAGAAATTTTCATCACATTAAATATGAGAATACTTTCTTGGATGTCATATCAAAAGCAAAGATACCAAAAGATTAACTTCATGAAAACTGAAACTTGCATATCAAAGAAAACAAAGAAGCAAAGTGAAACTTCCACAATGACAGAAAATGTTTCTAACAATCAATGAGATTAATACCCATATCTATAAAGAACTTCTAAAATACCAGAATTATAAAATGACTTAAATAAAAATAGGCAAATGACTCATGTAGATGTCTCCAGAAAAGAATGTACAAATTATCACCAAGTACAAAAAGGGAAGGACACTCAACATCACTGGGCAAACACCAACCAAAACCATAGTGAGACACAACTTCATATCATTAGAATAGCAATATGAAAAGAAAAATCATTCACCAGGGTGTGGACAAATCTGTGCACTTGCATATTGGTGAAAATAATGTAAACACTAGGGAAAATACGAGAGCAGTTGCTCAATAATTAACTACAAAATGGCCATAGAATCCCAAATGACTGCTTAGTTTCTGATGAAAAATTTACTGTACATACCAAAACCAAATAAAAACAGGCATGTCTATATACCCTTATACAATAACGTATTTAAAGGAAAATATATACATCTACAATATCCTCATTAAATATAGCTGAATATTCTATTGTTTTGATTAAACATGGTCAATTTCAGTTCAAAATATTGAATAGAAATTGCCAGATATAAGCAACTCATAATTTTTGAATTGATCAGCATTCAAAGTACTGTGACAAAATCAGACTTCCTTACTTATCCTGCCTGTGAGATGAATTATCTACTTGTCCAATACGCCCATGTTGTTTACACTACCCACTCATTGTAACTTAGTAGCTCTCTGCATTTTTGGAGCTCCAATTTCCCTGCTGATATTCAAAAACCTTTACATAATACATCAACCTTGAGTCATTAATCTCACATTATTTATCTCACGATGGAATCATTGCATCATCACCTATCATCATAAATGTGTGTACATTACAGTAAGATATTTTGGGAGAAAAAGCTCATTAATATGTTTATTTTATGACCAGATTTTATTGTTAATCTCTTACTATTTCTATTTTATACAGTTAATCAGTAGATAAAATCTATATGTATAAAATGTATACATCTACTGATAAGCTGTATAAATATATATAGATAGTTCAGCCTTATTTGAGTATCCTATTGGGAGATACTGAAACACACCCCTATACTAACATAAACAAAGAGGCAGATAAACTTGTAAACATAGATTCATATCCGTAAATGTAGGGATGTATACCTATTTGTACAAATACATATAGGTAAGTGCATACATACACATATATTAAAAACATGCTGGGGGCCCAGCGCAGTAGCCTAGCAGCTAAGGTCCTCATCTTGCATGTACAGGGATCCCATATGGGTGTCGGTTCTAATCTTGGTGGCCCTGCTTCCCATCCAGCTCTCTGCTTGTGGCCTGGGAAAGTAGTCTAGGATGGCTTTGGACTTTGGGACCCTGCACCCGCGTGGGAAACCTGGAAGAGCTCCTGGCTCCTGGCTTTGGATCGGCATAGCTCCAGCAGTTGCAGTCACTTGGGGAGTGAAACATTGGGTGGAAGATCTTCCTCTCTGTCTCTCCTGCTCTCTGTACATCTGAGTTTGCAATAAAAAAAGATAAATAAAATAAATCTTATAAAAAAACCATGCACAACGCATGCACAAGTTTTTATAGTCTCGCACTATTAACATTTCTAATCAACTTTTTCTAATGTAGAATTGAATCACTACTTGGTATCACTGTGTTACAGCTTTCAGAACTTCCTTTTGAATGTCTAGCGCAGCAGTTCAACTAATAATGAATCCTCTCAGCTTCTGTTTAACTGCAAATGCACTTAACATTTTTACTTCTTTTGTTATAAAATATACACATACAGGATGCTTTACAAATTTGGGGGGGGGTTAATTTTTCCAATGTACCATCTATAATTGTTGCAAAGACTTACTTCCCCAAGAGGTGTGATCTCGGTGCCCCTGTCAGAACTGACCGTTTGAGAAGGTTACTCTGAGCTCCTTAGTTCGTCCTGTTTATCCTTATGACTTCAAGCTCATGCACCACTGACTACTATACATTCAGAAGTTTTCAAGCTAGAATTGTGTGAATTCCCCAACTTTGTGCTTTTTAAAGATTATTTTGGCTGTTTTCCATTGAGTGTCCATATCAATCTTAAGGTGGGTTTTTCTATTTGCATGAAGACTACAATCGAGATTTTGGCACGTGTTATGCTGACTTTGTCTGTTTTCCTAATAGGATCATTTCAAATACATCATCCTCCTATCCACTAATCTAAGGTATATTTTAATGTGCTTATATCTTTTTGATATTTTTAAATAGGAATTCGTAGTTTTCAGTATGCAAAACTTTCTCCTCTTTGGTTGAATCTGTACCTAATTCTTTCATTCTTTTAGATGTTAATGCAATGTAATTGTTTTCTAAATTTTTATTCAGACTGATATTCTCATGTATAAAAAGAAATTCACTCTTTCTGATGTTTATATTTTGAATCGTTGAGGTACTCACGTACTAGTCGTATCAGTTTGTGTGTACATGTGTGAATGAGTGTGTATGTGTGTGTACAAAATCTCTAGGAATTTCTATGCATACAATTGTCTGAGTACACAGGTAGTTTTACCTTTCCAGTTCAGATACGTTAGTACCAGTTTTCTTGCCTAATTGCTTTGGCTACAACCTCCAGTAATTGCTCAACAAACATGATGACTTTGGGTATCCTTGAGGACAGACATTGTGGCACAGCAAGGAAAGCTATCATTTGAGGTTCCCAGCTATTCCACGCTTCTAATTAGATTCCTGCTAACGCTACTGGGAAGCAACAAATGATAGTCCAAGTTCTCGAGATTCTGCCATACATGTAGGAGATGTAGCTGGAGTCCCTGCCTCCTGGCTTCAGCTTGGTGCACCTGCTGCCTTTGAGTGTACTTAGAAAGTGATCCAGTGAGTGCTGCTCTCTCCCCACCCCCACCTAACCTCGCCTGTCCCACTCTCTTCAAATAAGAAACAGAATGAGCATCCTTGGCATGCTCTTCATCAGAAAATAGTTTCAGTCTTCCACTATTGAATCTGATAGTAGCTTTAGATTCTATATAAATGATCCTTATTCTGTTAAGAAAATATGATTACTTTCCCTCTGTTCTGTTTCACGATGAGATAGTGTTGTTTTCTTTTTCAGTTAAGATAATTGTATCTTTGTTCCTCCATTGTACTGCTCTGAGTGATTGCTTTTCGTTTTTTAAACTAGATTCGTTTTCTGAGAAGAAATCTCAATTGGTTATTGATCATGATGTTAAATTCTCTTAATACGCTGCTGAATTTATCCTTGAATTTGGTAGATTAGTTTTCCATCAGTATTTGTAAAACTGTGTAGCTTTCTTTGTTTTTTTCGACTAGGAGATACATGAATCATAATAAAAGATGGGGAATGTTGCCACTTTATTGAGTTTTTCCCTTTTTTATGTATTTTTTTCTTTATTTACTTTGAAAAATTGCTTCACATTAGGATTTTTTTTTAATTTTCTTTTTTAGAAATTATTTGAGACACAGTTGAAAGGGAGAGAGAGAGAGACAGAACAAAGCTTCTCCCATCTGCTTGTTCATTCTCTAAATATTTGTAATAGTTTGGCATGGGCTTGAAAAGGCCATACATGTAAAAATCAAGCCAAGTTTAACACATTGCCAGTGCAGGATAGGAACAGCATTACATCATCACCTCTGCATCTGGCTGAACTCAGCAGCCAGAGTGGAGCATCAACCCAGGACCTCCAATACCAGACAGACTCATCTTAATGACTTCTTAATCACCGGCTAAATGCTTGTCCGTGGGTTAGTCAATCCCAAACACATTGGCCATCTATTCTGCCCCCCTCTTGGACTTGCGAGCAATCAAATCAGACTTGAGTTCCTGAACATGAAAAATTTGTTCTTCGATGAGAAAGATCAATACTTATCAAAGTCTTTCAAGTGAATGTTCATGTAAAAGGAAGGTAGATTCATATGCGCAAATCTGGTGACTGGTTGCATTGCTAGTATTGAGAACAAGAATGGGGGCTTTAGGGGCAGAAGTCAAGGAGAATTCATCGACTTGGTACTTGAGCTGAGACCTGGGGCTTGTTGTGATTTCAGGCTTTGTGAAAGGAAGCTTGGTATCCTTTAGGATATGAAGAATGGGAGTTTAATGGAGAATTGAGGAAACCCATGGTTTTCAGAGTCCTGCATCCCTTATGAAGACTTTCCTCAAGTAGATGCAGGGTGTCCAGCTCCTGCAAGGTCTGTCTTGCCATTGCCATTCACCAATCTTCCTCTTTGACCTCCCTGGAGCTACTGCAATGACAGTCTAGAAGGTTAACAATTGCTCAATATTTTCTCTCTTCTAGGATTTCTATTTAAAAGTTCTCCAAGTACATTATTTCACCCTCCCGACTATCACATGGCTTAGTTTTACTTTGTGTCCTCATGTCACAAACATGGGACTTCACAGGCAGCAAAAACACAAGTTCTTGTGCATCTAAAGATGCAGACACGCAAGCTCTATACATAAATTCGGATTTCTGGCATCATTTTCATTTTTTGCCATGATGCTGATTTGATCTTTTTCTGATATCTCATTACTTTTGCTCATGTCATCTCAAATTCTTTCAGAAGTAACTCGAGTTAAAATATGAACTGTAAACATTTCAAGTTAAAATGTGGTTGACACTTAAACATTCTATATTATATATGATTTATAGGAGTTTTGCATTTTTCTGGCTGATCGAGTGCAATGTTACAGAAACTATGATTTTATGATGCATATGATTTTCTGGCATTTTAATTTAAATGAGATATTTGACTATTTTAAATACATTGATGATTAAAAGTAAACATACTTAGTTAAATTTTTATTTCAGACATATTTTGCTAATCCTACAAATCCCAAAACAGTAAGACATACATGGCTAAATGACTTCTTAATTTTTACATGTCTATAATATCCATAAGTAAGATAAGCTTCTTTTAGATCCAGTGTCCTCACAATAAGGTGATTCTATTTTAAATGTCATGTTATACATGTACAATATCACTGGATATAACATAGATACTCATACATGTGTAGCAATTGTTGCATCATTTAAATACAACTTTTGATCTCTCTTATTTAAACAAGGTCATTTCCATCAACATTCTATAGAGAAAAACAATTTCAAAACACGAAACAATATGGTATTCAGAATACAGAACTACTAGTTTAATGCAGATTAATTTTTTAACAAGAATTCCTATGCAGTAGGCAGATAGTTCCCACATCCCATTGTGATTGACAAGCCTGACATATGGAATAGTTCACAAATTCCCAGGTGACTGACAGATGGAGAATAGAAAGGCGGATAAAGTTGCCTAGAGAGCTGAGGATGATTTTGTATTCAGCGGTTTTGATCAAAAGGATTCCAGATCTCACACTAAATTTAGCACCGCTGGCAATTAGTGCATGATTTATTCAGGCCTTTCATTTGCTGGTTGACAAATGGAAAACAAGCACAAAATTAAAAATAAGTTTATTTCCAGCATTTCGGATATTTAAAATGTGTGTGTCTTTGTTTGCACATAAATTAACATGAGATGAATTTATAGTGAGATTCAATCTGAAGTGGAGACGTGAGCAGTAGAGAACAGCTTTTGTATGTATCGTACGAGGAGAACAGGTGTTTGAATTAAGAAATACTAATATGTTTAGCAGCACGCCTCCACCTTTAGCATTAGGGAGTTGATGCTTTCCTAAATTTAGACTAATCTTTCCACTAGTTCGAGTTCTTTCATGAGCTTCCAACATAGATGACCATCTGTATGACAAAATGAATGCTTTCCAGTCTAGCAATAATAGTAATAAAATAAATAAATAAATAAAGCGATGCCCCTGTGACCAGTCTTCTCTGCATTCCAGTGAATGGCTTCTCTCCCCGGGTTCTGCCTTTCAGATGTCCACGGGGGGAAAAGGCAGCAAGACACTCAAATCTGCCCCTCCCAGGACCTTTATAATTGGAGTCACGAGAGCTCAACCTTTTTGGCAATATCATTCAACCTTAGCCCGTGTGACACTCTGTTTCCAATTTACCTTCCTATTTCATGCAACGACAATGAGACGAGCTGGATGTGCTGATTTAAACCTTCTGTTGTGTTGCTTAGCGTCAGAACATGACAGTATCACATCCACAATTGGAGAGTGGGGCACAACTGTAAACATCCCTTTTCAGGGACTCAGAAAAACAGGGGGCATTTCTAAGCACGCACATGGATGGAAAGTATAGAAATGAACTGAGAAAAAAAAAATCCCCACACATTTAGCAGTACAAAGGAAACATCACATCAGAAAGACCTTGTGGTTTCCAAGTAGGTGTGTCTGTCTCTTTCCTTTTCAGAAATTCTTGGCACTAACGTAACTGGTTAGAAAAGATGAATGAATTCCCCCCAAAGACTGTGGGAGCTGCAAGTCTGTCTGTGTGGGAGATACCTCATCACTGTTAATAGAGCAGAAGTGGCCGGATGAGGTGGCCCGATAGCAAAAGCAAAACAGAGCCACTGTTCATGAGAACGCTGGGCCAGCAGCAAGCAAGACACTTGGGGATTGCTGGGGCAGATGTTTGGGATACTTACAGTTTTTCTTATTTGATTTGTATTCCGGGTCTGACATTCAACTTTATTTGTATTCATTATTCACAGTGGGAACTAGAATCGTTTTTAAAATAGCATAAAATCCACTTAAATTATAATGGAAAGAATCGTGTGCAATGTGATGCTTTAATTACTGTTAAGCTAACCTTGGGATATGGGAAATGTCAATTTCCATTGGCCACATGAAGGCTGAGCCCAGGTTTTTGCCTGCAGATATGTGCATCCAGTGGGGGTGCAGCTCACAGGCACAGCCTGCCTCAGGAGCCCCCGCAGTGCTTCAAATCTGCCTTACCTCCTTCCCACACACCCCGGGGCACCATCGCCTTTTTATTAGTATTTCTTTCCTTTCCTGAAATATCCTCCTTGGTTCTCAGCAGCATCCCAAAGATGTTTTGCAGACAAATGACTTCAGGTCAGCCATGTCATTTTTTTTCCCCTCCGTAGACCCTACCTGGGTGGCATGTTGGAATTTTCTGCTCACCAAGAAGAGAGAAAGAGAATCTGCTAGCAGCTGGTACAAATCTTACGGCTCTACCCATCATGATCAGTTCTTCTATTTCTCCTTAAAACCAGGGACCAAATGCCATGCTGGCTTCCAGTCTTCTTCCATGGCTTCCATGTGATCCACTGGCTTTGTCTTCAAACAAGAACTGTCCCTTAGGAACTTGCAGATGCCGGGGACCCTGCCCTAGCACACCTGCTGGGTACATTGGGATCAGTCAGCCTGTCCTCTTGATAAGTTGATCTGGAGAATAGCGGAGGGGTGTAGGTGTTGGGTGTGATTACAATTGGACCCTGAGTTCTTCCAAAATAAAAGAAGGACTTTCTAAATTTACATTTATATCAACCGTGTGCAAATTAAGCCACTTATCAAGGAGAAGAAACAGGGACAGCGCTTTTCCTGGACCACAGTCTTGGAGGAAACGGATGGCCTTGCCTGCAGTTCAGACACAAGGTAGCATGTATGTACATATGTAAACAGATAAGCATGTTTACATAAACATTTCCATTTCAGTGTCTTGGACTCAAAACATTCCCTTTTGGAATAGAGAGCATTTAATGATTTGGGAGATAACTACATTTCAAAATAGAGTTCTCCATTCCTTTAATCCAAGGTGTGTTTTTCTTTTTTTTTCTTTTTCTTTTTTTTTTTTTAAGATTTATTTTTATTACAAAGTCAGATATACAGAGGGGAAGATCTTCCGTCCGATGATTCACTCCCCAGGTGATCGCAATGGCCGGTGCTGCACCGATCTGAAGCCGGGAACCAAGAACTTCTTCCGGGTCTCCCACGTGGGTGCAGGATCCCAAAGCTTTGGGCCATCTTCGACGGCTTTCCCAGGCCACAAGCAGGGAGCCGGATGGGAAGTGGAGCTGCCGGAATTAGAACCGGCATCCATATGGGATCCTGGGGCGTTCAAGGCTAGGACTTTATCCACTAAGCTACACTACCAGGCCCCAGGGTGTGTTTTTCAAGATTAAGCTGTTGATCTAAATGACATTGCAATAGTCAGTTGTATTTTAAGTACAAGAATTGTAATTTCAAGTGGTTTGCATAAATGCAACCATAATATTAGAAGGGAGGAAGTTTGGAGAACAATAAGGGGGCCCACAAAAATCACTTTAATGACTCACACTATTTTTTGAAGACATATTTATTCTTATTGGAAAAGCAGATTTACAGAAAGGAGATACAGAGAGAAAGATCTTCCATGTACTGGTTCACTCCCCAGGTGTCCACAAAGGCCACAGCAGGGCTGATGTGAAGCCATAGCCAGGAGCTTCTTCTGGGTCTCCCAAGCAGGTGCAAGAGAACAAAGCTTTGAGCTAGGGTATCCGTGACTGCTTTCCCAGACTACCAGAAGCCAGCTAGATAGGAAGTGGAGTAGCTGGGACACAAACCAGCTCCTATGGGATCTAGATATATGCAACGCTGGGATTTAGCCACTGACTCTTCATGCTGGGTCCACACTATCCATCTCTTATTGCTTTCTGATCATGTCAAATACCTGTAAGAAATTATATGCTCCTTTAATATACTGTATAGTATGTTATGCATTATAATGCAATAATCACAATGATAGTAACATTGATTAACTTTTATTGCACACAGTGTTTTTTTAATAAAATTATTTGAGTTGCATGATTATACCTTAGGCTTTCTGTATACATGGCTATTTACAGTTAAATTTAAGTTATGAATGCTACTTTAGCATACATAAAATTTTAGTTCCTCCAATTTACAGGAAACAGTTTATGCTCTATAGTTTATGTTGCTGATGTCCAATCCCTTATAGTAGATTTAAAGTTTTCATGACATCAGAAACTTTTGGATAATGCTTTTCTAATGTAATTCTTTTAAAGTGTAAGTTGAGGGCCCAGCACTACAGCATAGTGGTTAAAATCCTTGCCTTATATGTGCCAGGATTTCATATGGACACTGGTTATAATCCTGGCAGCCCCACTTCTAATCCAGCTACCTGCTTGTGGCCTGGGAAGGCAGTTGAGGACGGCCCAAAGCCTTGCAACCCTGCACCTGCTTGGAAGACCAGAAAGAGGCTCCTGACTCCAGGGTTCAAATTGGTATAGCTCCAGCCGTTGTGGCCAGAAGGGGTGAATCTCTCCTCCTCTCTGTATATCTGACTTTGCAATAAAAATAAAATAAAAATTTTTAAGTGTAAGTTGATTAACATAATTTCATAACTCTGTTAGGCTCTGGCAACCCGATGATTAGCCCTATTTTCAATCCTTTATCACTTTTAGAGAGAAGCCACTAAAGTGACATGTTTCTAAAAAGGCACTTGTGAAAAAAGTAAGTAATAATTTTACTCCTTTACTGCATTGTTAAAATGAAATATTTAGTAAACAAAAAATACTTCAATAAGACCATTATAAGTACATGTATATATATATATACATTTACGCATTTAGTGACGCACAAGAGTTTATGGGCACTGCTTCTGTCTTTCATCCTAAACAATTGTCTTATTTGATTAATTCCTAAATAGCCAATTTTACTTTTCTGAATGTCATCTCAGAGAAATGAAAAATAAATATTTCTACAGTGGTATGGAAACATGAAAATCTATCTGGAACATACAATCAATTCTATATCAACACGGTGATAGTTTTAAAAGTAGAAAAGCTTGAAACACTTCAATAGCTCTATGTTTTTAAATAAGTATTGTTTCAGAGAGAGATCAAGTGTGGGGCGTATATAGGAGTCTTTAATGGTTGAGCTTGGCGATGGCAGCTCCCACTAGCCACCAGGAGCCATGGGACCACGTGGCCTAAGTCTGGGGTTTTGAACCTCCCTTTGGTGTGCAACAGCCTGGGATATTTTTCTCAACCCAATTAGTTTATAAGGTGCACATCACAACTCATCGAATCTGCTTTGGTAGATCTAATCAACCTAAATTCAGACCACACCTTGAACCAGTCTGCTAGCATGTGTGTTTACAGAAGCAGACAGCTGTTGTTGGCTGTTTGAAACTTCTTCAAGGAACCAACATGAAGTCGGCCCACAGTCTGTCCGCTGTTGAGGGATGCTCTCATCTCATCTGGCTGTGCTCCATCACAGTACGATGCAAATGTATCTGTGTAAATAGGAAAATTAGTCATCTGGTATGGAGCCCGGCCAAAAATGGAAACAGCAATGTATCTTTAAGATTTATTTATTTATATTTATTTATTTTTATTTTTATTTATACAGAGAGAAGGAGAGACAGAAAGATCTTCCGTCCGATGATTCACCACCCAGGTGACCACAGCAGCCGGTGCTGCGCTGATCTGAAGCCAGGAGCCAGGAGCTCTTCCGGGTCTCCCATGTGAGTGCAGGCTCCCAAGGCTTTGGGCTGTCCTTGACTGCTTTAGCCACTAGGCCACCATGCCAGGCCCAATGTATCTTTCAGTGTTCAGAATATATCATTGCCTACTTGATGTGTGCGTTTTGTGGTCTTCCCAGGAATGGAATGGGGACACACCAAACTATTGTTGAAAGAATGATCACAAAATCCTGATGAGAAAATGAAATCCTGAAAATGGAAGCCAACAGGTTCCATTCTAGAGGGATTCAGGTTTACGATCATTTTTCTACCCACTAAATTCCTTAAAAATGATTGATCATTGCGTAGTCTTTGGAAGCATGGATTTGTTGCTCCAAGTTGTGTTTACTGAGACACTGTGTAGAATATTTTCCCTCAATTTTCCATATAGTCCGCTGGGTATCCAGTGAGGGTGCATATCTCACTGCAACACACACCTAACAATAACCACATTCCATGTTCTCTCTTCACTGATGAGGTTCTCTCTGTTGTTCTGTGACATCATCAAGCAGCTATGCATTAGCTCTCATTCACACTCCTTCCCACTGTCTGGCACAAGGGTGAGAACAGATAGATGTCCTCGCAAGCAAGTTCTATCGAGATAGTTCTCAACAGGCGGTGTGATGAATCCTAAATTCAGATTTCCCTCTACGTCATGATCCAGCAATCAAAAAAAATCTTTCCCGTTATTCATCCTATTAAACACTAAAACGTTATAAATGAACAGTGCCAAAATAATACGGAAACATGGATTATCTTCTCATTTTTCTCCTGTTTTGAGATTTACATCACCTGGGATAGATGAGTCTTGAACACCGTGCTTTGTCATCTTAAGAATTCTCCATAAATTATGTGGAAATTCATTAACATTGTCAAGTTCTTTTACGTTTCAATCAGTACTACTAAATCATGTGCTCTGTACTGCATGTGTTCTGAATGTCACACTTGCCATACTTTTCCATTTTGGTGGAATCAGGAAAAAATAATTTAAATAACTCATTACATGCTTGTCATTGCTGCCTTTCCTTAAGAACAAATAGATATTATCATTAAAGACACTTATTGATTATTTTATTTGCAAGGCGTTGCAAGTAACCTGCTACGAGATGAACAGAAAAGGTGGTATTCATTGAAGATCAGGCTTACAATGAAAGCAAGAAACAAACCAGATTTTTAAGCTTAGTGTTCTTGCAGAGCAAAATCCTTTTAAAACACAAAAATCAAAGAGTGATGAAAGATACAAAACCATCCATGTAAAAGCCATTGCTACGTTTTATAATAAAATATCTACAAAGAACAGACTTGACTAACTGCTGGAAGAAGACCTTGGTAAAGCAAATAATAATAGAATAAAATAAAAATGTAAAAATCTGAGATACCTCTTGTTAACTGAGAAATGCTGGTACAAATGGGTTGAAATATCTCGATTAATTCTCAAGACCATCTTCTCCATCTCCCCTCAGGATTTTGGGCCTCACCAGCAGGCCCTGACGTCAGCAAGGGTGAGACAACGATGTTCTTCAGCCGAGGAACCACTAGGACAGGCTGGTGAGGAATGTCTGCTTAATCAGCCGAAGTTCCAAGTTTATAAAGGTTTAAGAAAAGGGAGGGTAAGAGGGCATTTTCAGGTAGTTCCTTCACCCAGTAGTGACACTATGATTGGATGAAAGGCATACCAATCCTGTTGACCTCCTAATCATGTCAGAGGTCACACTCTATATGCAGGGTTGGAAGTCACACCCTAGACCAGGGCAGAAAAGCTCCAGGTCATGCCCACCAGGTAGCAGATAGAGACCCAAGGGGGATTGCCTGCAATTTCCTTTATTCCTACTTGATAATATTTATTCACATTAAATTTTAGAGGACATATGTCATAAATCTTGACAAACGTCTGCTCTAAACAAACAGATGGATGTACAGGGAAGAATACTAAAGAAATAGATACTGTATCAGTCCCATCTATTTGAAATTCTAAGATAAAATTAAAATCCGAAAATAGAAAATATACTCATGATAGGAGCTATACATAAATTCATTAAGGGGTCTAGGTAAATACTACAAATATAAAGTAATGTGAATGTGTGTACTATTTAAAACAGAAAATATTTCTTTCCATTAGGACAAGAAGGAATGAAACTCTATCAACAATACGATCGACTAAAGCATCTGTGTCATTAAATTGCAGATACGTGAAAATGGAGGGAAGTGTTTGAATAATACTTGTTCCTATACATCCTCATGAATCGAAGAGATTCCATACAAGGAGATATTGTTACATTAGCCGTTCTCCATCGTTCCATTACGTGAAAAACAAGGCAACTCAGGAACAAAAAGCAACTCTAAAATATACTCAACAGAGATCTTTAAAAATACTCATCCAGCAAGTCGGAGTAACACTGTTAATATAGGACATTAAGTATAAAACAAACTTTAGAAGATTCCAAAAAAAAAAATTAAGAAGGAAGACTAGGAGGGGACATGGTTATCTGAAGTGATGAGTCCCCTGTATTTTCTTTTTGACTTTTTTCTCCTTGAATACATCCTGGAGCAACCAGTATTCAGTACATACCAAGATACAAAACGATAGCAGAAAGTCCGTTAGGAAAAGCTTAATCTCCCCAGTAAAAAAAGATCAAAAAAGGATTATTGAAAATGACTCAGTACTTTTACTTGGCAATAAATAATTTAATTTTTTTAACATATGGAAGAAGCTATTTATTACTTAGCATCAACTTGCATCTGGAAAGGAAGGAAGAAGTTGACACACTGTCAGGTGGTGTGGGAGATTGGGACGCAGTTGATAACTTCCATTCTGCCCAGTAGGAACACATCTTCCAATATTCGCCTCACTCCCATGGCAGTGACAATCATAGAAGGAGTCTTGACTTCCACCCACACCAAGGTGATGTCACAGACGCCAGTTTGAGAGTCAGGATTTATAACACATACACTTCCCATGGAGATACTGAACACCATCATACCAACAACAACAGAGAGGATGTTTCACCACAAATAAACAGAGTGGATAAAGAAGTTGGATCTTCGCTAGATGTGCAATCCTACCAGGCAGTCAAGGTGATGGCCTGTCTCCATTACACTACCATTGAACACTGCCACGAGAGTTCCAGATACACAGATTTAAATTAAATTCTAAGTTTCTTAGAGTAACATGCAAAGTGTCCAATTTGTTGTAATATCAATCCTGACCTCGAATGAGAAGATCCTGATTTTCATTTTTAAAAAGTCAATGAATAAGCATTACCATCAAGATGGAACAGGTGCTTGAGTTTCCTTACAGGCTAAAAGCAGGATTTGTTGAAATAGAATGGTCTTACCTGAAAAACAGCCAGGTTCAGCGAAAACATGCTTCAATGCTATAAACTGCTAAAGACTAAAATTAAAATAGGCATGAGACAGCTGAATAGCAATCTAAGCCATTTTAAGGTGTATAGAACACGGTTGAATATAAACCAAAATTGAAATGTCTATGAAGAAGTCACAGGTTGTGGTTGAGAACCTGCATTTTCCTAGTAACATATTAGTTAATCAAGACCATGTCAATTAATGTCACAATGTTGTAAATGGTTGGAAATATTATGTTGGGGCTTTTACTTGATTGGGATGATACTCTGCCGGCTCTACCTTCAGACCAGAGATGGGCTCACCAACAAACCATTGAACTTACCAGGACAATAAGATGCTGGACTTTATGCTTGGTAAATACCTCCAATGAAAGAATGTCAACTGAATTTGAACTATGGAAATGCAACAAGGTGGAGCAATCCGCCGTGGGGGGAGGGTGTGGGGAGGGGCGGGGGGAATCCCAGTGCATAAAAAATGTATCACATAATGCAATGTAATTAGTTTTAAAAAAATGAAATGCAATAAAAATATGTTTAAACAAACAAACAAACAAAAAAAACACTAGACAGATCTGTAGAACTCCTACAAGCAGCAAGTGGAAGGAAGTCATAAGAAATCTTAGTAAAATTAACCTGCTAAGAGAGACACCTGGTCGGGGGAGGCAGGCAAAAGCCATAGTCTAATAACAGAGGATGTTTAAAACACAGGTCCAACCCTGCCTACCTCACCCGGTCTTCTTCATCCTTTATCTTACAAGGGTCACCTGGCTCCAGCTGGACAAGAGCAGAGAAAGGACAGGTGTCCGCTCCCCAGGCCTGCCCCATCATTGTCTTTTAGAAGTTCTCCACTTGTCTAGTTTCACAAGTTCACAGGAAAAGAACAATTTCACCCTAGGGAAAATCCTGAGTTTCACCCATACTTGATTTGGATGATGTTTAAAAGCGACCTTAAACTTGATACTGGAAGGTGCTGAGATGTTAGGAGTGTTGGGATGGGCTGGAAATACTTTGCATGGGAGAGGGAATGGAATTTGGAAAACTGAAGTGAATTGTATCCTCTGCCTTCCTTTGACTTGTATGTCCCTGAGACCCCTGCCTTTGTGTTTTTCATGCTTTGCTATTTGAGATTTGTGTATCCTCTTTGGATAAGCATCTACTCAAGCAGTGTGCCAGCTTTAATTTGGGATATGTCTTGGTTTATTATTTTTTGGAAGATATTTTTATACTTTGTTATAATTTGTTCATCACATACATGGTTTGTGATTGTTTTTCCGTTCTGTGGATTATCTTTTCATATTTTTTGATGATATCTCATGAACATAGAGTTTTTAATTGAGCTTAAGTCTAATTAGCTTACTTGTGTCATTTGTGTTCTTGTTTTATTCCAGAAGTCATTGCTTAACTGAAGATCACAAAAGTAACTCCTATATTTTCATCTGGAAGTTTGTTTTAGCACTTATATTTGAGCCTATTAATCATCTGGAGCTCAGTTTAGGCATGTTGTGAGGGAACAGTCTGACATCCTGCTTCCACGCTCTTTCCCTGTTTCCTTCTTTCTTCTTTTCTTTCGCTTTCTCTCTTCTTTCTTTCTTTCTCTTTCCCTTTTCTTTTTCCTTCCTTCCTTCCTTCCTTCCTTCCTTCCTTCCATTTTTTCTTCCTATTTAAGTTTCCACTTACAAAAAGCTATTTCAAAAGGAAGCTATTAAAATCTTCAAAAGGTTAATTTTTTTTCTCTGAGCCTAATTGCCCAAAATAAGTTGACCATCATGTCATTTGTGTTCTTGCACATTGTGTAAAGATGTATTTTTGGATTCAGTTATATTCTGTTATCTGCGTGCTTATCCTTAAATCAGCACCAGGTGGTATTGAATATTGAACTATAAATTGTGAAATTAGAAAATATGAGCCCACTCCTCTTATTCTTTTTCAAGATCATTTTCATTATTTTAGTTTTTCTTGGATTTTACAACAATTATTATCATTTAAAAATTTGTTTTATTAAAAACACCTGAAACTTAAAAAAAAAAAAAAGAAATAGAATGGTCTTTTCCCAGCCAACCCTAATTGCTGTCACATGTTTGCCCATGTCACTGTTATCTGGGCCTCAAGTTTCACCTTTAGTGCCACGTCTGATGTGAATGAAGTCTTACCTGATAAGTCAGTTACCCATCCATCAGTAGCGACCCTCCTGTATCTTCAGAATTCCAGCGTATCTTATATATTTTTTCTCTGCTCATTCAGAATAAAATTTCAGGAAACTATGTACAATTGTTATCCCTAAATCTACTATGAATTCCACTTACTACCTTCTCAAATATTTCTAATTTATCACAGGAAAAATCTAGTGACATCATGTAGGCAAAACATATAGCAGATATGTGCTACTTTCTTTTTTTAAAGATGTATGTATTTTTTATTGGAAAATCAGATATAAAGAAAGAAGGAAATGCAAAAAGATCTTCTGTCTGCTGGTTCACTCCACAAGTGGCTGCAATGGCCAGAACTGAGCTCATCCAAACCAAGGAACCAAAGAGCTTCCTCCCGGTCTCCCTCAGGGATGCAGGGCCCCAAGACTTTGGGCTGTCCTCTACTGCTTTCCCAGGCCACAAGCAGGGAGCTGGATGGGACAGAAAGTGGAGCAGCCAGGACACAAACTGACACCCATATGGATTCCTGTCATGTAAAGGCGAGAACTTTATCCGCTAGGCTACCATGCCGGGTCTGATATGCGCTACTTTCAATTGAGGTACAGTCATAAATTACAATATCATTAAATATCTGACACATTTATAATGCACATATATAGTTTCTTTTTTTATCATTCTGTTTATATGGATTTGGTGCAGTCTTGTTGTTTGACTACATAAAACCAACTTTAAATAAAATTCACATTTCGTCCTCTATTCTGTTATGCTCATTACCAGGTATTGGTCTTAATCAGAAGCTCTGGGGAACTCATCTTCTGTTTCCTGTATACATCCCCCAATGCCATAATTAGTTGAAAAACAATAATGTAAGTATTCAAATTCTCCATATGGATTCCTATCACTATATCTGACAGAGTCCAAGTCATCAAACGATGGCATTTTCTTTAAAAAATCCATTATTTGAAAATTTTCTTTTAAAGTTATATGTCTTGAAATCTCTGAAGCTAGTGATAACCTGCCATCTCAGGAGAGATGTGAAAACATGAGTAGAAGAAGGATTAGACAAATGAGAACAGAAATGATGCCTACAGGTTAAGCCAAATGAATTACTATGAGAAAACAAAACAGAGATTTAGCCTGAAAATGTGGATTGTCTGAAAACAGCTAGCCTCCATATCCTCCTTTCAAGAGCCCTTTAACCACCTCTGTGCCACCAGGAATGAAACGACATCTGTACATGCAATCGGGAGTTGTAAGCGACCTGGAGTCTCAGGTTGGGGCCCGTTTCCTCTTGTCAGTCTCCTGATACCCAGGCTACTATGAACAAATTCACCCAAATCTAGCTTGACTGAACTTCATCCTGAATCTGCTTGATGCCTGAACCTGGAAAAGGAACCCATTGGACATTCAAGTTCACAATCCAAAAGTTTACTAAATGGGGGATTGGTGTTGTCATACTGCATGATGAGACACAAAGGCCAAGGCAAGAATTTACTCCCCTCCTGGAATCTATGGCATATTTTAACATATTTTAGAATAATTAATTAGTTTTATTATTTCATGATACAGTTCCATAGGCTCTGGGGTTTTACGTTCCTGATCCACAAATTCCCTACCCACCCCCACTGATTTCCCCTAGTCCTTCATAAACAGTCATATGACCATCATTCCAAGTGTGTCCTGACATTATAGGAATGGACAATGGCAGAGAGCATCCAATTGTGAAGACACATTTAACAGTTTCATTGGGAGTCCATCTTTGATTTGGGAATAGAGGTGCACACTGCATTGTATCTTCACAGCTGGATATGATAGTCTCTATTACACAGTGATTTTAAGTTCCGATAAATGAAAAGCCATAGAACAAAATCAGCAAAAGGAAGAAAAATAGAAAATTTACAGCAACATGAAATTAAATAACATACTACTAAATGACCAATGTGTCACCAAAGAAATTAATACATAAAAAAATCTTTTTAAAGAAATGAAAATAAAAAGATAAATATGAAAACCCATGAGGTATAGCAAAAACAAGTATTATATGTCGGCTTAGAATTCTCTTTCAAAGATGTGTTTACTTATTTATGTATTTGCAGGCAGTGTGACAGAGAGAGACGGGGAAAAAGAGATATCGAGAAACACTTTGCTCGTCTCCCACATGGGTGGAAGGAGTCCACGTGTGTGGGCTGATTCCCAAGGCAGGTAAGCAGGAATCCACACAGAAAGCAGAGTCAACAGAACCGGAACTGGCACTCCGGCGCTCAGGGTGCTGGTATCGCACAAGGAAGCTCAGCAGGTTGCCGAATCAACATTTTTTTGCAACTTTTTTTTTTTTTTTGGCAACAAATGTGGTTAACTGAAGCTATTCATTCAAAAAGGCACAGATTAATGTTTCATGTTAGAATCTCTGCATAGAGATAAGTGGGTAGATGGATCACACAGGGAGAATGGATAGATAATTGATACATCGGTAGACAGATGGCTAGATGAGATTGGGGTACAGGTTTCCATCACCTTTTCACAATTGGGATTGACAGTAAATTGGAGACTTTCCATCCCTCCTCCTTAAAGTCAGACACCCTAGATATGCTACTTTACAAGACTTGGAGCAAAGTGATCAGTGAGGTCACTTGGTATGTCCTGCTGTCCAAATGGTGTTGCCACAAAACAAAATCTCAGTGACTTCTAGGTGTTTTGATTCATTCCTATCAATCCTTACCTTTGCTCTAGGGAACTAAATATCCAGGAAAACTTGGAAAGCATATATCTTCAGAAGGATAACAATGGCAGGGTTTTCTTTTGCTGTTTAGATCATGATTTGGCCTGCATATTCCTGATGCATTAGTATTCTTTCATATAACACTTCAAAGATGCTACTATGACCCCTCATACATATGTAGATTTAGAAATGATTATCAAAGGGTATAATGTTTACCAAAGCAAATTTCCTACTGTGTGTCACACCAAATACGAAGTGTTTAATACAGTCATTCATAAATAAATTAATTGTCAGTAGACCATGGGGGTAGTGGCAATTCAGTTGTCTTTCTCTGCTCACACTGAAAGTCAACTCTAGGATACTTCAAATCATCGAGGTCACAAGACAAATCAGCATGCTGGAAACTGGAGAAAGGTAGGTACAAATAATCACTGCCAACTGGCAGCGAACACCAGTGCTGAAGCCAGAGACCCACAGGAGCACTTACAAAGAAACTGATGTTGGAAACTGAGCAGAAATTAGTCTGATCAAAAATGATGACAATCACAAGGTTGTAGAATTTCATGAATTTTTGCCTTCAGGTAGCTACCCAAGTCTTCACAGCAGATATGGGAAGGAAACGAAATCTCTGGAAGGGAGACAGAGAACAAACTCTGGACACTTCTGGCAGATACCTAGAGCTTCCACAAGAAAAGCCTTCCCTCAAGAAACATCATCCTGAGAGTCTCATCAACAACCAAACTCCCAAGTCTAGCCTCCTCTCACTTGCAAAGCAGGAAAAGGGACTCACCCAGTGCAGCTTCACCAAAAAGACAGAGTATCCACTCACACGATCGCATAACCTCTGCCTTTACCCTACACTTTACCTCCACATAAACAGGGCATATATATGAGAGTACTTCAGAAAGTTTGTGAAAATCGAATTGAAAGAAACGTTCATCTGGTACAAGCATGCTTTTGAAATGCATGCAAACAAGCGGTCATACTAAAGTTCATGGAAAATGCCTATCATTTTTAAAATCTGCATGAATTTATAATATCTTTTTTTCATTAAAAAAAACTTGCCTTTGTATTCACTCTTCCACAAACTGTTCAAAGTATTCTCACAGAATAGCGTGGGATTAAACTGAAAGAGCTTAAAGCTAACGCTAGCTAGGATTCTCTAGGGAACCCCAGAGATAACACAAGACAAAAATAAGGACATCAGAGGACAGTTTAGCGTTTCACAGCTGTAGCAAACAGGAAACACAGCTGAAATTCTAGCTATATAAACACATAACCTCACACTAAAGTTCTTGTTATTCTATTTCCTTATACCTAAAATATCTTATCTGGCATTCAATAAAAACATTAAAGTTCATAATGCAAGGCAAAATATGAGTCATTGTTGTGATACTAGCGAGTTGAGTGCCCACCTCCCGTGTTGTAACACCAGTTCTAGCTTTGGCTGCTCTGCTTCTGATTCAGCTAATATATTCGGGAAGGAAATAGAAAATGGCCCAGGTACCTGGGCCCCTGTCACCCATGTAAAAAATTAGGAGGGAGTTCTTTGCTCCTGTGCAGTCCTGGCTGCTGTGGTGATTTAGGGAGCGAATCAATGGATGCATGATCTCTCTCTCTCAGCATTTCTAATAAATAAATTCATTCCTTGATTGATTCATTAGAGTTTTAGAAATGTAGAGTATAACAATCTGAAGTTGCAAATGCTCTAAAATCTGAAAATTCTTGATTGCTGACATGATATCATAAGTGGATATTTTCACCTCTGATCTCATGTCAGAAGTCACAGTCAACACTCAAATCCTTTGAAGATGTATAAAATTACCTTCACCTTCAGGATATGGCTTCAGGGGTATAAGGAAAATACAAATGGATTTTACATTCAGACTTGTGTCTCACCCTTAAGATATTTCCTTATATACAACAAATACTCCAAAATATTTTAGAAATCAAAATTCTGGGGCTTGGCATGTTAGCTCAGTTGCCTAATCCTCCAACTTCAAGTGCCGGGATCCCATATGGACACTGATGCATGTCTCACCTGCTCCACTTCCCAGCAGGCTCCCTGCTTGTGGCCTGGGGAAGCAGCAGAGGATGGTACAAAGCCCTGAAACGCTGCACCTGCGTGGTAGAACCAAGGGAGGCTCCTGGTTCCTTGCTTCGGATCAGCTCAGCTCTGGCTATTGAGGCTACTTGGAGAGTGAAGCAGCAGATGGAAGATCTCTCTGTGTGTCTCTCCTTCTCTCTGTAAAGCTGCCCTTCCAAGAAAAATAAACAAATTCTTTTTTAGAAAAATCTAAATTCTGAAACATTTCTTTTCCAATATATTTCAGATAGGTGCTATTCAACCAGTATTCCTAAAAAGTAGTGAGTTCTGGGCCCGGTACAGTGGCCTAGCGGCTAAAGTTCTTGCCTTGGATGTGCCGGGATCCCATATAGGCACTTGTTCTATTCCTGGCAGCCCTACTTTCCAGCCAGCTCCTTGCTTGTGGCCTGAGAAGGCAGTCGAGGACAGCATAAAGCATTGGGACCCTGCATCTGTCTGGGAGACCTGGAAGAAGCCCTTGGCTCCTGGCTTCAGATCTGCGCAGCTCCGGCCATTGTGGTCACTTGGAGAGTGAATCATTGGACGGAAGATCTTCCTATCTGTCTCTCCTCTGTATATCTGACTTTACAATAAGAATAAAATAAAATAAAATAAATCTTTTAAAAAGGGAGTGAGTTCTTCCTCAAATTTACACTATTAAATTCAATACTCTTAACCCTCCACTCTAGCATCTGAAAAATACTCTATGTCCTTTATGAATTCTAGGAAAACAGATGTCCTCACTACCTCTCCCATGCCTACATTTATGTTTTATACCACTCTGTCATATTGTTATTATGCAAATCACTATTATACTGTTGGCCAGTCTGACTCTAGAATGCAATCTACTGAGCAAGAAAACATTGAGGATTGTATCTTTGAGGGACTTGGTTAGTGTAGGACCTCATGGAAAATGTATTAATTATTCTGGTTCCTTTTCTTTCTATTCAGAGAGCTAAGCAGTATTCCCTGTATCAAGTTCACGTGCATGTGATTCTAAGGAAATTTTGCTAGTTGCAAGTCATCATATTTATTTTTTACCAAGATTTCTTTACATGTATTTATTTGAAAGTCAGAGCTATAGAAAGAGAAAGATCCTCCATTTACTTATTATATCACAGAGGGCTGACATGGCTGGGCTGAGTCAAATTGGTGCCAAGACCTAGGAGTTGCATCTTTGTCTCTCCTATGCATACAAGGAGTCAAACACTTGGGCCACTAAAAAGGAACTAGATCAGAAGTGGAGCAGCCTGGATACAAACTGACACCCAAATTGGGATGGCATATGGGATGACTTACGGAATGGCAGCAGTACAAACTGCATCCACCACACCAGATGACACACATCATGGAGGATGAAACTTGCCTTGCTTCACAAACAGGCCGCCTGTTCTCTTTCGTCTTACCCTGACTTGAGGATAATAATCCCAGGCTCCTGCAAAATATGGAATGGCCCTCTTTTGATCTTACTACCAGGACTAGCATGAGGAGAGTTGCTTTTGCATCTCCCCACATCAATGCCAGTCATGTTGGTTGGTCCAGACTCCAACCTGATGCTTTTGAGGGAGCTGACTTGAAAGGCGAAGGAGCACTGTTTGCTGAATAAGGATGCCAGGTGGGAAGAGGGAAAGCATGTTGAGCCTGAACTGAGGACAGGCAGATTCCTCTAACCTCCAAGTTAGTTTGTTTTTGATCAAAGCCAAAGCTTATGTCAACACTGAAAGCCGTTAGAGAAGCCAAGTGTTCTCCATGCCATTCTGAAGGCAGGCAGGCAGGTTGGCCACTTTTATGGAATGCAGCATTGTTTTTATCTGCTCACATTGTCCATATGTACGGAACAATTTTAAAAACAATCTGGGTTTTATGAAGAGCATGCTCAGCATACCACTGAATGAATTTTATTTTAAAGGCCATATATTTGTCATAAAACTGCCGAGACTAGACTGACACATTATTGGTTAACATCTTCTTAGTAACACAAAGGTACAGCGGGAGAAAAACGGCAGCTTCGCTCTGGCTTTGAAAGAAAGCCGGCCCCACCCTACGGCTCCCCACATCCACCAGCTAGCTCTAGCAAGGGAAAGTGATCAACATAAGCAAGAGGGGAAAATGTGCCTGGTTTTCAATTCCCACCTATGTCATTTCTGAAACTCTTGGCATAAGACCTATGGGACTGGGAGGTTGTTGTTTGGTTTTGCCCAGTCTGAAAATTATAGGGAGAAAATCATACGCTGCTATCAGGTATCCAAATCTTCATCTCAAAGGGTGAATCATAAAACTATTATAAAAAAAAAAAAAAAGTGTCCTGCTGCACTGATAGCTGTCATCCCAAATCCACCCAGGGCGAGCCTGTGGCGACAGTCAAGTCACTTACGACTTCAACGTGAGATGCAGCTGTGGTGTTTAATGGCGTGGACAGGAAGCTTTTCAAAACAGTTATTGGAAGCAAAAGATCACGGTGTTGATCATGGAAAAAACCGCCTAGGGATATGAGATCATTTAAATAATTATGTAAAGGATTGTATACTGATATTATTGTGTGGCTCCCTGTGTGTCTCTTCCAGTTATGGTTTTGTAAAGCTTAAGTTGGAGGGACCACTTGCTCTGGGACTACTGCTTTTGATGTTAGCTGATCTGCTTCTATTTGCTGCTTTGTAAAATGGGCAAAGCAGCATGATGAAAAACATACAGACACACACAGAGAGGGAAAAAAATGAACTTTTAAAACATGGGAATGTTTTTTTCCAGAAAAGGAAACTGAATCTTAGAGAGAAAGTAAATTTCAGCTGCAGAAGGAGGAACAAGACCTGGTATTGAGCCTAATACTCCCTTCCTAACTGGAGCAGAGTCTTAAAACATGTTTGTCCTTGGGCTTTTCTGTGTTAATGTCTACTAGGTTTAGAATTCACCTGCAAACATCTAATGTGTTTTGAATTATGTCAGAAAACAGCATGTTGAGATTTAAACTCCAGTATCTGAGCCAGGAATCTCAGAAACTGGATTTCCAATTAGACTACCCAAAAAAATCAATCATAAAAGAAATGGAATTTAGGTATACCTGCTTGAGAGAAATTAAGTGATTCATGTTAGAATGTTGTTGAATAAAATATTTTGAAAACTATGTAGCATTGCATGGAATAAAACATCAATAAAATCCCTTCGAAGAACAAAGGTACATGGCGTTTGCATTTTTTGATCACTAACTTTTGTTCCAATGACACCCAGAAAATGATTTCTGCAGTTCTTAGCACCTAAGTAAACCATCCAGAAGAGAGAGGCCATTAATGGCTGGGGTCTGAATAGTTGTATCTCCCCAAAGCATTTTATGTTGAAACATGAACCCGTAAGATGATGATGTTAGGGCCTGGCACGATAACCTAGTGGCTAAAATCCTGGCCTTGCACCCACATGGGTGCCAGTTTGTGTCCCAGCTCATGTCCTGGCTGCTCCACTTCCCATCCTTGGGGCAGTGTAGGATGCCCCACAGAGATGGGACCTTGCACCCACGTGGGAGGTTCCTGGATCCTGGCTTCAGATCAGCTTAGCTCCAGCAGTTGCGGCTGCTTGTGCGATGGACCAGCAGACAGATCTTTGTCTGTGTGTTTCTTTTCTATTTATTTGCCATTCCAATAAAATAAATAAATAAATAAAAAGATGATAATGCTAGAAAATAGGACCAGGGGAAATAGTTAAGATGATCCCTGGAAAACTCAGATTCCAGTTCCAAGTCTCTATTTCCTGCTTCCTTTTTGCACACATTATGAGGCAACTTGTGAGCTCATATGGCCGGATCACTAATATCTACGTGGTAGACCTAGACTGGATTTCTGATCCTAACTACTGCCTCCCGCAGCCCTCGTGACTGTGAGCGCCAAGGGAACTGTCTCTCTCACTTTGTCTTGTCTCTCTTTTCTCCCTTCTTCTGTGTGTTGGTTTCTTTCCCTCCTCTCCTGTTCTATCCCTCCCTCAAATAAATAAAAACGTTTTCAATTATACAAGGAAAATGGGGCACTTGGTAGATGGTGAGCTCATGGGAATCAATCCCTCAGGAGTGGGATCAGTGTTATCGTCACAGAGGCCTTGGGAGCCCCTCACTCCATTCCCTCTGTGAAGACTCAAGTGTCTGTGACACACACACATCGTCATCCTTGGATCCCAGAGCCACTCGCACCTGATTCTTGGATATCCCTGCCTTCAGAAATGCGATGAAAAACATGTATTATGTTAGTAAGCTGCCAGTTTAGAATAGTTTGTTACAGCTGGCAGAACATACTAAATCATGAATCTTTTGAGAAAATTTAGTCTTTTTTCCCAAGCACTGCGTTGGACTCTCCTTGAAAGTGTGCCGGACAGAGGCACTCATTCGAACCTCTTTGGTTAGGCGCTTGTCCAGCATTTTCTATAAAGAAAATACAGAAAAGCCACAGACTTTTTTGATGAGGCAAGAAAAAGAAGATTCTGGAAGTGGGTAGATGACAGATTTCTGCTTGTAAACAATCTACTTTTATTCTTTCTTATTTCTAAAACCTGATGCTCGTTCCTTCTCTACCTGATTTCCAAACACAGCGTGCTATCATTGTGTTAATAACAAACTACAAAACCACTTTTGCTATCTATACTACGATCTTTGAATAAACCATTTGAACATAAAATATGTGAGATCCGATTGCATAGGGTTTATTAAAGTAACTTGTCTTAGCAAATCTGTCTGTTCCATTTGATTCTGAAGAATAATTGGTTAATGAGAGAATGATTGCTTTGTTGAGACATGATTACTGAAAAAAATGTTTCATCCATATGTTGCTGAATAATGAGAAATTCTCCTGCGATGGGGGAACAATGATTAGAAGAAACAAGATAGCTCAAGAAAATATTCCCCAATGTGTTACTAAACGTTTTTAAACAGACCAACTCTAAGTAAGTATAGAGTTTCTTTGTGCTGTACAAGCCTGGTAATGACTAATAGGATTAAATTGTCTCTTGAAAAAGTACGAGGCAGGTTTCTTTGTCTTTGAATCTAAGAACTGTGACTCCTTTTGATACATTATATGCCCATGAAAGCTGTTCCATATCCAAGTATCTTTTATGTGGCATAATATAGTTCAGGTGATGGCAGTAAAAGAACCAAGACACATATTGATTCTTCTCAAAATTTTCAGCGACATGTTTGGTTGAGGTTTTTCCATAGGCACTGACCGCATGAAGACTTGATAGCTTAATCTGGATACATGAGATTGGATATCCACCAACTTTATTTCAATTCTAAACAGTCGGTGGTGTCAAAGTGACCATACAATACATCCCAAATTCTCTCCAATTCAATTAATGTCAAGCGGAAGGGTAGTCACTTCATAGCAGCAGTGTTATTCTGGTCATCTTAATTGCTAAATGAAAGTATACATTATTCCCATTCGCAGAACAAAGTTTGCCCTTCCTTTTGGAGTATTGCTCATCTCACTCTGTACCTAAATAAAACAAGAATAAAATTCCAATTTAATTTTCTCACAAAGAACCGAAGTAAATGACTCTGTTACATTTGTATCTGAATTTTTCTGCAAATGCTTAATCCACAATTTTTAAGGTGGAGATATGCAATATTCCTTTGATTATGTCACAATATCTTAACATGAAATAATCTTTATATTAACATCTTATCATAGGTGCAATTTTCAAATATTTTCAACTGTTTTGTATATTTCCTCTTTCCTTTATGGACTTTGTCTTTTGTTCTGAAAAAATAAAAAGCTTTTGTTTGTCACAATCCTACTTGCCAGATTTTGCTTTTGTTACCCATTCATAACAAATGTTTGCAAAGACCAAATACATGTCTTCCATTATTTCATACCTCAGATAATATACTTTATAAACACTCAACCCACTTTGAGGTGATCACTTAACCAGTGGGAGACTAGGGTAAAGTTCTTATTTTTAACTTTCCTGAATGTAACTGTCCAAGCTCATCAGTATCACTTATTGAAAAGATAAGCTTTCCCACTTACATGCTCTGTGATCAAGAACCAGATGACTTCAAGTGTACAAGTTGCTACTGCACTTTCTATTTCATTCCACTGTGTTTTCTTTTTCTTTGGTTTTATGCTGATCTCATACTGTTTTAATCATTATAGCTTCTCTCACCTGCACTCCAAGTTTACTGTTATGTCAGGATATAAATCAATATAAATGTCTATCAATGAATAAGTGGATAAAGAAAATTTGCCACACACAATAATGCAATGCTACTTAGCCATGAAAACCTTGAAAGTTTGGAACAATACAAATAGTCCTGGAGGAAATGCTGTAAAGTAAGGCATGGAAAGACAAAAACTGTACGAGCTCACTCATACAAGTGTCCTAAAAATGTTGGCTTCAGAAATTCAGAGTGATTGTTGCTGGAGAAAGTAAAAATTAATTGGAAGGGAGAATGATGAGATGTGTAGGAACAATGGGGTATCTAGAACAGCACAAGGTATAATAAGGCAGACTAAAACGGTAAAGGATAGCTATAGGTTATTGTTGGTTGATGATGTATTTTAGAAACACACATGTCACCACTGAGACTACGGGTACATAGTCAGATACAAATAACACATTGGTGACCTGGAAGAAGCAGGAAGCTGAATAGAATTACTAGTACTGCCATCTCTATAACAAGGAAGTACAAACTAAGATTCTGAATGTATTCATCATAAAACAATGTGACAGTTTAAGGTGATTTACATACTAGTTGCCCTGATTTTTTTTTTACCTAATATATACTCAAATGAAAACATCACTTTGTAGATCACAAATATTCAAAAACATTATACCTGTGAAATACGGAATTAAGTTTAAAAACAGTTCAAAAGCTAACAGTGTCCTCTGTGTCAAAGGAGCTGAGACTAGAAAGAGAAGGGTTGGCAAACAAGAGATCAGAGAAGACATGTACTGAAGAAAGGTCACTGAATCTTGTATTTTGGAGCTTTATAGCATTATTACCAAAAGAAAAAGAGAAAACCTTTAAGGGAGGTTTCTAAACATGTCCCATAGTCCTCTGACACACCTTACACCGAGCACTGTAGTCCCAAGGCTCTACTGTCCCTAAGAAGCTAACGGCTCCTGCATACTACCTCTCAAATGCTTCCCCTTCACTCGGCATGCTCCAAGTCAGATCCAGGAACCTACTGAAAGCCAACATCCAACTTCTGACCCATTTGTGAACCTGAAAAATAAAGATCTCCCATCTGCTGGTTTACCTCATCATTGCTTAGGAAAGCCAAGCTAAACACAGGACACCAGAACTCTGTGCTTCGCACATAGGGGGTAGGTGGCCAATAACATGTGATATAAGCTGCCTTCTCGCATTGTGTTCCATAGTGAGAAGGTGGAAGAGAGAACAAACCCAGAATTTGAACTCAGATACAGTAATTAAGAAGATGGATGTTTGGGCCCAGCACGATGGCTCAACGGCCAAGTCCTCACCTAGTAAGAGACAGGATCCCATATGAGAGCCAGTTCGTGACCAGACTACTCCACTTCCCATCCCGCTCCCTGCTTTTGGCCTGGAAAATAATAGAGGATGGCCCATAACCTTGGGACTCCGTCATATTTTTATGAATACATTCTTGTTGTGAGTCAACTTTTGCAAATATTATCTAATGAACATTTTGTAATAAATTTAAGCACTTCTAAAGAGATAGGAGTTCTTATTTTAAATAATAAAGATGTGAGGTATAATTAACACTTGATTGGCTCTTCTCTACACGTCAAAATCCAGTCTTTAACTAGGATGCAATAGGAAGGATGATATTTGTGGAGTAGCATTAAGTAGAATGAGGAGAAGCAGGGTGTGGAGAGTATGTGGGGTAGTATTGATTGACCCAAATAATTTCAGGAACGCACATGTTACAGATCCTAAAGGTTAAGACTTAAAGAGGCATTTCTTTCATTATTAGCCACATGAGATTTACTGGTATATCAAAAATTTACTATGGTCTTTTAAAGGATTAAAGGTAAAGATGTTACCCACATATCCAGAGCTGAAACCATGTTCTGAACACTCACACTCCAGGCAATAAAATTTCCTAGAAACTAAATTAAGGTGACAGTCAATTCTTTGTGAGTCAAAGGAGTTACGGACCAGTTTAACACCTCTAGAAGAAGATGGCCAAAGTCAGGTTCGGCAGTGAGAAAGGATTAGCAGCTCTTTTAGCAAACAATCCATGAACTAACAATGTTTTCACATTTTAAGCAATTGATCAAGAAAGAGCAATGAAACAAAATGAGTCATTTGTGCCACGTGGACAAGATGTGAAATTCCCATGTAAATATCCATGAATATTTTCCGTGATCCATAGGCATACTTACTGTGTGACTTTATCTCTGTCTAGTCTTGGGCTACACCATCAGGAAAGAATAATCACAACCAAGTCCTATTACTGGTAAAGTACAAAATGTTCGCTATTTGGGCTGTTTAAGAAAAACCAGCAGCCCTGAACAAGGCGCATCTTTATTGTTCTTTTCTTTAAGTAGATGTAAATATCTGCATACCTCTTCCCATAGAGTCAAATTTGATCAACATTAACTTATGGTAAGAAAAAATAACATTGCTTTATTTTTAGAAAATTTTCTTATCCAGTTGTTATGGATGTCTCTGTTTCTGATACTACTTGGAAGAATCAGGCTGTGAGTTTGTGTTTACCACTGGACTTCTATCTCCTCAGGCATCACACCAACTGCAAACATAAGCTGTTAGCGTAAATATTTTTGAAAATCAAAGTCGTAAGTATTTTCTGAGCATGGGTCTTGACATAGCAATGAAGAGGACGTCACAAACCCCTGTCAACACAGATGTTTTGTTCTTGTGGTAACTGCAAGACACTGAAAAGATAACTAGATACACTGAGATTAGGATAAGCTATTGGCATGAGTGTAAGTACATGAATGAAGAGAGAGAGGGATCCAGCTGGGGTAGAGGACAGGGAAGGTAGTCATGTGCTCTCTGAGGAAATGAGTCAAGGCTGAAGGATACAGGACAGAAGGCATCAACTCTGTACCAACCTTGGGGCAGCACGTACCAGACAAGCAAAAGAGATTTGAGGATCAACCAAGCCGACTCTAATCTGCAAATGGGTGGCTGAGACTTAGGAGGGGACACAAGGGTCCAAAGGAAAGAAATAGGAAACACTGAAGCCAGGTAATTAAGGGCAGACCTTGAGTTTATGACTTTTACATTCCACCCACAACTTTGGACTTCATTCTGAACACATCGGAAGGAAGAGTAGCCCCATTTTTCTTAGTCCATGAGACCAATTCATTTTAAAAGTACAAAAGGATTCTTTGCCTCTGAGTTTTGGAGGTTAAAAATCTAATATTCAGTGTTTCTAATGGTGCAGCATCTGAGAAATGTAACCATGTGAATGGGCACATGGGAAGCTAGAAAAGGCAGGCGACGCTCCTCTGTCTGAAACTGCATGGTCTCCGAAAAAGCCACTAAGATTGAGCCATGAGGCCTCCACCTGAAAGGCTCAATCCAATCCAGCTTCCTCCCGAACACCACACCTGTAGTCACCAGGACTGCACTAATTTCCTTAAGTTCCCAAACTCTTAGTACTATGAACAGAAGGCTTTGATAATGAACTTGTAGCACATGAGATTTTAAGGGATATTCTCTATCCAAACTAATATCAAACCACGGCTGCAAACAATTAGAAGAGTTTTAAATGCATGGAGAGACTGACCTATGATTACATTCTCTCTCTCTCTCTCTCGTTTTACAGATTTATTTTATTTTTATTGCAAATTCAGATATACAGAGAGGAGGAGAGACAGAGAGGAAGATCTTTCGTCTGATGATTCACTCCCCAAGTGACCGCAATGGCCAGAGCTACCCTGATCTGAAGCCAGAAGCCAGGAGCTTCTTCCAGGTCTCCCATGCGGGTGCAGGGTCCCAGGTGTTGGGCCGTCCTCGACTGCTTTCCCAGGTCACAAGCAGGGAGCTGGATGGGAAGAAGAGCTGCCGGGATTGCAATCAGAACCCATATGGAATCCGGTGCACTCAGAGAAAGGACTTTAGCCATGAGGCTACTGCACTGGGACCATGATTATATTTTAGAAAGAACTATGCAGTTATTACACTTTTGAGTTGCTTCTTTGTGTATAAGCTCAGAAGATCGTTTGGAGAGCAACTGCAGAAGCAGACAATAAATGGACTGCCTGGCTAGGTAACAGTGATAAGTGGAACACGCGATATGTTTTTGACATAACACTGCACATCTTGAATGAAAGGCATAAAAAACATAACAGGAATAAAGTTAGAAATACAGTCATGTTTGAAAGTCATTCTATGTCTACTCCTAATCAATTGTCACAGTACATATCACATTAAGGGTGAGGAGAGGCTAGCTTTCGTAGCACTTGAACTTGCTAGGTCAGGAGAGTAAGAAGTTTCTGTAGGCGCAATGGGAATAAACTCAGATTCAACAAACAGAAGCATGGCGCGGGGGGTGGGGGTACAGCTCGATTGCCTAGTGGCTCAGGTCTTCTCTCTGACTGCACCGGGATCCCGTATGGGTGCCGATTCTAATCCCGGCAGCCCCAATTCCCATCCAACTCCCAGCTTGTAGCCTGGGAGAACAGTCTAGGATGGCCTAAAGCCTTGGGACCCTGCACCCGCATGGGAGACCTGGAAGAAGCTCCTGACTCCTGGCTTCAGATTTGGGCAGCTCTGGCCATTGTGGTCACTTGGGGAGTGAATCATCAGACGGAAGATCTTCCTCACTGTCCTCCTCTCTGTATATCTGACTTTGCAATAAAAATAAATAAATCTTAAAAAAAAAAGAAAAAGAAAAGAAAAAGGAACATTGGGCAGATGCTGCAGACAGACATGACACCCCCAGATGGGATAAACAAAATAAACCAAGGTCACTACATGGAGGCTTAAACAATATTTAAATACTTTCACTAGTAAGAAAGTCAATTTACTGACAGGGCACTGACAGACAACCATGCAGTCTGAGACAACAAAAGTTCCCATTTCCAATGCTTGAAGTCTGCTGGCTCACTCTCAGGCTGGCTCCCACCGTGCAGTTGTGTTGTTTAGTGCCCATGGATCTTCACTGGCCTCATGAGTCTTGTATGTTTCCCGACTTCACTGAAGCTTAGGAGTCGCTGAGAGTTGGAAAAAAAAAAAAATTCAGTAACTTCAGACCTAGAACTTCTTTAAGACATGCTTTAGGTTTTGTTCTAATAACTTCAAATTTTCTCAGGTGAAACTGACATGTGTCTTTTGTGAAAGGAATCATGAGTTTCAGAAATGCTGAAATTCTGGATAGATATTCATCTTTGAACAGTTAAGGTAAATGAAGCCAAGTAATTAGCAACTTGTCTGGATACAGCAAGAAACCCAGTACTCCAGTCCCACTAATTTTTTTCTCAATTAAAACTTTTATGCAAGTGCATATATTACTTAATGGCAGAACACTTAACTATCTTTCAGAGCTGAATTGTTGACACAGATGTGGGGCTCAGGGACAAAGAGGTCGCTGAATCAACAAGATGGCAACCGACAGTCCAGGTAACTGGCAGGCAAGATGGTGGCCAAGGACAGAGTCCTGGGCATGAACCAGGGCAGGAGTCACATAGTTCCAAGGAAATACTGATTGACCAGGGCCATCTGGCACCCCTACCCTGGCCTATGGGAGGTGGCTTCCGCAGCCATGCTCCTGGTAATTGGCTCCTAGTTTCTCCCCTCCTGGAATTCCTGAAATTTCTGAAATTCCTGGCCTGAGGCTATCCCTTAATCTATATAAGAAATTGAATTTCCCCCAATAAATCGGAACTGCTTAGGCAGAACCCCTGTCTGTCTGTTTGTCTCTTGCGGGCCGGGAGGCTGGGTGGCGGGCACCAGGCTCATCCCCTCTGGCAATGGGGTACTAGAAGAATCTGTGGGGGAGACCCCACGACAGAGGCAGTTAGGAGCCACCATACCTACACTTTGTTGGAAAGGGTCTGATTCAGAGAAGGCCTGACACCTAAAAGCTCATGTCTCATGTGAATTTGACCCTGTAACCACCTTCCTTGAGCAAGAAAAGGAATAAATTGGAATTTAAAATAATTAAAACATTGTTCATTTTCTTTCTGGCTTTTTAAAAAAATATAGATTTTTTTCTCTAGATTTCCACCACATGAAAGCCATTTCCCATCCTCCATCTCTTCTATGCATTTAATCTGAAAAGTTGAATACCAAGATGGAATAATAGGTTGTAGCCTATGCGTAATTCCCAAAGAAATTGCCCGGAAACTAAGTAATGTATAAATAACTGGTTTTTTTTTAACTGTCAATAAAATTAACAGGTTTTCCTATTGCTTTGTCCCATAGCACAAAATTTCTACCATCTTTTATATGTTAAAAAAAAAAAGCCTGAAAATGCTGAAAGTTTTTCAAGCTTTTCAAGATGATCAGTTTTGGAGTTCAAGATGGATAATTCAGAGCAATTCTTGTTCTACGTACATATATAGTCTCCTAACATCACAGTAAGACAGCGCAAACCATTTTGTTGCAGCACACTTTTGCGGGGGGTGGGAGCGGGGCGGCGTAGCAATGTGTTTAACGTTTGCTGTAAAAATGGCTAACATGCTATTTTTCTTCTCTTCATTCAGAAGCAATCAGTCTTCCACTCACTGAGCTCTTACTACAGGCAACCAATATCCACAATCACACCCCCACATCAGCTGTGCAGGAAAAACACATGCGTTGTTTCTTTTTTCATAAGCAAAGTAGTATCTGCCAGTCAAATCCCCAGGTAGCTAGCTTTCAAACAGTCAGTTATAAAATTAGCAAATGAAACATCTGTTCCTCACTATTATTTTATAATCACATTAATTGGCAGATGTCTTTAGGTAACATAGAGAAAAGCATAGAAGTCATTATTTGTATTTCCATGGGGTTATGCTTATGGCCACCAAATACCACACACCTAAAAGACCATCCCAGCAGGAGCTAAAGTTACACTGAACTTAGGGGGAGTAGTTGACCCTGTCTCCATGCCAAAGCTTCTGAGAGTCAGGCTAACTGTCCAACGGCAAGTGCAAACAGGATGCTCTGTTTGACGACGTTGTAGAGAACCTTACCCTCGCTGCTGCCAGGTTTGGGTTTTCAATTATCATGTAGTTTGCACAAAAGCACTGTGCCAATTCAATTACTGCCTGATTAATGGAGTGTTGCAGGTTTATTTCAGGGGTCTAGCTATCTATTAATTAGCATATTGGGGCCTCTACTCTACTGTTTTGTCCTGATACGCTTTGAAAAGTCCCTGGTGCAATTAAAAAACTCTAATATGCTTTAAATAGTTATTTGAGAAAACACATCCAGGCTTTTTTAAACTCCTTGGTGATTTCTAAGCACATCCAGATTTATTATAAGGCACATAAAGTTTTTGTAAACAGATTCTCCTGTCTTCTTCTAGGTGCTATATTGCATGTGTGTTGAGCAGCACAACTCCTATTCCTCACGTGGAAACAGTAACAATCTTTGAAAAGATCAATTTGAATTATTTCATCAATGATCATCTTCATTAACATCTTCTGGAGTTTACTTTGAATTATAAACTCGATTAGGAAATCCATCTAGCCCAGAGTGTTTCAAAATATGTACAACCAATTCTGTTGATGTTTAATTAAACTATTAAAACAGATTTGCAAATAATACTGAATTTCTTTGCTCCTCCATCCACATTTTGCCTTTCTGCTAGAAAATTTTATTAAGATCAAATACTTCTTAATGGACAAATAAAAAAGTCACTTTCACTGGGCAATGGGTCACCTTTATGTGTGAGCACAATGGGCTAGAAAAAAACATACTCCTATTGTCCATGGGTCTTAAGAAATGCTGTTTGAAAATGCCATGTGTGGGAAGAAGGTTCCTACCAAAGAAGGATAGGACATAAAATTGGAATAGGAAACTATGGTTACTTGTTAAGGTCCAGGATAGCAATGTGAGTTATATCTTTGACATTAAGCAATACTGACAATGTCCTAATGCTCTAAATAAATTACATTTAAAGTATCCATGCAATATATAAATATATGCAGGTAACATATCAAGGAATGTACTTAATATATAGAAGTTGTATAACATAAGTAAAATTAATGTAATGTATGAAGCAAAGTAAATATATTGATTAGTACTTTAAGAATCTAGATCCGCTGCTCATACCCGAGATAGCTGGGAAGAAGAGCAATAAAGAGAAGTGAGAAGTTATCAGGTCCTTGGCAATTCAGCAGGTATGTGATGAAAAATAAATAGCTTGGAGGCCACGTGATGGGTTTGTCAACACACTAGGATGTGAATAAACAGCCGTGTCAAATGTCACCTCCCAAATAACCTCAGATTCCCCAGGACAAGATAGATCAGTGCTCTGAAAGTCTGAAGACTTCCAGAAAATAATGAAATATTTGCTAAGAGTGTCCTCCACGTAGGAATGGCACTATATTACATTGCTGCAGGACAGCACAGATATTTCATAGTACTAATTTGATATTATCTCCACACAAGGCAGGCTGCAATTATTTTTGCAGATTAACAAAACAGTCAGTACCATGGTGCTGAACAGTGTAAGCCTCCTTTTCAATGTTTAAAATTTACTTTGTAAGAAAAGATGTATTTGGAAGGCAGTTGTAGATTGAGTGGGAGAGAGGGAGGTGTGCCCTCTGCTGGTTCCTGGTCAAATGGCCACAATGGCTGATGCTGAGCCAGGCTGAAGCCAGGAGCCTGGAATCCTATCTGGGTCTCCTATATGGTGAGCAGGAACCCAGAAATGTGGACAATTCACTAGTTTCTCAGTTGCATTAGCAGAGAGTTGGATCAGAAGTGAAACAGGCAGAACTGAAAATGTGGCTCTGTTAATGTTTACCAATTCAGGGAGCTTCTTAGCCCTCTATGCCACAATTATATCCCTAAAATCATCCCTTTAGTTCCTATTTTTACAATCCCTTTTAGTTCCTATTTTTACAATTATTTTTGAGGGAGGATAAGGAGTGGGAGAGAGAGAGAGAGAGAGGAAAAAAAAGAGAGAGAGAAAGAGAGAGAGGAGAGAACTATTCCATTTTCCAGCTCACTTCACAAATGCCCAACACAGCCTGAGATGCTACAAGCTGCTTTCAGTGTTTAGAATGTGAACTGGGTCTCCAATGTGTGTAACAATAACCCGAGTGCTAGAGCCTTCATATACTGCCTCCCAGGCTGCACATTAACAGAAAACTGGAATAAGAAGCAGACACAGGCCTTGGACCCAAGTACCATACACGGAATGTGGTTGTCTAAATGTCATCTTAACCAATCTGCCAGATGTCCCTCCCTAAATTTACCTTCTAACAACGCCTGACTTCGGTAAATAGGAAAAAATTGTGTAGGTACAGTTCTTCTCATATGGTTATCTCATAGAGTGATTAGTAGGGCCAGGATTATCCAGAGAGAATCAACTGCTAACTGGAGAACCATGAATCCCAGGGCCTGAGGACCACCAAAGTGTCTGCTACCGTAAGTGCCACGGCTCAGCATTCGGAGAGCTAAGTACTGAAACACCTGCATAAAATGTCTTTCAAGGAGAAAGATAAAGTTTTCTCCCTTGGCTTGTTTCTTTACCCGAACATTTAATATTTTCAATGATATTCCTGCATTGGTGAAGGTGGGTTTTTACTCAGTCTCTCAATTTCAATGTTTTCTTTCTTTTTTTTTTTTCTAGACGCATCCTCAAGAATGCATTTAGACCTAACATTTCAGAAATAATCTGGGCTTCCATTAATCCAAGTAAGCTGGCACATAAATTCACCTCATCACTCCCACCTAAATACACAGAAAAACCTCAAAATGATGTGGAAAGTATAACATCCAAACAATGTTGATGTTTGCAACCTTCCCAAAGTGATGTGCCTCCAAAGTACAGAAGATACCATTGTTTATTTTCTATTTATTCATGCTTTGATTTATTCAATCATTGTGAGTTTCTATGCTAAGACCATATTAAATGCGATACATGTTTTAAGTATTCTCGTGCAGTACCATAAGGCTTTATCCTGTATTCATGATAGGACGCCAGCATGAATTACTACCTCCTGAGAAATGGATTCAACAATCAGCTTTCAGAAATCTGTTTATCTTGTAAGATATGAAAGGGTAGGCAGAAAAAAAATGAGTAAAAATAATTTTGTATTTCAGAGCATGTTAAATATTAAAGAACCCCCTTCTTGACAAAAATGACTTCTTATCATAAACACAGGCATAAACATTCCAGAAACTAACTACCTTTGCTGCTAACAACTAGCAGATATGAATATGCCAATTTTGGAGTTATTTGCATTTGCGAAGTGTTGCATTGAAGTAAGAAAAACAAAATGTTTATGTCCTAAGGAAAACCGTAGACTTGCAAAAAAAAAAAAAAAATCTACGGTGTACAGAACCAGAAAAAAGGTCTAGAGTTTAACTTTGAGTAATATCAACTTTCTGCCCTATATTACTTTTGTTGGTTCTCAGTATTGCAAACCATCCCTAGCTTTCCCACTTGAATGGTGAGGAACTCATTTTGATTCAGTCTCTAGGGACTGGTGACAGGAAGCATTTGCTACTGGCCAGCGAAGTGTGAGCAAGTCCAAACGCTTCACAGGGTGAGTGGTGAAGGATGGAGTCAGGTAAATCACACACACTTAAGCTCCAGGGCAACGGAGCTCGCTCAACTTCACAACTCCCTGGAGTCTGCCATAGCAGAAGTCAAGAGAAAAGAGAACATGGCCTTCGGGGCTGAGTGCATAACTTAGCAATGCTGAGGTAATAAGCCAAAACAGTGTTTTCTAACTTTGGAAACTTTCTCCTTTTGAATATTGCATTTCAGAAAAGTCTTAAATTCACTAAACAAAAAATGCAGGGTAATTATACAAACTCACCCAATTTCACCTCTTAGAATATCACCTTGCTTAATTTGACATCATTAATGAACCACACTCAATTTCCCCACTTTTCAATACCAACCCCATCTCTTTATTTCTCCCACTCCTACCAGCTTCTAATTATTAATGTTTAGAAAATCTATTATTTCATCTTCCAAGCGCTGATGTACAATGTGTCTACTTACAGTGTTGAATCTGACACAATTAACACCACTAAATATCAGGAGTAGATTTTTTTCAACTTTGATATGCAAACCTCTAAAATATTCCAACCATTTATTTTTTAATATGCATTTCAAAGTTTTATATCATAACAAAAATATTTTAGTTGATTGCAAATAAGTATTCTGCTTACATTCCGCAAGATGTTTTTCTCACTTCCAAAATTTAAAAAGAAAATGCAGAAAATATATCTTGAGAATGGTTGGTAAGGACTTACAATGACATAAAAATGTTGTGATTTGAAGAAACTGAATTAAAGTCATTGTTCTTAGAGGGAACGTTAATGATCAAAACATGAACCTTAATCAGTGACAGCAGGGTGTAAGCAAAGCAACAAACAATTTGCTTAAAATAATGTGTCCAGTAGGATGGCTCAACTGGATAATCCCCTGCCTGAAAATGCCAGGATCCCATATGGGTGCTGGTTTGTGTTCTGGCTGCTCCACTTCCCATCCAGCTCCCTGTTTGTGGCCTGGGAAAGCAGTCCAGGATGGCCTCAAACCTTGGAACCCTGCAGCTGCGTGGGAGACCTGGAAGAAGCTCCTGGCTTTGGATCAGCTCAGCTCCAGCCCTTAACACCACTTGGGGAGTGAGTCATAAGTTGGAAGATTTTTTTCTTTCTTTTTTTGGTCTCTCCTTCTTTATGTAGCTCTGCCTTTCCAATGAAATAATTAAATATTTAAGAAAAAAAGTCCAGAATTACAGTCGAATAATGAAATTTCAGCAATATACAGGAACTCATCAAAGTGATAAGGAAATTTAATCTCTCAGATTTTAATTTTGTTTCCAGGTAACAAATCTTTCACAGGTTTAATTTCAAAGCAGAATACTAATCAGTAAATTACAAAATAGTGTGAACATGCTTCAAAATCCCTATTCATTAATTTGTTTCAGAATACTACAAAAAGTTGGCAGTGAATATATATTTTGTTCATTATTATTTTATTAGTACTATTTAGGAAATAATTTCTAAACAGTTTGGTTACCTGCAATATTTAGTGCTTTCACTAAATGCTAATTTGATTCCTCTTTTTAAATTAAATAACTTATTTTCATTGGAAAGGTAGATTTAGAGAGAGAAGGAGAGACAGAGATAAAGATCTTCCATCCACTGGTTCACTCCTCAAGTGGCCTCAAGAGCCAGAGCTGAGCCCATCCGAAGCCAGCAGCCAGGAGCTTCCTCACAGTGTCCCACACAGGTGCAGGGTCCCAAGCTTTTAGGCCGCCCCCTTCTATTTTCCCAGGCCTCAAGCAGGGAGCTGGATGGGAAGCGATGTAGCCAGGATGCAAACCAGCACCCATATGAAATCCCAGAGCACACAAGGCAAGGATTTAACCACTGGGCCATCACGCCAGGCCCTAATTTTATTGCTTTTGCTACTTTTGGATTTTTAAAACCATCTTTTTAAAACATTTTGCATTCGGTGGACTTTTCTTTAGGCATATAATCAAAAACTTTTAAATATGTTATTATATGTATAAACCCTCAGACCTATTCTCATTAATGTAGTAACGCTTGAATATAAATATGAAAATAAACTCCTTGCTTGTTTTCTATTATTATAGTGAAACTTAAAAAGTATGCATTAACATATCCATTAAAGACATGTTTTTCTTATTACGGTAAACATTTCTAAAATATATCTGTAATATTTAGAGGGAAGATGAGCATACCTCTAGTTCTGTACCGGTAAGCCAATTTTCCGCCCAGAAACACAATTTACAGTTCAGATATAAAACCTCAAATATGAATGTGAAGACAACGTTAACTACAGTGCTGCAAATGCAATGTTGTAATTTTAGATGTTAATCTATCAATACACAACATGTGCAAACATATGTTTATAGAAAGGGAGACAAGAATATACAAATGAGGATATAAAATTCCGGTATCTCATTTGATGCTCTATAATTTCTATCAAGTTATGAATGTTTTGTTTTTGTGTTATGATTTCATTTGAAGTTGACATAATGCTACTCCAGTTTATCTGCAGTGGCCTCATCACTAACATTTTCAAAGCCGGTGCTGCCAGCCGGCTTGGAAGATGGCAACAAACTTTGCCTGCTGGGACCATTACAGGCAACAGGAGGAAGTCAAGAGTATTGTGCTTCGGGAAATCCTTTTTTAATTTTTTTTTCTTTTTCTGGTAGGCAGCACAGGTATGCATTCAATTTAATGAGCACATCTGGTGTGTCTACATTTCTGAATTTGGCCCTTCGGGTTTAGCAGCAAATTTGTGGCAAAAGAAAGACAGAACAGCGCTTTCACAGTCCTCCTCTGACCCACCAAAGCAGACCAGCTCATTTGTTATCCATTATGAATCAAAAATGAAAAGTCACTGGCAAACCAGACCATTTATTTATGAAGTAGCCCCCTATGCTAAAGATATTCCTCCGCCAATGGCTTGCTCTCTACTGCAGGGTCCTCAGACAAAGATTAAAGATGGTCTTCAGACCAGAGAGGGTATACCTAAGAAGCCGTTGAACTTGACTGGACAATAAGATGCTGGACTCTATGTTTGGTATATGCTTGCAATGGGGGAATCTCAACTGAACTTAAACTGTGGTTATACAACAAGGTGGAGGAATCCACCATGGTGGGAGGGTTTGGGGAGGGGTGGGGAGAATCCAAGTACCTATGAAACTGTGTCACATAATACAATGTAATTAATGAATTAAAAATAATAAATGAATAAATAAAAAGATGGTCTGAGGCGGGGCTCCTCTCTTGCGTTTACTCAAGTTACAACAAAATTTTGCAAAACATTTAGGTGAGGTATGTTATGGAATTAGCAGATGGCTTTAATTTTCCTTTGGGATAGTAAGACATACTCCAATTTTCCTTACTAATGTGATGAATGAGTTATAGGAAGGTTGATAGTTACAGAAAGAATGCAAAATTTTGTTATTAGAAACTAATGTTGAGGATTTCAGAGGACAGCCTTAGAATAATGTGGTATCAAAGGTAATCTTTTTTAAAGCCTTATTTCCAGCAGACAGAAACTTGGGGCTGAAATATCTAAAATATGTTTTATATTCATAAAATAGAGACAACTGCGATCTTTAAAGTCAATTTTTGGCTTTTTTTCAGAGTAACAATGATTTTTTGGTGCAATTAGACATACATTGTAAACAATTTGGACCAACGTTACATCTAGATAATTAATTAATACTAATAGCACTGTGTCATCTAAATATGATCATCTCAGTTCACATGAACCTGTTTTTGGCTAAGCTATTTCCGTGGACACATATCTCAGACACATGCTTGTGAAAATGTCACTATAATATCGTTATTTTGTAAGTTTGTTTTTTTTTTCTATTTAACTATGTGAAAACACTGAGAGTGGGAGTAAATGTTCATAAACATACTCAAACTTCATCCTAGTCAGCTTAAGAAAATCTAACAAAGGAAGGAGATCTGTCTTGGGTTCATCAGGCTGCCCTGTCGGGTCCTAATTTACTGATGGTACTTTTGCTGAGAAGTAGGGTCCCAAGATGACACAAAACACCACATGGAAAGACAGGATACATCTTCATGCTTCTCCTTACACAGTCACTACAACTCAACCAAGGGGTCTCCTCTTCAAACCTAATCCAACCTGATTCCTGCCTAAAAGTCATCATTTAATGATCTTAATTGGATCAACTTTCTACGCTATAATACCATTATCCTAAGGAGTACCAAAGCTTTAATACCTGTGGCTTGGGAGACACTCAGACTAGTACCTAAACCATAGCATAGCTCCATGTCAACAGTTTGATATTCTCAACTTTCTCTTAAGTAGGCATTTATTTTATGGCAATATAATTACTGAAGCAGTCCTGTACAGTTGAATTTATAAGATTTGTTCATTGTTTTCCTGTTGTAAAATAGAATGTAGTATTTTGATTTTTTCCATTAAAATATATATTTTTTTCATTATCTCTTCATCTTTGCTGGTCAGTTTTAAGATATCTGCTCATGTTAATTTGTAAGAACTCTTTAATAACTTCTTATTGTATATACTTACCAGTTTTCAGAGATTTAGATTATGGTGTCACTTTTTGTCAAAGTGAAATTTTTCAATGTGTGCAAACCGCTCTGTTGTTTTTTCTTATTATAATAACTGAAAAAACCATTTTCATTTATACTTGTAAAATTGAAGTATTTTGACATTTATCAGAATAAGGTTTCACTTCATTTACATATTACTATTCATGTTAAATATAGTTTAACCAATTGGTTCATTAACTCCAATAGCAGTTTCATGATTCACCATTTAATCACATTCTTTGTCTCTCACAGTAGTAGTGAAACCCACACCAAAGTTTAGCATACATTTCCTGAATTACGAGAACTGGAGATATTTGAACAGCAGATTTATTACAAAAGACAATTAGACCTCAAAAATTCACAGGTTTCAATAACATGAATAGCAAAATTCCTGAGATCACTTGGTTTACTCATTTTGTCACTTATTAAAAAAAAAATCTGAGCATGTGGCAGACATTGCCTTAGGTTTAAGTTACACAGGGACAGAGGAACACAGACATGGTACAATCATTAATAAAACTAAAATTACTGGTGATGTGAAGAGAATAATATAGTATGTAAGAAAATGCCATAACCAAAGTTCTAAAATTTTAATAATAATTTTTAAAAAAGGAGGGAACAGCCTGGCATTCAAATTGGGAGATTTACCCTAGGCTAAACAATGTCTTCCTTGGAGAAGTGAAATTCTAGCTGAGATTTGGGCCAGGATGGTTTAGAACTAGTAAGAAAAGAGGGAAATGAAAGTTTCAGATGAAAGACAAAAAGTAACTGAGAAACTAAATATATGGGAAAGAGACTGGCATAAAATGTGCACTGAGTATAAGGAGGTGATTCAAGGACAATGGCTAACGAATAGTGTTGTCTGCTGAGAAGTTGTACACCCAGCGAGTGACGCACAAGGCTTTGCTCATAGTGGGGCCTGAAGACTGTGGCTCTTAGGTGTTAAGCCACTGTGTGCAAATTGGTGCAGCCAACTGTTGAAAATTGAGGCATTCAAAGGAAACAGGTTCCAGACATGTTGGCGGAGGGGAGAGGTTGAAAAAATTCAACTTTTACCAAGTAACTTTGGAGATTTCCACAAGAAAGAAGTGATCAATGTTGATACGTTGTATGTGTCCAGAAATTGATTTACTTCTCCTAAATATTTCAATGTGTTAACATATAGTTACTTGTATTACTACCTGATGATTCTTTGTTTTCTTCAGTGTCTAATGAATATCTAATTTTTCATTTCTGAGTTTATTCATATTTTTTCCTTCCCACCTTTATTTGGTTAGATGGGCTAATGTTTATTGATTTTGCTTATTTTTTAAAAATCTGTACGTTTTCTCTAACTTTAATCACTCCCATCTTGCTAATTTGGGGCTTGATTGTTGTTGCTTTTCTGGATCCTTGGAATAGATTGCTAAATAATTTATTTGATATACTTTCCTCTTTTTAAAGTTTTTTTGTTACTATTTTCTATCATTCAGCTTTGTAGGGGTAGGAAATCCTCCTTCTCTCCTCGCCCCACTCCAATTTTCTCCATTCTCTGCCTTATCATAGTAGTAGAGTCCTTTAGTAAAAGCTACAAGTTTAAAATTCTGCTGTTTTAGTGTATTTCGGCGATAGTAAAAAAAATAAAATCTAGTACCTAATTATCAATGTATGTTTAACAGTTTCATTAGGAGTCCTCCTTGTATTGGAAGTAGAGACTCATACTGTAACATAGCTTCAGTTCCTTTTATGGTAGTCTCCATCACACAGTTCATCTTTGAGAATTTATTTATATATCTGTTTACCAATGTATCCCTTTATTTTGCAATTTTAAATTAAAGTTGCCTTATATTATAGAGAAAATATCGTCTTTGTCCTTTTGGAATTGGCTTATTCAAATTCTTGACGTAAGCATGAATTGTTAGATCTTTCACTCTTAGCATTGCTTTTCCTTTATCCCACGAGTTTTGATATGTTATGCTATAATATTCATTGATCACCAGGAATTTTATTTCTGCTTTACACTCTTTTATGTCCCACAGTTTATCCGAAAGTTTGATATCCAGTCTCCATACATTCACATATTGTTTTATAAACAGATTCTTACAGTGCTTATTATTTTGCATCCCACCAAAACAACTCCAGACTATGCTTTTCCTACGTCCTTGCAAACTTTATGAAGATTCTGTGTTTTGCATAACAGCCCGACTAACTGAGATGATGCAATGTGTCATTAAGGTTTTGAGTTGTGTTTTCCTGATGTCAAGTGATACTGAGCATTTTATCGTGTGCTTTCTGGACATTCATATTTGTATTTCTTTTCTTTCTTTTTTCTTTTTTGTTGTTAAGGATTGATTTATTTTCATTGGAAAGGCAGATTTACAGGGAGAAGGAGTGGGAGAGAGAAAGATCTTCCATCTAATGATATACTCCCCAAATGGCCACAACGGTTGGAGCTGAGCCAATCCAAAGCCAGGAACCAGGAGCCTCTTATGGGTCTTGACACAGTAAGTGCCCCAGGGACTATAGCCATCCGCCAGTACTGTTCCAGGCCACTCGCAGGGAGCTGGATGGGATTAGAGCCACCAGAATTAGAATGAGCTCCCATGTGGCATCCAGGCTCATACAAGGTGAGGACTTTAGCCATTAGGCTACCATGCCTGGTCCTATACTTGTTTTTTTTTAAGGTTGCTTCGAGTATTTGGAGTCTTGTGGTTTCATATATTTTAGTCATTTTTATTTCTAATTCTGTGAAAGATGTCATTGCTACTTTGAAAGTAATTTCATTTTATAAAGTTACTTGAACATATTATATTTTTAATTATATTGATGCTTTCCACATTTGCTCATGATATATCTTTTTATTTCTTTGTCTATTTGATTTTCATTAAGATTTGACGGCTTTTATTGTAGGTATCTTTAATCTATTTTGTTAAATATACTCCTGTGTAATTTTTCTAGCTATTGAAAATGAGCTGTTTTCTTGAATTCCTTTTCAGCTCATGATTGGTGTATCATAGTGCTTCTAATTTTCAGACATTGAATTTTATCTAAAATGTAATTTTGTTGAATTTATATTACATCCAGCAATTTTGGGATGACATTTTCAGTTTCCTGCATGTGAGATTATGGCATCCACAAATTGAGAGTGTGGGTCTGGTTCCTTTATTTCTCTTGGCTTAGTGTTCTGGCTAATACGTTTACTGCTTCATTGAATAAAGGTGGTGAAAGGGAAAATCCATGTCCTTTTGCAGATGTGAAAGACAAAACTTCAACTGTTCCTTATTCACTGCACTAGTGTTTGATATATATATATATATATATAGTCTAGGGCAAGTTGAAGTGTATTTCTGAATTTTTATCATGAAAGAATTTTGGCTTTCATAACATGTCTTTTCTGTATCCATTCATTCTTCAATCAGTTGATATCATACAGTACATTCATTGATGACAAATGTTGAACCATCATGGTAGCCCTAGATGAACCCAGCGTGATTGTGGTGACTGTTCTTAGCAGCGATTTCATTGAAGAATACGCATCAATATTTGTCAATCATGCAACTTTCTTGTGTCCTTGTAAGATTCTGATTTCTTACTTCAAAGATGAGTTTGGAAAAATTCTCCCCTCTTCATTTCCTTCAAATACTTTCAGAAGAGTTGATGCTAATCCTTTAAATGTTCAGTGGAATTCATCAGTGAAGCCACCTGCTACTGAATTTTTTTTTTTTTTAGTGGGGAGGCTTCTTATGCATGATTCATTCTCACTTCTCATTATTCACGTGTTAAGGTATTCTGATTTTTTTTCCTGTGATTCCATAAAATGTGTATTTTAGAATTTAGTCTTTTCTTCTAGGTTTTCAAATAATTATAGTTTATAGCAACCTTTTGCATTTCTTTTGTTTCAGTTATACGGTGTACCTTTTCATCTATAATTTCAATTTTATTTTATTTCTCTAACATAATCCAACCAAGAGATTCTGAAATGTGATTATCTTTTCAAAAAAATTGTTTTTTCATTGCATTTACTTTTTGCATTTTGTTGTTTTCAATAGGTCTATTTCTCCTGTGATTTGTTATTTTTTTCACTTTACTAGTTTTGGGCTTTATTTTTTCTTATGCTTATTCCTTGAGGTGTAATAATTAGCTTTTTTTTCTGAGAATATTCTACTTGTTTGTTGCAAGTGTTGGTTACTACTAACTTCCCTCTTAGTACTCCTTTTGTTATATTCCAAATGTTTTTTGTAGCATGTTCCCATTTTCATTCATTTGCACATTTTTTAACCTATCTTTACATTTTTCTTTGAACAGCTGATTGTTCTGGGGTAAGTTGTTTTACACTGTGTCTTTATGCAATTTTCAGGTTTTTCTTATTGTTGATTCCTGATCTTATTTCATTGTAGTAAGGAAGGTGTTTGATATGACATGTCTTTTTAGATTTGTTAAGACTTGTTTTATGAATTACCTTATGATCTCTCCTGAGAATGTTGTATGTGCTGTTGAGAAAAATATGTTTTCTGCAGCTGCTGAAAGGAATGATCATCAGATGTTGGTTACCTGCAGTTGGTCTAGACTACAGTTAAATTCTTCTCTTCTGTCGTTTGGTTGCGTCGCTGTCGTTGATGTCTGTCTGTCCGGATAACACTCCCTACTAGTAATGTGTTTAAATCTGTCTTTCCAGTTAGGTTGATTATGCTATGCTTTCAACTTAGGAGTTATGATACTGGGTGCATATGCATTTACAAGCATTCTTACCCCTTGCTTAAATTTATGATTTACTTTGTATTTATTTGAAACAGCCAACAGAATGCAAGAAAATTCTTTGCCTACTACACAACAGATAGGGAAGTAATATCCAGGATTGATAAGCAGCTTCAGAAACTCCAATGCAGTTAAACAAGCAATCTTGTGGAGAAGCGGGCAAAGGAAAATGAATTTTTCAAAAGAGCAAATTCAAATGGCTAATAAAAATATGAAAAACATTCTCAGACTTATTAACTATGAGGAAAATATAAATATAAATCATGTTGAGGTTCCACTTAACTCCAGTGAGATTGGCTTATGTTCAGAAATCCTACCAAAAACATCTGCTGATATGAATGTGGGGAGAAAATTTCCCTACTCCACTATGGGGGGGGTGGGAGATGTAGGCTAGTGTAAACACTATGAAAGTTAATACGGAGAGTCCTAAAACAAACAAACAAACAAAAAACAAAAACAAAGAAACAAAAAACTGCAAATGGACCTACCATATGACCCAGTTATCCCATTCCTGGGAATATATCCAAAGGAAGCCAAATCTGCATATGAAAAACTAACCCACAACCCTGTATTTTCAGCATGTCAACCCACAATAATTAAAACATGGAAAAAAACCCATATGCCCATCAAACAAGGAGTGGATAAAGAAACTTGGGTGAATCTATCTAATGTATGGAATAATACTTAGCCTTTAAAAAGGATGAAATTCAACAAATGCTCCCAACTGTAGACTCTCATGCTCAGTGACACGTGCCAATTCTCAAAGGACAAGTATCACGTGATCTCTCTGATAGAAGACAGCCTCCTTGCAAAATACAAGATAAACAGGTGCATAGATAGACATGTCCATGCATATATTTTGACAGATGTACTATATATCGAGACTAGCATACCAGGAAGAGAGATACGTTGCAGTATGCTTCTCTACTCCTAAATAGAAGGAGGACTCCTAATGAAATTGTTAAAAATACCTTGATAATAGGATATTAGACTATCTACCACTTAGAATGAAACCATTAAATAGTAGAATGTTGTTTTGGGGACAGTTGTTGAAGAACAATACTATTGTATATTGTAACAATATGAGGAAGGTTAGGAAAAAATAATAATAATAAAAATATTAAAACAAGTAAAAAGGTATTGTTCATCAAAATGAATGATTTAAATTTGATTTATACATGAACTTTTTGAAATCCTCTTGTATGCAAGAAAATAAAGGTACACTGATATATTATGAAATAAATAAAACAAAAATATGACAGAGAGAAGAAATGTTTTATCTGCTGGATCATTCCCCAAATGATTACAATGAATCAGGCTAAGCCAGACTAAAATCATGAGTCTGGAATTCCATCTGTGTCTTCCACATAGGCGGAATGGACACAAAAATGGGTCATCTTCTGGAGCTTTCCCAAATCTATCAGAAAGGAGATAATTTGAAGCAAAAACAAAAACTGAGGACTTAAATCATATGATACCATTGTTGCAAATTGTGGCTTATGCCTCTGTGTCACAACACATGCCCCTTCTTGTTGAATCACTTCTTTTCCTTTTTTTTAATATTTGATGTAAAATCTATTTTATATAATTTACATATAATATTGAGTTATATATGTGTCCTTTGAGGTGAAGTAAGTTTCTTGTATACAGCATATAGTTACAAGTTGTTTTATATCCATTCAATCCGTTTACATGTTTTAATTAGAAACTATTTTTAAAATTAAAAGCTATAGCTATCTATTAGAAAGCCAGTATTGCAAAGAGACAGGGAGAGAGCTAGAGAGAGGTGATGGAGACATCTTTCATCCTCTGTTTCTACAGGACCATGGGGGCTGCAGCCAGGAGCCTGGAATTCCATCAAGGTCTTCCATATGAGTACAGTGGACTGAACACTTAGGGCAACCTCCGTTGCTTTCCCAGACACATCAGTAGTGTTGGATCAGAAGTTTGAGCCAATGGCAGTCAATTTTGTATTCATGTTGAGAGCCAGAGCTAGCCATACTGCTGCACGCTGATGCGTGCCCCTGCTTGGAAAATTTCAATCATGTAAATATAAGGTGATTGTTAATTTGTAAAATCTTCTCATTGCCACATTATCCTGATTTTTTTGGTTATATTGTAGCTCCTATGTGATCAGCTGCCCAAGCGCTTTGTGCTTCAACAGGTGCTGGGTCTTCCAGTATTTGGTCCAGCTGTGATCTCCAAGTTGAGAACGTAAATTTCCTTTCCCGACCTGCTCCTCAGTAGACCTCTGTTGTCTTCAAGAGGTTGAGTAAAAGGTGATAGAGATGGCTCCATAGTTACCAAACATATCCCAAACTCTTGGGTGAAGGGCCTGGGTCCTGGAGCCATGGGACCCTCTCAGCACTGTTTGTTTGTTTGTTGGTTGGTTGGTTGGTTGGCTCACTTTTTATTGCAGCAAGTCTGACATTAGATTTCACAGGGTCTGGGTTTAATTCATTCTCCCTCTCTTAAGTAGGAGACATGGCAACGCACTGCAATCTGAGCTACATGAGGCTGAGAAAGCAGTACTATGCTTGACGCTTTCCTTCTTATTTCCTTTAAAACACCTCTTCTTCTTGATATTCTACAACCAGTGTGATCTTTCACTTGGTTTCTGTCATTCTTGTAAAACTTGACTTGAGGCAGAAACAACCAAACTGATGTCTCTTTGTGAGGTGTTAGAATTTCTTATCCAACCATCATCTTGCTACACCTCTCCAAAACTTGGGCACCAAAATAACTATGTTTTAAATTCATTTTCCACTAACTTTTTCAAATAGGCTTGTATGTGTTTGTATTTGATGATACACTTCATTTTTTAATTATTTTAATACAGTTACAGAAGCATTATCTAATGATAGGATAAGCATCATGTAAAAATAATTTTAACCTCACCACCAGCAAGTTCTCACCAAATCAAGTTTCCTTTTATTCAGGGTTCTTTCCATCCTGCCTTGATTGCTTCCTTACTTCACTGAGACTGGTGATAGATGTACGTGAGTTTGCCTCCAAAACATCTTTTAGGGTCAGTGACCTTACAGGGAATCTAGGACTTCCGGAACCTCAAAGCTGCACAGATTCTGATTAGAGTGAGTGTGTTGTTGGGAAAGAATTCTTGTCACAACTTAGAGGCTGGAAACGCTGGGACAGCAAGAGAAAAATAAATGTGCAAGGTCACTCAAGGTTAGTGAGCAAGACTTGAAATATAGTACTCCTGGCACCGAATCTGCAATCTTAACCGATATCCCATCTTGCTTATCTCTTTCTGATCTGCCTAATGAGCAGCTGTCGAGCATTAAGCAAAATCATGCCATCCCTGCTAAAAATACGCTGTATATGCCAACTTTCAAAAAGGAAGCAAAGGAAATGATGTATAGTGTTCTGTGTCCAGGTGCTTTATTCAATCCCTGGTCTTTATTTAGTACTAGACACACTCCCCTAGCCGTCATGCTTGCTGAAACTTCATGACAACTCTCTAGTCACTGTTGCTGGGAGTGGCTGTAGGTCGCTGTTTATTCACAAGTTAAGGGAAGAGAATATGTGAGGAACAAGAAGTATTTACGGGACTGGAACCTGAGCAAGATGTTGTCTTCAGTGTAGGAACATCTTTGGTCAAACAAGCTATTTCAGTTACCATTATATTTTCCTGGAAAATTTCAGAAAGAGACAACTTGGATAAGTATAATCGTCACTGTCTGAAGAAAATTTTCCCCTTTTCATTTGTTCTTATCTTTTTTGTTGTGCTTCAACTTTATGTTAGAGCTAGCACCTATTCAATATAATGTAATCCTCAAAGATAAGTGAAAAATTCATCCAAATATTTTAGTAACAAAATTAAGATAATTTGCATGTCATCATAATCATTGTCCTAATTTTACAAACATGTCTTGGAGTTTATTTTCTAATTGCTTTATAAATTTATTTAAAATATATATGCTGAATAAATAATAACCTAGTCAGCATTGATTTAGGCTGCCTTGAAACCAAAATATATTTTAACATTTTCCATAGATAAAATAGATAAAATATCATTAGCTGAATTCATTACATATTATTATTACGAGTTGCTTGCATATTTTTTGAAAGATTTGTTTTCATTGGAAAGGCCAATTAGATCTACAGAGAGAAGGAGATACAGAGAAATAGATCTTCCTTCTGCTGGTTCACTCCCTAAATGGCCACCATGGCTGGAGCTGAGCCAGGAGGCATTCAAGTTCCTAAGGCACTGGGCCATCATTCACTGCTCTCACAGGCCACTAGCAGGAACTAGATGCAAAGTGGAGCAGCCAGGACACAAACTGGCATCTGTATGGAATACCAGCACCTACAAGGTAAGGATCTAGCCATTGAGTCATCACACCACGGCCAAGTTGCTCACACCTTTAAATGTAGATAATGAGTCCATCCCTAGTTCCTTTAACCACTCTTCTTTGAATGGGCATCTGGATTATTTCCATGTCCTTTTGATTGTAGATTATGCTGCTGTAAATATAGGATTATAGATCCCTTTCTCACATAAGTTTTTATCACCTTTGGGTATATTCCTAGGGTCAGGATAGCTGATTTAAATGGCAGGTTTATTTGCAATTCTCTAAGTACTCTCCCTAGTGGTTTCCATAGTGGTTGTAATACCCTGCATGCCCACCAGCAGTTAATAAGGGTACCTTTCTCCTCACATCCACACCATCAGGTGTTGTTACTAGTGTTCTGAGTGTAGGCCAGTTTCACTGGGATTAAGTGGTACCTCATTGTGTTTTCTGCCCACAAGTCTTCAGGCTGTCCTGAACTGCTTTCCCAGGCCACAAGCAAGGAGCTGGATGGAAAGCAAGGCCACCTGGATTAGAACCAGCACCCATAAGGGATCCCTGCTTGTGCAACGTGAGGACTTTAGCTGATAGGCTACTGCGCCAGGCTCTAATTTTACTTTTAAAGATTACATAGTTATCAGGGTGGAAAAGATCACAGGTTAGCAGAAAGTAGGTGAGACCATTATTTACACTTTTTCTTTTTCTTCTTGCTGTACCAGGGAATGGGGGCAGGGGAGATAAGCAGAGAAGCCACACCTAGCTTCCTGTCACTCCAGTACCCAGGGACGGCCACCCAATATCAACCCAGGGTCTGTGATGTGGTAGAGCATGTTCCGAGGGCTCTGCTTAACTGGTTTCAGTAGTTCTGAAATGCTATCAACCTCACTGACTTAAGGATGAGGAAAGCCTTCCAAGGTCCATTGACTGACATAATCGACCTTAGAGTCACCATTTGCCCAGACATTTGCTGTCATCACTTGGTGGACGTAGTTGTCCTATTTGTTTGGTTCTCCTTCCTCTGCTATGGTACCAGATGTTCTCTGCAGGCCTCAAAGGGCTGCCATATCCTCCGTGCGTGTCTGGGCCTGACATCCACTTTGCTGTCTTTTCCAGTGAGGAGGCCAAGCCAGGCTACCCGATCTGGGGCCTGCCGAATCCCCCACACTCGGGACTCATGGACCCAGCATCCACTGTGCAGGTGGGCCAGACCAGGTGACCCAGGTAGGTCCTGCTACATCCCCTCCCTGTGGGGCTCACAGACCCATCACCTTCCACCACCACCACATAGCTTTAGAAAGAAAAAGAAAAAAAAAGAATATGCTGATGACTGCTGACACACTGGTATGGTTAACACAGACAGAAAGTGAGAAAGAAATGAACCTAGTCATCTATTAGCTTCAAAAATCTGTGTTCAGAGGCTAAATGGAGGAATCTATTACTCAATCTACATGGAAACCCAATAGAATCCACCTTTCATTAGGAAGTAGAGACTCATACTGTAACATATTGTCATTTCTTGGTGTGTTACTCTCCACGACGAGTTCCTCTAAATGAATATATGTATATACATATTTACCCATATATCTATTAATCTTATATTTTGCATGAAAGTTGTCTCATATATGATATTCATCATTTTGAGACTGGTTTATTTCACTGAGCTTAATGGTCTCTAATTAAGACCATTTTGTTGCTTTTGTACTTTTTAACGGTTGAGTAGGACCCTGTCTTTATTCATTCATCTGGGTTCCTTCTATGTCTTTGCTATTGTACACTCCCAGTGAAACAGTCAAATGCATCCTGACAGTAGGATGCCGGACTTCCTGTCATTATCTATACCTATAATGTCATGCTGTACTTAAATAGCAGCAGGGTGGACTTGTGACAGTTGTTGAAGTAGGAGGGGAAATGGGCAGGGGGAAGAGGGAATTCCTGAGCCTACAGAACTGTATTATGAAAAATAAAAGCTTTGTACCCGCCATGCCACAACACTGTCCCTGCTATAAATATTTTCATTCTTGGTTTTGTGTAAACATAAGTGCTCATTTCACATAAACAAGAAGAAGCAAAACATGTGGATCATATTTCACTTTCTTAGAAATTATCTAAATGCTTTCCCGATTGCACTGGGTGATAGATCTTATTATTCCACATCCTCAGTGATATTGCGATTTTATTGATTCTTTATAAAAATTTGTCTGTGTGTTTCAGAGACAGAGAGGAGAGATCTTTAACCATCACTTCACTACCCAGGTGCCTTCCTCAAGGAAAGCTAGATCAGGCTGAAGCCAGGAGCCAGGAATTCTATCTGGTTGTCTCCCACGCAGGCAGAAGGCACTCGGGTGTGATCTGCTGTCTCCCAGGGTCCACTAGCAGGAAGCTGGGTCAGATGTAGCCAGGATTGAAAGCAGGTGCTCCAGTATGGAATACAGCTGCCCCAAGTGGCTGTTGGACACACCGTAGCAGTGTCCAGCTCTTCCAATTTTTAAAATATGCACAGAGAAATCTGACTCTTTTAGTTTACATTCATTCATGACAAATGATGACCGTTTTTTTCTCTTTTTAGAAATCTATTCATGAGACACAGAATTTCTGCTGTGAGGTGCCTCTTTATGGTCATGTTTTTTGTTAACTGAATTGTTTGTTTATTGATTATTTTGTGTTGACAATTGTTCACATGTTATGAATGCAGAACCTTTTAAAACAAAATGCTTCTAAGGACTTTCTCAGGTATGTGACTTCTATGTTTTATTAACACTCTCATTTAAATGATTAGCAAATTAAAATTGTGGTAGACTCAATTTACCTTTTTTCTAAGCTTTTGGGGTTTTTTTTATTATTATTATTATTTAAAGATTTTTTTTTTATTGCAAAGTCAGAGAGGAGGAGAGACAGAGAGAAAGAACTTCCGTCCGATGATTCATTACCCAAGTGAGCGCAACAGCCAGTGTTGTGCTGATCCGAAGCCAGGAGCCAGGAATCTCCTCCAGGTCTCCCACGCGGGTGCAGGGTCCCAAGGCTTTCGACCGTCCTGTACTGCTTTCCCAGGCCACAAGCAGAGAGTTGGATGGAAAGTGGAGCTGCCGGGATTAGAACCGGTGCCCATATGGGTTCCTGGTGCATTCAGGGCGAGGACTTTAGCCACTAGGCCACGCTGCCGGGCCCAGCTTTTGGGTTTTAAGTTTTTAGATCTACAAGTGGATTTGAGTAAGTTGTTATATATAGCATAAATTAGGTATTGCGTCTCTTTTCTTTTTTTATGTTAATGCCCAATTGTTTTTTTGCAATGACTATAATTTCTCCATGAAGTTAAAAAGTATTTTTTGTTATTTTGAAGCCATTTAATGATTCTTCTTCATGATAAAACGTTTAGAAAATCAGTGAAATAATTTCTGAAATGTTATTACTATTCTCAATTATACTTATCATTTATTTAAAATAAAAGTCTTGTGCTTGTAAAGATGTTTAAACATACAACTGTATGAACACGATCTTTATGAATCTTACACAAAATAGCAAACTGATCAGTAATCACTATAATGTCCCTGAGAAATGCAAATATAATTGTTTCCAATTGTTTCATTGAGTCATAATAGATGTCATGTATGCAAGAAGTCACATATACATGGGGTAGACTGATAGGATTTGACACACACACACACACACACACACTTATATATATACACTAACAAAATTGCCAACGCACTCCAAATTAGAAGCACATCAATCACCTTCGTAATTCCTGTCTTAAACCTCACCACCCCATTCCTTAATCAGTCACTTAAACAGATTCTTTCATACAGACAGGATTACTTGTCTAAATTTTACACATATAGGATCATAACATATGTACTAAGGTTGATGGGTCTATTCACTTCAATGATTTTGATACAAATCCTTAGTTTTGAGCATATCAATACCTTATCTTTTTTATTTCCTCAAAGTCTCAATTGATAGCAGAGTCAAGATTTATACTCAATGACTTTTTGCACTCTGGGGCCATTTCTAGTATTGGAAATTACAAACTTAAACATTCATTCATAAGTCTTTCCTAGGAATATGCCTTGTTTGTCCCAGACATTTGCCTGTCAATATAATGGAGGCATAATTACTAGATATCTGCTTCACGTCTCAACATTTGGCCAAAATGTTTATTTTCCACTCTCACTAGGAATGTATAAGATTTCTAGTTTTGTTATAATCTTAGAAACACTTAGTAGTTAGTATTCTTTCATTATTTTGATGATTCTACTATATTAACATGAAAACACAACATGGGATTAGTTTGAATTTAATGGTGGTGGGCCTCTTTGCTTGTGCTGATCTACCACTCTCACATCCTCCTTCACATAGAAATTATACAATGCTGTGTCTCATAATAATTTTGGGTTATGCTTATTTGTTTTTAATTCTGGAAAAAAAGACCTTTGTTGGATATAAAAATTCAAATATTTTGTGAAATTGAGATGTCATGTTTTATAGTCGCTGAACATTTAACCTTATCAAATGTATATATCCTGGATGATGCCCTTATAACATATCTAAGTATATTATATCTAACCACCAGGACACACATGTTTTTATTCTCTGTATCTCTCTGCAGTTTTAATAGTGACACCTGAAAGATGTAGAGGTCAATTTTCCCTTTAGTTGTGAGTTTTGTGTCAGGGCTTGGCTGATCGGATATGGAATCGGAATTGTTCTTGCACCATCATCAAAAATAATATGCTTCCATATAGAATTATTTTGTGCTTTCAGAATTTGCTGGGGATAGAATTAACAAATAAACAGTTATCCTGGGCCCGGCGCGATGGCCTAGTGGCTAAAGTCCTCGCGTTGAATGTGCCAAGATCCCATATGGGCGCCGGTTCTAATCCTGGCAGCTCTACTTCCCATCCAGCTCCCTGCTAGTAGCCTGAAAAAGCAATCTAGGACGACCTAAAGTGTTGGGACCCTGCACCAGTATGGGTGTCATGGAAGATGTCCCTGACTCCTGGCTTCGGACCACCTCAGCTTGCGACCATTGTGGTCATTTGGGGAGTGAATTATTGGACGGAAGATCTTCCTTTCTGTATAGATGACTTTGCAATAAAAAAAAATAAATCTTTAAAACAAATAAATAAAAATAAAAATTAAAAAACAGTTATTCTGTGACTCCCACTGGCTACAAGGTCTTGTATATTAAATATGAAATCAGTGATTACAGTAAACAAAATGATAGCACAAGCACTCACAGGGATGTTCATTTGTAAATCCCAAACCTTTTTGGCAAGGAACAGAAGATTCAGATGGAATTAATATTGTTAATCAAGTGACTTTAAGATAAAAAGATTATCCTGGATTAAGCAATTGAGCATAAGGTAATCACCAAGATCTTTAAAGGTGGGAAAAGCAGGCAGCAAGTGAATGTCAAATAGATGGTTTTGTGAGAAACGTTCAAACGGTATGACTAGCTTTGAAAATGATAGAGGCTTCTGAGGCAATGAATGTGATCAGACTCTAAAATCTGGAAAATTAAAATCAGTTCATTCACCAGTATGTCCTCCAGCAAGCAACACAGTCCTATTGATATCTTGATTTTATCCCAACGAGACACATTTTTTAAACTGACCCAGAGATTTGCAAATCAACACTTCATACATTTTTTTCCAAGATTTTTTTTTTTATTAATGTATTTAAAAGGCAGAGCTACCGGGAGAGGGAGAAATGGAGAGAACGGTCTTACATCAATTGCTCCACTGCCCAGATGGTGGCAATGGCACAGCCTGTGCCAGATCAAAGTCGGGAGCCAGCAAGCTTCTTTCTGGTATGCCATGTTGGTGGCGGGAGCCAGAATACTCGGTTCATGCTCTAATGTATTTCCAGCTGCTTTAGCAGGAAGATGTGCGTTGTACCCATGTGCGTTGTCAGTGTTCTCTGTGGTGACTTAACATACTGAACGAAACCTTGGCTGCAGATTCTGTTGTCTTAGAGTACTAAGTTCAAACTAATTCCTACACCAAGAGCAGAAAACTAATGCAAGCCATTACATACAGAGAGAGATATGCATCTCATGTTCAATTTATAGCTGAAATGTAGAATACAGAAAAAAAATAAACCTTTGCAACTCAGCACTTAAAATAATTAGCAGGGCCCAGTGCAGTAGCCTAGTAGCTGAAGTCTTTGCCTTGCATGCAATAGGATCCTATATGGGCACATGTTCTAATCCTGGCAGTCTTGCTTCCCATCCAGCTCCCTGCTTGTGGCCTGGGAAAGCAGTCGAGGATTTCCCAAAGCCTTGGGACCCTGCACCAACGTGGGAGACCCCAAAGAAGCTTCTGGCTCCTGGCTTCGGATCAGCTCAGCTTTGACTGTTGTGACCACTTGGGGAGTGAATCTTCAAACGGAAGACCTTTCTCTATCTCTCTTCCCTTCGCTGTATATCTGACGTTCCAATAAAAATAAATAAATATATTTTTTTTTTGCATGGGCAAAGATCACAGGCAGACATTTCAGAAAGAGAATAGGTAGAGGGTAAAAAAGTTTCTGAAAAAAAAAAATCCAAAATCATTGGCTAATGAGACGAACACAAATGAAAAAAACAGAAGAGTATATGCAGACTTAACAAAATGGCTGAAATAATGAATAGTAACTGTATCAGATGCCGCCAACCATGGAAAAAACTGACTTACTCATAGATTTTTGGTGTGAATATAAAGTGGTAGAGGCACTCTGCAAACATTTTGGTAGTTTCTTATAACTGCACAAAAATATTCACTTTATATGTAATTGCTTAAAACCAGAAATAACCCAGATGTCTTTCAACACTGTTGAATGGATGAAAAGTTTTGATACGCTCTTAGTATGGATGCTATTCAGCAATAAAAAGGAATTGACTATTGTTCCATGTAACAGCTTGGATGAAACTCGAGGAAATTAAGTTGAATGGAAAATGCTAATTTCCAAAGTTACATATTCTGAGATCTATTTTTATAGCATTCTTGAAATGATCAAATAATGGAGCTAGGGAGCATAAATTAAATGATAGGCAGGGCTGGGGAGGAATGTGTGGAGGAGGAGTAGAGGTGTGGTTCCAAAAGGACAGAAGTTTGCAAGCAGACACATGTATCAATCATTGTAGCACCTTCACACTGTGGGCAGTCACTAAGGTTACAACTGCCAAAGCGGAAACATAAAGGCACATTACAGACACGTAAATGAGTACAAATAAAACCGCTCCTGAGGAGGGTAGATGGCTCCTTCTAAATGTCAATATCCTTTTTATGAAAGCAATGCATTTGTACAGCTGCATGTGGATCCAGCATTATTTTATAAACTAATGGAACTATGAAAATAATGGCAAAATAATATAGAAACTGGCTAACAGCCACAGTGTACAAATCCTTTTAAGCACATGGGGGACATCCCCTAAGAGATCACATGTTAATGCGTAATGAAATGAAATGTCAATAAAACTTTTTAAATTTGTATAATTCAAAATATCTTCTCTGACCGTCAAAGAGGGTTTAGAAATAAATAACAAAAACAAGAAAACTTGAACAAATGCCCAAAGAATGTAAATAAATATATTCTTTGTTTTCAAGGACTTATTTATTATTTTGATTAGAAAGTCAGATTTCCAGGAAGCAGGAGAGACAGAAAGATCTTCCATCCACTGAAAGATCTTTCAAGTGCCCGCAATGACTAGAGCTGAGGCAATCTGAAGCCACGAGCTTCTTCCAAGTCTTCCACACTGGTGCAGGGTGCCAAAACTTTAGGACATCCTCAACCGCTTTGCCAAGCCACAAGCAGGGAGCTGGATGGGAAATGCAGCAGGTAGAATATGAGCCGGCGCCCATGTGGGTTCCTAGTGTATGCGAGGCAAGGATTTAGCCACCAGGCTATCACAAGTCCATTAACAATATATTCTTTTTAAATTTTAATTTCTTTATTTTATTAGTTGATGATACGGTTCCATAGGCAATGCAAATTCCCTTTCTCCCTTCCCAAATCCATCTCCCCTCCCACCGATTTCCCCTATATCATTACAATAGTATAGTCCTTAATAAACAGTCATTAGTTTTTTTTTTTTCAATTTGAACGAATCATGCTTTTTTTTCTTGCCTTATTTGTCTGTCTAGAACCTCCAGGACTGTTAGAACCTATGATTTTGTTGTTGTTGCTGTTGTTACAATTTAGTGTTTACTTCAAAGCAGAGCTCCACCAAGAGGAGAGGCGGAGAGATAACTTCCCTCCACTTGTTCAATACCCAGATAGCAGCAACAATGTAATTTGAGTACAAACCTTCCAAGACAGAGTTCTTTCACAGCGACACTCCCTGCCTCCCAGGGTGCACACTTCCAAGAAGGTGAAATGAAGAGCAGAGGAGAACTCAAAGCCAGGTACCTCAATATGGAGCCTGGGTGTCCGCTTAGCACCTTCAGCATTGTGCCCAACTCCTGCCCTGTCCATGGTTTGTTTAAATCTAATCACTTAAATGCCTCACTTATCATCACTTTTTCTGCATTCCTTAAGTTTTGGTATATTGGATGTCATTCTCTTTCATCTCTTGGTATTATGTAATTTACCTTGTGATTTCCTCCTTGAATTATTTGTTAAGTATTATCTTTATACTTAACATTTTGTAAAAATACTGCTCGTTCCCAAAATCTTCCTAGAACCTTGAAAAGGAGGGAGAAGTTCTTAACTGCTTTCATGAGAACGGCATCATTTTGATATCTAACGTAGATAAAGACACTAAAGGAAAGACTGGCTGGCCAGGTGAGTTTTCCCTTCCCTTTTCACTGCTCTGTGTACATCCGTCCCAAAGCTGCGCTCTCAGACCAAGAGGACAACCATCCCTGCTAGAGAAGGACCAGTCTTTGATCAAGGGCACAAGAGTAGCTGTGCTCTTCTGTTAAAACCTCCAAACAAGCTCTCTCAGCCAAAACTAACACAGAAGAACAATTATCCTTGTTTGCATAAGCCATGATTTTATATGCAGAAAGTTCTGAGAAGTTCTAACCTCCTTAGAATTAATAAAAGAATTTAGAAAAGCAGCAGGATACAATGTCAACACACATGAGTCAGTTGCGCTGCTTATACTAATAAAGAGCTTTTTTTTTTTTTGAAAAGGAAACAATTTCATTTATCATAATCAAAGAAGGAATCAGGTACTTAAATATTAGCAAGAAAGTATTTGCACTCAGTAAATTGCTTACAGACGTTTATAGGTCAAGACATTTAATATTGTTTAAGTGGCAGTGCTACGTAACATGATTCCCAGATTAAATGTGATCTCCTGTTACTCTCAAGGAACTGCAAATAACCAAAATGATATTAGAAAAGAACAAAGCTGGGGATTTAAACTGCCTGTTTCCAAAACACATTCCCAAGACATAATAGTCAAAACTGTATTCTACTGCCATAAAACATTTGCATGGGTCAAATAAATAGAAACCAGAGTCAGATCTTTCTCATGTATGATCACTGAGTTTAAAAAATGTATTTTTAATATGTGGTGCTGTGAAACTGCATGCTATCTTGCAGATGAATGAAGTTGGTTTATTGTATTACATGATATGCAAATCTTTACTCAAAAAGATGTAATATTTAAGTAACTTAAATCCTAGAGGAAAACAGTACCTTGTTACCACACAGAATATGTAAAGAATTACATTGGGCAAGTATTTTTTATCTATGACACCAATGACATAGATAATGATAAGAAATTGATTTTTGTGAAAGTTAAAATAATTATAAATCTAAATACACTGCTGTCAATATAAAAGGCATGCATAATGAGAGAAGACATTGTTAAACAGTGCGTCTGATAGAGAATTAATATCAATATTTTCAAGCAAATGTTTTCAAATGATGAATCTGATGGAGGACTAGAATCAATAATGTGTAAGACCTGACATTATGGCTCAGTTGGCTGATCACTCACCAACGTATTAAGCCCAAGATTCTCACAAATATTACTTAGCATGTTAGGGAAGTCCCTTGTACTCCTTCATCTCCTGTTTTTAAAAACATTAGTACAGTCGAAGTCTTCCTACTCGCCCTTTGAGAAAGTCAAGTGTTCCTTCCCCTTTCTTTGATTAGTATGGTAGTTCACATTTATTTTGTTGTATGGTGCTAACATTGAATTCCTACTTGTTCATGGAGTAAAGTGTTTTCACTATGTCATGAAGCACTTTGCCAGAATTGTGTGAGGATGTGTGCCTATGTGTTCACAACTGGCATCAGCATGTGCATTCTCCCTGGGGTTGTCCATATCAAGCTTGGGTATCAGAACAAAGATAACTTCATAGAATTAGCTATGGAGCTTTGTGTTCATAAAGGATTTGAGAGAAATGGTAGTCTCTCGATGTGTGGTAAGATTCATCAGTGTAGCTTTTAGATTCTCAACTTTTGGGGGGGAAACTTTTGTTATTTAATGAATGTGATTATATTTGATCAAATCTTATTTGCTAATTTTTGTAACCAGGAGTAAACGTAGTTTTTAGATTTCTTTGAATTTGTACATTTCATTCATGTTTTCTAATATTGTTGGCATATAAGTATTTATTATATTTGTGAGGGCCTCCCATCACCTAGCTTTGAGATTATTTTTATACTTTTCATATTCTTTAAGATGTAATGTTAGATTCATTTGAGATGCTTTTAAACTAAGCAATGTGTCCTTCTAAATACCAACAACCTCGTATATTTTTTGTGATGTTTATTCGATTTCATTTATTTCAACAAGTTCTCTTATTTCTTTTGGATTTTTTGGGCACTTTTCTGAATCTGTTGCTTTGTTTCTATAAATTTGTGAACTTTCAGATTTTCTTTCTCTTGTTAATTTCTAGTTTAATCTCGTGATAGTAAAACTCACTGTGTGCTTTTCATTTGTACTAAGTGTATTTATTTTATTTGTATTAAGTGTGTTTATTTTGTGACATTATAATAAATGCCCAATATTCGTCATGTAATGAATGTGTATTTGAAAAAAATGGGTAATCTTTGTTGAGTGTAGTAGTCTCTTTCTCTCCCCCTCCCTCTTCTTGTCTGTTTCTTTCTATACAATATACATATATGTGTGTGTGTATATATTTATGTCTGTAAGGTGCAATCGGTTAATATTTTTGATGAGTTTTAAATTATTTATTTCATTATGAGTTATTTGTTTTATCTTCTAAAAGTTATAAAGTGAAGCATTATTGTTACCATTAGAGTATAATTTTTTTAAATTTCTCCCTCTGAATTTGTCTTTGCTAGCTTCAAGTATTTTGAAGTGTTGTTGATTGTAATCATCAATATATTTGTCATAATTCCTGAAATACTATTTTATCAATGCATAAAGCTATATTTTGTATTTTGTTTTCCACTTTCAAACTCAAAATTTACAGTCTCTTATATTCAAAAGTTTTTGCTCTGAAGTTTTAATAACTGTAAGTTTCTGTCCCACATACCTGTGGGTTTTTCATTTACTTAAAATGTTTTTTAGAAATGCTTATCACTTTTCTATTGCAGCGACAATTGAGCTAGACAAAAAGCCGATGAGAATGCTGTGTCAATCATTCATGTTACCTCCATCCAAGAGTCAAACAATTATTAGGATACCGCCTTCCTTGTACCTTCCAAGAGAATTCATTATCTGGGTACATCTACTTCTACTTTCCTGAGCGATCTCCATCCTGTCTTCATAAGGGTTGTGCTAGTTTGTATTCCCAGCAACTTTATATTCGGATACCTATTTCTCCACATTTTTGCCAGTATTTGTTATTTTTAAATTTTTGGACAATGCCCATTCTAACTGGAGTGAATAATACTTCATTGTGATTTTTATTTTCATTTCCCTGATGGCTAGACAAAAATTCTAAGGACATTCTTCATAGAGGCAAAAAATTTTTCTAAAATTAATATGTAAATGTAGAAGACCAAAAATAGCTAAGGCAATCTTGAAAAATAAAACAAAATCTGAGGAATCACAAATACCAGATTTCGATAGTTACTAAAGAAGTAAAACAGCCTGGTACTGAAATAAAAAATAGAATGCAGATTGACGGAATGGAACAAAAATCTCAGAAACTAAGTCACACAGATATAACCATCTAATCTGGCAAACAAACTAAAACATTCTTTTTAGAAAGGATAGTCTTTTCAACAGTGTTGGCAAAATTTTATTTCCAAATGTTGATGTTTTAAACAGGAATAATATATTATATCATATATATATGATATGATACGGGATATATATATATATATATATATATATATATATATATATATATATCTCCCATGTAAGTATCACCAGATCAAGGATTAAAAATCTAAGACCTGAAACCATCCAATTACTGGACGGAAACATAGGGGAAACATTGAAGACATTGACATAGTCAAAGACTTCTTGGCGAAAACCCCAGAAATGCAGGTGATAGAAGCAAATACAGACAAATGGGTTTATCTCAAGCTGAGAAACTTTACAGCACAGGAAACAATGAACGAAGTGAACAGGCAACTGAGAAAACGTGAGAAACTTCTTTCAAACTGTTCATCTGTACTGAGTCAATATCCAGAAAGCACATGGAGCCAAAAACTCAACAACCATGAACCGCCAGTTAAGACAATAGCAGAAGATATAATCTGGCATTTTTTTAAAGGGTGAGATATAAGTTGCCAACAAACACATGAAAAGTATGATCAGCAACACTATGAATAAGAGAAATTTCTTTCTGTTCAGGCGTTTGGCAATGATGTCGGTAACAGAAATACTTGTCTCTTTCATTCTTTCTCATTTTTCTTTCTGTCTTTCTTCCTCCCTTCCTCCTTCCATTTCTTTGCCTCTCACTTATATAAATAAATATTTGTAAGATACTATGTATTAATGTAATGGAATATTGACAAGCAATAGAAAGAGAATTAAGTGCTGACTAACAATATATTTTACCAACCCGGTCAATCTTAAAATATCTTGCTCAACAAGATTGTCACAGAAGAAAGCGCATTATATTTTTCCTTACATATGTAAGGGGTGTCAAAACTATAGGGGGAGACTAGTGTTGGTATAGGATGGCGTAGAACTATTAATGAATGTTCTTGAGCTGATGCAGAATATATGCTAAAATTGTGATGATGTGTGCACAAACCAATGAATATATGTAAAGCAATGTAGCACGCACTTTAAATTCATGAATTTAATTGTACATAAATTTAGCCAAACTTTGGGGAGAAACAGCTGCTCAGGTTGTGTTGTAATTATCCCTTAATTTCTGATGAATGAAACTATGTACTTCCTAGCGATATGGTCTGTGTCTTTCTAGTAACTGAAGCCTCAGCTGAGCATTAAAACAACTGATACTCCATTTCTGCTTTATTTCTTTTTTTTTTTACTTTTTTTTTTATTAATTATTATGTATTATGTGACAGTTTCATAGGCTCTTGGAATCCCCCCACCCCTCCCCACGCCCCTCCCCCCTGGTGGATTCCTCCACCTTGGTGCAGTATTACAAATTCAATCAAGATTCTTTCCTTGCAAACATATACCAAACATAGAGTCCAGCTACTTATTGTCCAGATGGGTTGAACAGTTTCTTGGGGAGACCATTTCTGGTCCAAAGTTAGAGCTGGTAGAATATCATCCCAGTCAATTAAGAGTCCCAATATAACATTAACAGCAATTTGTAACATTATGGAATTGACATGGTTTTGCGTAACCAGTATGTTTAAAAAAAAAACAAAAAACAAGTTCTTAACCACAACTTATGATTTGCTCATTGACATTTCAATTTTAGTTTGTATACAGGACCGGCTGCTATATACCTTAAAATGGCTATAAGGTACCATTCAGCTGTCTCGTGTCTATTTCATTTTAGTATTTAGCCATTTGTTGTGTTGAAGTATAATTTCACTGATCTTGGCAGATTTTAGGATAATCTAGAGAAAGTCCATTTCTGCTTTATTTCTAAGAATCACTAAATATTTAATGAACATACAAGTTTGTATTTCAAATCAAGAAACTGAGTTAAAACAAAGCATTGTCTGTCTTTAACTTTCTGACTTGTTGAATCATTTGCAATAGCCCTAACATCTCATAAGCAGTTACTATGTTATTAATGAATGAACTATTGATTAAACAAACAGATACCTCAGTCACTATTTTGCTGACCATATTCAACAATGACTGGTGGGAAGGTTCTATAAGAAGACCAACCTTTTTCTCATCTCTGAAACTATCTGATCCTTTGTGTTAGGAATCTGAAATTCATATTTTATGTCCATGATACAGCTTCATATCCTGTTTTAAATTTCTATTCTCTTAAAAAATGATGCTCAAATGAATCTAAAATTATATAGTTCATGAAAAGCTACACCTAAGATGATCACTCCTTGAAGGCAGGGTTTTATTAAACTATAGCTATATTATCCTGCACAATATACATTTCTCAGAATGTATTGATCAAAATCATCCATGTTTAAGGTGAATATCAAATTCTCTCCCCAATATTAAGCTCTCATGTTTCCCGTTCAACATCAGGCCTCATTCTGTGGAAGGCAGTGAGGAGCCCTCTTTTCCAGGTGTTTGAGGTTTTGAATGGGCATCCTCATTTGCTGTCTTCAGGTTTTGTTGATGTTGTTGTCTTAATTCTTCAATATCATACGCTTATTGCTTGGTATGCCCCACCAGCCTAGCAGTTTATTTTCATAATGTTCTATCAGGTATGATATGTTCTCAGAAGAAAATCCTTTTTAAATAAATTTTGTTTGGCATTTTCTTTTTTGTAGTTGTTGTTCTAAGATTTATTTATTATTATTATTAATTTTTTTTTGCTGGAAAGGCAGATCAGATTTAAAGAAAGAAGTAGAAAAGGAGAGAAAGATCTTCCATTGTGGTTCACTTCCCAAGTAGCCACAATGATTAGAGCTGAGCTGATCCAAAGCCAGGAGCCAGGATATTCTTCCTGGTCTCCCAAGCAGGTGCAGGGTTCCAAGGCTTTGAGCCATCCTCTGCTGCTTTCCTAGGTCACAAGCAGGGAGCTGGTTAGGAAGTGGAGCAGCAGGGACACAAAATGAAATGGAGCCTATATGGGATTCTGGAGCTTCAAGGCAAAGGATTAGGCAGTTGAGCCACTATGTTGGGATATTGCTTGACATTTTCTTAATCATCTGTCCCCTGACATTTTTATTTATCCCTTTTTTGGGGGATTTTGTAACCAACAGCACAAAAAAGGATGGCTTTTGAGTATACTACTAATAATCTAACTACTACATAGAAGAAGTACTCACCAAATTGGTCCCTAAAGAATCATTGATACTATCACCAGGAGTCCAACATGTAGCTTCCAAATAGCTAACTCAGATCTCATTTTCTCTGTTGATATATCAAGGTGCTCAGGTGCCTGCCACATGACTTCTCCCACTAGCCATGTCCTGCAGTCTCTGTTAATGCTGTGGTTTGTTGCTGCTGAATTTGTAGGATGGCATCCCAGAAGCTGCGGAATAGATCAAGAAGGCCTAACCTACATAAACCAAAGGTGTGCAGAGAAATCTGGAGTGGGGGACCACCTGTGACCTTAAAGTATAAGTGAAAATATGCCTTAATTTCTCCAAATGTTATTTCTGATTACTCTGTGTGTACCGGCTAAGAGTGAGCCTGCCTAGTATACTTTGAGTGTAGGTAATGGCTCTATCATGAGTTATGGCTTTCACATATCTAACATACAAAGGCTTATTCTGCTTCAGGCACTGTAATACAAATGTTCTAATTTAATGCGTGAGTGATTCTGATTCAGCCAATTATTATTCACATTGTTGGTTGTGGCTATGGCCCCAGTGAGTCTTTTGAATTTGTGTAGTACTTCTAATACCCAGGTTTTGATTCCAGCTTGTATAGGTACTCTTTTCACTATACATTTAATAAACATATCTTAACCTTAATATCACTTAATTCTGAATGATCCCTGTTTTGTGATTCGAGATTTCATTTGAAGAAAATCAGGCACTTACCGGACTTTGTGAATCATATTGAATGTACCCTTTTTCTTGCATGTAGTTCCCCTGGCAAGAGAAACAATGTCTGGAGCCCACTGAAGTATGTCAGAGCTTTAATTCATCTCTTGCCTCAATCACCTGATCCCTCTTAACCACATGCATCTGAAAATCCTGTCAAGTCCACCCTTGTGCTTGTCTGTAGAACAAGAAATGTTTTTATTCTTTCTTCTACTACTTATAAACAAGATCTCGTATCTGAACTTCCAACCATGGCATATCCATTTTGTTGCCTTTCCTCGTACACCCTAAGTTTCTTTGTGACAATGACATCTTCTCCTTGGTTTATTCCTTTCCTATCCCGAGGCACTCTTTTTTCCACTCCTTTATCCCACAAGTTTAAAACTGAGTCTCTCTGAAGATAGCAAGTGCCTCACAAATATGTGATTGATGAGAAAATGAATGAAGAACTACTATAAAGATAATATCATGGAAGGAAATGTGAAATTTATTCTTAGCCATGTAACTCAGGACAAACTGTGTAACGTTACCATTAAAAACTGTCCATTTTATAAGATGAGTGAGCTGTGTCATGATGTAGCCCTAATGAAAAGATGAGAATGATCAAGCGCAGAAGTCAGCTGTTTTCATCTGTTACGTTTTGTCTTTCTAAAGTTTATAATCCCTTAGAAGTAGCAATTTCATTGACTGGGTTAGGAGAATCAGTTTTAATACCACACCATAGGAAATAATGCAAAGGTTTTACAGTCTTCTCCCAACATGGTATAGTAAAAATTACATGAACTTTTAACAAGTTTCTTATTCAATATAGAACCTTGATTATCACAGTTAACTTACTAAATTTCCCTGGGCCTAATTTCATAAATGCATAAAATGAAAATAACACCTACTAACTATATTTTTTGAAAGATAAATAAGTTAGCAAGGGTGTGGCTGTTTTAGTGTGCGCAAACAGCAAGGCCTCTGGAGACAAACTCAAATTGAAGACCAAAGAGCTACAAAAGATACTTAAATAAATACACATCATCACAGTGGTGTGATAACATGTTCCAAAGTCAGAAAGAGTTGATAATGTAAGAGCTTGGAAAAAGCAACAAATCTCATTAATGTTAGATATATTTCTAAAGTGCTCAAAACTTGGTAATTTCTATTAACAATGCCAGATAGGCAAAGTAAGAGAGGGTTTCTGCCTTTCATTCATTCAAAGAATATAGTAAGAGATATGCCAAGACCATCCAAATAATCTTATAATTTACCTCTTGCCTCCATAATATTTCCTTTACTTCAATATAGGGAGCATGGGACACTTCTGTTTTGAGATTAGTAGTCCCTTCTTGATGAAGACCTGGTATTAATCGCGATGATTACAATTGCATATTGTACATTTAAAAAATTGCCTTCCTTGTCATGTTCATGGCCCTCTGTTTTTTTCCCTGCTATTCACTGGTCCATCTAAAATCCTTTGGCTCCCCACTGTCTATATCAGAAAGTATTACTACCTTCTCTGGCAATTCACTAATTTCTTCTTCTGACTTTCGTACAATTCTTCTAGATGCTTTACATCATGTCTTCATCACTTATATTACCTAATATAATACAAACTATAATATACAGGTGCTATACTGTGTTATTTAGACAACAATGGTAAGAAAAAGGGTTGATTCCTATTTGGGAAAAAATTCACTTCACATATGCATCTATCTAACTCTTATTTGAATTCTCAAACAGAACACATGGGTATGGACAACCTTATGTATTTTCTTCTGTCACAGGGAAAATAAAAGTCTATGTAACATCAAATTTATATTTAGGAAAGACTTAAGAAGGTTAAGATGACACAAATGCTTCGTTGATCATTCTACTCCCAAATTAAACACGTGACATTTACTAGCAGTAGACAGTGAGGACATTGTGAGGTAGTCATATAAAAGCAAAATTTGCCCAATCATCCTCCTGTGAACACGAAAACCAAACAGAAATAAAATAATTTAACCAATAGTAACCCTTGACATATAAAATGCACACTGGGATAGGTGGAAAGCATATGCAAACCAACATGTTGACGTGAGTATAATGTATGCCTATGCAACCACACAGTTTACAGTTGAATCACTGAGAGATACTGCTAAGTACTGAATTCACACACAATGCTGGGTTTTACGCACAGTGTCCTTCAAAAAATCTACTCTTATTTCCATTGCAAAAATTGCTAAAAATGGAGAGATCTTCATTCCATTCAAGTGAACCACATCCGTTAATACACAGACAACAGGCTATATATGTCTATGCTACTGACACCCACTGTCACTGTTTTCATTTCTCCAGCCTCATTTTCCTTTATTCCACTTGTTTCCATTTGGTACTACAGTATTCATAAATGCATATTGCTTTGTTTACTCTTAATATTCTTTACTAACACTTCAGTTCCAAGAGGACTAGGGTTTTTTTCTGTCTCCTTAACATTCAAATGCATGTCCATGAAACAGTACCTCTCAGGTATAAAAATTCCATAAACATTTGTATCAAAAAAGCTTGAAAATCAGAGACATGCAACGGTGCAGTGCGTTCAGCTGCCACATATTATGATGGATCCAATTTTAGAGATCAAATTCTTAGTGCTCCACTTCTAATTCAGCTCTCTGCCCATGTGCCTAAATCATTGGAAGATGATCTTAGAACTTGGACACCTGTAGCACATGTGAGAGATGAGGATGGAGACAGCGCTTAGTTTCCACCTGGCCCCACCTTGGCCATTGTGGCCTTTTGGGAAAGAAACCAATATTTGAAAGACCTCTTTCCCTCTGTCTCTCTATAACTTATCTTTCTGTTACTGTCTTCCGAATATATTTATTCAATACCGTACCTCATGCAAAGTTACCCACTTAACCAGAAGCAAAATTAGGGTTTCGAACAAGCTCTGCCTTACAGAAAACACGACGCTATCTCACAATGCATGTTGCTACATTTCTGCTTTCCATCACTGTGGTTGGTATCAGAGTGCATCCTAGCTTCTCAGATCCACCGCCCTAAATCTTCTGCAACACAATAACAGGACCAAATCCAAGGTCTAAGCTATCTCCATGGTCAAGAATACTGTCTGAAACCTTGCAAAGAGCAAGCAGTAAGAAAAGCTCTTTTTAACCGGAAATGTGATTGATTTACTTCGAACTTACTAATTGCATTTTACAGAGAGTTTACACATGCCGCTTTCATGAAGCTCTGAGAAGGGGGGAAAAAAAGGAAAGAGAAGGAAAGAACATTAAAAAGAAGAGTATGCCATTCATGTTGACTAATGAAGGCATCTCTATCCTCTGTGACCACCTTTTCATGTGTTCCTTTTTAAACTGCAGTCAATGAAAAGGATAGACATTCTCACTATTAATGGACATTTGATTAGGCAGAAGTATGCCTTCCCCATGCTAATGACCAGTAATGCTCCTATGTATGTGAATTTCATTGCCCTGAGAAAAATACCTCTTTCATTTGCATGATTTAAAAATCCTTCTCAATCACCTAACATTAATTCAGTTAAATAGTTTTAATTCAAAAGGTAGTTCAACATAATGGTACCCGTCTTTTCCAAAATTTACTTTGAAATTCCAAGGGTGAGACCTTGAAAACTGCGATCTCCATGGACTTTGATGATGACATTGACATTAATGGAATAGAATTTCTACCCCTCTCTTCATTGCTGTCTATTCTGACCTTATTCTCAAAATTGCTCACACCTAGATGCAGTTGGAACCCAGGTGCCAATTCAGTCACTTAACCAGCAGCTGTGTCTTTTAAATCATTGCCCCTCCATTGAAGAAGGAACACTTTAAATAGATCTTCAATAAAGGGGATATGTCTAGCAGCTGTATAGGAGCTAGTCTCATCCCTTCTCTTTTATCTCATGTACCACTCACCACATACTAACTCAGTGCTCTTCATCTATGAATACTTGTTATTCATGCTAGCCAAAGAACAGGAAAATTCAAGGAAAGAATTGAACCTTGAAAATAACTCATTTCCTCCTTCATATGTGAAAATCTGAAACACCGTGACTCATATTTATAGAAGAATATGCAAAAAACAAAGTAGAAATAATCCTTAGGGTTGAAAGGAAGATTTTATCACACAAAAGATATAAGCATAAAAGTCCATTACTTAATATCATTTTCATTTTTCACAATCAACTGTTAGGGACGATAGAATTTTGTAAATGTTGCTTCTTTTTCTACCAAATGCTCTTTAAACACTTTAATATGTTGTTTAAGTTTGGAGATAGAGATGTGTTCCTTGCAATAGAAGTAATTTTGATGTTTTTAAAATGTTATAAATCCTAAATAGCTTTGGTAATCATTTTCAGAAAGGTAAAAATAAAGAAAAATGAACATTAGCTATATTTTTATGTTTTGAAGTTTCTTTATTATTCTTTAAATTTGCTGTCTATGAGACCATTGAAAGAGGATCTGAACTCTTTGCTAATTCAGTCGATACGTTTTTATGAACACAAAGAGAACATATTTCATGCGTGTGGTAGATAATAGTCTAAGAATAAAATGATAGGTTCTTTTTTTAAATTTTATTTATTTATTTATTTATTTGTCTCTCTCCGGCCTCTCTCGAGGCCTGCTTTTATTGCCTCCACTCTTTTTTTAATACATTTTATTATTATTGTTATTATTTTATAATACAGTTTCATATTCACTTAACCCCTCCCCTGTTCCCTCCCCCCAGTTTCTCTATATCATTACTAACATATAGTTCTTCATACTCAGTCTTATGTCCATCATTGCGGGCCTAGACAATGGCAGAGAGTCCAGAATCAAATGATAGGTTCTTATATCTTACGATGAGTAATGTTGGACACACAAATGTGAATAGCTTACATGGCTGGCCTGAAGCCCTGGCAACTATGTGGATATCAGTTTGTGCCCTGGCTGCTCTACTTCACACCCTTATCCATACTAGTGGTCTGGGAAAAGTAACGGGAAATGGCTCAAGTCTTTGAGATCCTGCCACCACGTGTGAGACACAGAAGAAACTCTGGACTTTGTCCTGACTCAGCTCTGGTTGTTTTGGCCATTCAAGCAATGACCCATGGATGGAAGAATACTGCTTCTCCCGCTTTGATCTGTAACTGGTTAAAAATAAAACGTTTTTAATGAGTGACTATTGAGCAGGAAGTGATTATAGAAATAACACAAAGCCTGTTGATAGTTGGATCAACAGAATTACAGATTAAGTGCAGAGAAATTTTAGAGATGGACTGATTATGTGCCTTTGGTGTTATTGACCAGATTTCAAGAAGGAAATAAATTGGTTGAGCCTCTGCATGCCAGGCTGAAGCGTGCCCTGGAGAGATGATTGGACATTAGAAAGAAGTTGTGCCAAGTCTTTAAGTGGGAAAAGCAAGACAGACGTCAAAAAAAAAATGTACTAGCTAAGCCAAGTTGGGAAGAGGGCAGAGTGGGCATTAGTTCCAGGACTCAAATCTTTGGAATGCTCAAAATATTTAATACAAAATAATAAAGGGTATGTGTGTGTGTAATCTATGTACCTCCTCTTGTATATTTAGAATAATTTCTGGTTGCAAGTAGTTGTTGTATGTTATTGTTTAGGACATAATGACAGTAACAAGACTGTACTTGTCCAAAATAACTAAAATACTGTTTTTCAAGTGTGTCAGTACCCAGGTAATTGAACCATCTATGTGGATATTGTGGTTTGATTGTATTCGCTGAAGGAGGGAACTAAAGCAGTGGCAGAGTCAATAATTGGTATTTGGGCTTAGATTATGGAAAACAGTGTAATCTAGAAAATCTATATACATTGAGAATTTAAACTCTATGGCAAGAAAATTTGCCTTTGAGAGTTAATGATAATACTGTCCTTTTGATTTTCTTTTAAACCATTCATCTGTTTGGCACAATGTAGCAATATTTATCATGGAGTCCCTATTATACACAAAAACAATTCACATATTTGTCCTATTTCTCTTTTACAGCAGCTCTGTGGAAATACCACACACTCACTTTTAGGATTTATTACAGCGATACACAAAGAGAAAATCTTTACATTAGAACAATTTTCTTTTGCTTTCACAAAAATGTTCAGACATCGTTGAACATTACCCATCCTGTATCCAGTCAATGAAGGATAACTCCTTTTCATGGAGCAATGAAGCATTAAATACTTTTGCTAAAAACTTGTTGGTAAATAATCTTTTGGGAATGATTTCTTGGAGAAAGCTGAAGTCCAAGGAAGCTGCAATTATGAATTCAACACCATTTTGTGAAGGTGGAGGTGGGAAACACATCTTCTGATTTTCAAGGCTCCACTCCACCTGCTTCGATTCAAATGTCTCCCTGGCTCTGTTCTCAAATCCTTCATTTTCCTCTTTTTGTTTTAACCTTCACTTGATAAACATTGCATTTTTAAAATACTAGGAATGCAAAAGCTAATACAGCAGTTAAAGTGAAATTAAATCAGTGGTTTATATAGCATAGTGTCATAATATTTTCCATACTATTTTGCCTTGCCTTATTAATATAACCATCAGTCTATTAGCTTTAACTGCTGCTGAGGACTGAGCAGATGTCTTCAATGAATACTTCCATCCATAATTACTCCTTATTTTTTTTCTTGAGAAGTTCAGCTAATTCAGATCCTACCAATGTATATGAAAAGTTTAAATGATTTCTCCCAAAATACATTACCTTTTTCTTGTCTACATTAAATTCCATCTGTCACTATGTTGCACGGTCTCCCAGTTTGATTAGATCCTTCTGGAGTTTTTAGCAATCCTTGCTAGTTTTTTACTAACCTAAATAATCTCAAGGCATTTTATAGTAGAACTTTTTAACAGTTATGACTTCTTGCCAGCCTTCCTTTGTATCGGTTTGCTCTTAGGATTGTGTACGCACAGAAATGCGTTAAGTGTGATGCTTCAGCAATGAGAAAGCACAGACAGCTAAAAAACAAACAAGCAGAAAACCAAAGAAATAATTTCAAGTCTGGAAACCTTTACTGCCCTTTGTACAGTACTAATGTATATATGTTTCTGAAATAATATTGACTCATTGTTAATTGAAGACACAGAACTCATTGGCAATTGTATCTTCCATGCAAAAGCCTGATTATTCTTGTTTTCCCATTATTTGCATGTCAAATCAAATGAAATCGTTATAATTGAAAAAAATGTTCCTGACCCACATTTTTGAAGGATATATGTGGTAAAATTATTTGTCACAAAATTACTTCCCATGAAAAGGAATAGCTTGATTGATATCCAAGCACAACAATGTTAAAAGATTGATAAATATAAGGTATATGTGAGAAATTATCTAAATCATTCAGCTTCAAATTTTGTTAATTTTTTCCTTGTCCTTAATTAGGTCCCTGTAATGCAGTTTCACTTCTTGAAGTTTGAGGAGACTGCTCATATCACACCAGTCTCTACAATGGAGATATCTCCTATATTTATTTACTTAAGCAATAGTAATTTAGTATCCATCCTCTGTTGGGGCTAGAATATTACCATGAGCAAAACACACATGGTCTCTGATCTTTTAAATTATGCTGGCTTAGTGGCCACATCATTGAGCTAGAGTTGTTCCATTCCCTGTACTAGTTAAATGTAACTTATGAGGGAGAGAAGGTATAAGCATGCAGATAGGTTTGAACTGACAGGCACACATTATGGAGGGTGAAGCAGAGAGTGTAGATTTCTGGAAATAGGGGAGGATACTCTGACAGCAAAGGGGCTCCTGGAGACAGACAGACACAGTAATGCAGTGGAGACAATAAAGCAGTGTTGTAATGATCAGATACATCAGCAGCAGTTGACAAGCTGCCATCCAAACTCCACCAGCAGCCAGGTGGAAAAGGGAGTTCACCAGGAGCTCAGGAGGCAAACACAGGCATAGAGGTGCCCATCCTGCTGATTTGTTTAATCTGACCATGAGCAGACAGAACAACAGAGCCTGAGTGGATGCTGTAGGAACAGGGTGAATTTCACAGCCCAGGCTCCCACCAGTGCTGCATCAGATGTCATTTTATGTAGTGAGGTAAAAGGCTACAGGGACCAGAGGGACACAGCGAGCAGTACACTTGCTAAGCTTGGAGAAAACTCATTTCTAACTCAGTGTATTGCACTGCTGCCACAGAGAAAGTGGTACCAATTTGGCAATCTGCAGATTCCAATCAGAATAGGCCCAGATCTGATGGCCAACAGATCCAGAACTCCACCAGCGCAAATCAGGTGCCATTTTTGTACAGTGTGGCAAAGGCTTTGGAGCTGGAAAGACAAGAGTGAGCTGTGCATGCGCGAAGCAAGGAGTGGAATCACTTTTGGCTCAGTGTATTGTATTGCACTGCTCCCCAAGAGGAAATAACGCTGAAGTGACATCCTACAGGTTCCATCCAACATATGTCGAGGTGGTCCTCAGACTTAATGGCCAACCAACAACCCAATTATTCAGGACAGCTGGCATTGCTCAAATCCTGGGTACTGATTGGAACAGAAGTGGTAGAAGCATTGTACAATCAATGATGGAGCCACAACATGGGATGACAGGAGGTGGAGAGTGTTGAGCCAGCAGCTGGGGCTCCAGAAGGAAACTGTGAGGGAAGCCTAGTACAAGAGCCCGGGAGTGAAACTTGCTAGAGAGAGTGGTACGAGAACTACCAGCGAAGAACCTGGCACCAAAAGCAACCAGGAAAATTGACCTAAAGACCTGTGAGTGACACAGCTTAGAAATCTGACCCAAGGAGAAGAATCTACTAACCAGAAGTTCAGTGGCCAAGAGCAAAAGAAGAGATGAAAACACAATGAATATTGCTGAAGACTCCTGTAAAGGAACAAAATCCATTGCTGACCTCAGAGTTAACTGCAGTCATAGAGAAAATGGGGAAATAAAGAATTTTAGAAACTTGTTATAGAGCTTCTTGTCACAATGAGAAACACATAAAAGAAACTAAGGAATATGTCATACAGGAAACAGCAAAAGCAAAGTCAAGTCAAATTATTAGAAATGAAGTACAAAAAGGTGCAAATTAAAAATTTAGTAGAAAGCCTTAGCAATAGAATGAATGAGGCAGAAGACAGAATCTCAGAACTGGGAGATATTTCTGGCCACAAGGGGAAAACCATTAAAAAGCTGAAAGTGGGGCTTGGTCAAGCTGAAAAACAAAGAGTAATCAAGAATTAAGAGGCAATATTAAAAGGTCAAAGATACGAGTTATGAGAGTTCCAGAAGGGGCATATTATTCCAAATATGAAGAAAGAATTGGTAAACAGAATAGAAAAGGGGCACAGAACCCCCAATAGAGTAGACCAAAAGTGATCATCACCACAACACATGATAATAAAGCTCTCTTCAGTCAAAACGTAAGCAAAAGATTCTTAAATGTGCATGTGGAAGAAAAAAATCAATTAATCTATAGTAAAACCTCAATCAGATTCACAGCCAACTTCTCAGAGGAAAGCCAGAAGAGAAAGTGATATATTGCAGATTTTAAAAGCAAGAAAAATTGTCAGTCCAGAATAACATACCTAGCAAAGCTCTGCTTTATCTTTGAAAATGAAATAAAATTCTTCCACAGTAAAAAAAAAAAAAACTCAATGAACTCACCTCTTCCAGACCTGTACTAAAATGATACTTAAAGATGTTTTCTTGACAGAGAAGAGGAATACCACCTACCCAAACCAAAGGCAAAAATGGAGAACATCCCACTCAAATGACAACAGAAGTTGCTAAAATTACAGGACCAAACTGCCACCTATCCATATTAACCCCGAATGTAAATGGCTCAGATGCATCAATCAAACATAGCTTAGTGGACTGGAGCAGAAACAAAATCCATCTATCTATTACCTACATGAGATACATCTCACCAACAAAGATAGGCAAAACTGAAAGTGAAAAGATGGAAAAGAGGATCCCAATCTAATGGAAAAGAAAAATGAGCTGGGCTAGCCATTCTTATATCAGACAATATAGACTTTGACATGAAAAATATTAAAGATATGAAAAAGAACATCACCTAATGATTGAAGGATCTATCCAGCAAGAAGAGATCACCATAATAAAAATATACAAAGCAAATGCCAGAGCACCTAGCTACGTGAAACAAATATAAATGCATTTAAACAGAGAAATAAGTGCCATTATAATAACAGTGAGGGAAATTAATACCTCATTAACATCAATAGACAGATTGACGAGACAGAACCTCAGCAAGGAAACAGCAGAGCTCACACAGACACTAGAGCAAAGGGTTTAATTGATATCTACAGAACCTTTCATTCTACAGACAGAAAATACACTTTTTCATCAGCACATGGAATCTTCTCCAGAACTGGCCATATTATAGATAACAAAACATTAAAAAATTACAAAAAATTACAGCATGCATCTTCTCAGACCACCATGGAATGAAACTGGTGATCAATAGTTCAAAATACTCCCAGAAAACATGCAACTACCTGGAAACTGAACAATAGGCTACTAAATGAGCAATGGATTAGAGAGGAAATCAAACGGGAATTTAACAATTGCTTGAAACAAATGAAGGTATCAACACAACATATCAAAACTTATGGGGCACGATCAAGGCAGTGTTAAGAGGAAATCTCAATCCATGCTTACATTAAGAAATTAGAAAAGTTTCAAGTAACAGATCTAACCTTGCATTTGAAGGATCTAGAAAAAAAAGCAGCAAAGAAATCCCAAGATTAGCAAGAAACAAAAAAAAAAAAAAAAAAAGAAAGAAAGAAAGAAAGAAAGAAATAACCAAAGTAAGGGAAGAAATAAACCAAATAGAAACCAAAAGAACAATACATAAAATCAATGACTCAAAGACTTGGTCCTTTGAGCAAATCAACAAAGATTCCCCACTAGCTCAACTAATCAAAAAAAGGAGGGAGAAGATACATATCAATAACATCAAAGATGAAAAATGAAATATAACAACAGATACCTCACACAAACAAGGATATTAGTAGCTATTACAAGCAATTATATGCCAATAAATCAGAAAACTAGAAGACATGGATAGATTTTTGGAAAAATGCAATGTACCAATATTGAATCATAAGACAATTAATAATCTAAATAGACCAATAGCAAGGACTGAGATTGAATCAATAATGCCTCCCAACCAAAAAAGCCCTAGAGTAGATGGCTTCACTGCTGAGTCATACCAAGTGTTTCAAGATCTTACCCCAATTCTGCTTAAATTATTTCAAACAATAGGAATGGAGGCTACCCTTCCAAACTGTTCACATGAAGACAATATCACCTGAATACCAAAGCCAGATAGAGACGCAACAGGAAAAGAAAACTACAGACTGATATCCTTCATGAACATAGATGCAAAGATCCTCGACAAAATACTAGCCAACAGAGTTCAACAGCACATCAGGCATCTTCACCCAGACTAGCTGGGATTCATCAGTGGCATGTTGGATGGTTTAACATTTGCCAATCAATAAATGTACAGCACATCAACAAATTGAAAAATAAAAAGTATCTGATCATCTCAGTAGATACAGAGAAGGCGTTTAATGAAATCCAACACCAATTCATGTCTAAAACCTAAAGCAAAATAGGCATAGAACGGACATTTTTTTTTAACACAATCAAAGCAACATGCGAAAAACCAAATGCCAGAATCATAGTAAATGGGGAAAGACTGGAAGCTTTTCCACGAAGATAAAGGAATGAGACAAGAATATTCACTTTCACCACTGCTGTTTAATACAGTATGGGAAGTCCTTGCCAGAGCTATTAGGCAAGAAAAAACAAATTAAGGGAATTAGAAATGAGGAATTGAAATTATCCCTGTTTGTAGATGACATGATTCTCTACATAGGAGAACCAACAGATACAATCAAGAGACTGTTGGAACTCATAAGAAACTTGGGCAGGCTAAAGGGATGCAAAAATAATTAACACAAATCGATGACACTACTATACACAAATAATTCCAGGTTTGAGAAGGAAATTCTAAATACAGTCCCCCATCATATGCAGATGTGAAGCTACAATGCAGCATGTATCTCAACTTCCAAACCAAAGACGGACTCCCAGTGAAAGTGTTAAAACATATTTTGACAATAGGATGCTGGACTCTGCCATTGTGTATACCTACAATGTCCAGATACACTTAAATAGCAGAATGATGGACTTATTACTGTTTATGAAGGAGTATACTATTGTGGAAATATGGAGAAATCATTGGGGAAGGGGATTTGGGGAGAGAATCGGGCTACTTCAGTGCCCATATAATTGTATCATATGAAAATTTAACAAGTAAACAAATAAATAAATGTAACATACTAAAGGATAAGCTTTCTGAATGTTGTGCAAAGTGATTTTGTATATTATCTAATTTATTTCCTATCATATGTATGTATCTGCTCATTTTCAATATGACAAAAATTAAGGATATAAGGGTTAACGATGTTGCACAGCAAATAAATGAATTAACTAGAAATGGAATCAAGTACATCTCTTTTCAAAGGCTTTGCTATTTGTTTCCCATTCAGTTTGGATACCAACAATGCCAAGAATTCTACATCACAATATTCTGAAATCAATTATTGGGAAGTTGGACTCATAGGTTGTGATTGTGCTACATGATATCAGAAAACTTAATTCTGGGGACAACACTGTGGCATAGTGGGTAGTACCACTTGCTGTATTTGGGCAATGATTCAAATTCTGGCTGCTCATCTTGCATTCCAGCTCTCTGTTAATGCCCATGGGAAAGCAGTGAAAGATGCCTCAGGTTTCGAGTCCCTGAATGCATGTGGGAGACCCAGACAAACCTTACAGCTCCTGGTCCCTGGCTCCTGACTTCAGCGAAGCCCAGTCTTGGCCAGTGCCAGCATTTGGTCCATGAACAATGGATGGAAGTCATGTTCTCTCTCCTCTCTCTTTCCTGCCCTGCTTTTCTCTCTGTGTTTTTTTTTTTAAATGAACAAATGTATTCTGAAAGAAAATCTTTCTTTCTATTACATATAGAAATACCTTTAGGATTATGGTAGGATGATTTCAGGTTCATTCTAATCTGAGGTCTCATCTCTGCCAGCAAATTTCACAAACCAGTAGTGGAAATCTTCAATTTTTGATCTATTGTCTGTGAATTCATACCTTATTTTCTTCTTAAAATGAGTCACTAGAACTAGACACATTTTTACACTTCTTAATGAGTGCATTATCTCATTTCATGGCTACAAAACCTCGGAATTATGTGTTGCTCCAACTTTCATTGAAGATATCAGAGACACTGAAAATAAGGGGCATGATAAAATGGCAAATATTCCTGCTGGAACCTGATGGATTGTTAAAATAATCATTGCTCATTGATCAACAGTTACATATTAAACAAAACATAAATGATCTGTAACAGTAATAAGCACTTAATCTCTTTGGAAATAAGCAACTCATGTTTATAAACCAGGCACTGCAAACTTCGGGAAAGATTATTCTAGTTGCTAACTTCTTAAATCCAAAGTAGTGTAAGATTAGTCTCAAGCCAAGATCAGCTGAAAGCGTGACTCAGCTCTGTGAGTATATGTGCACATAGAATACAGCCTTGGGACAAACACATGGAGGCAGAGTGTGTGGCCAAGACATCATAAGACTTGAGAGTTTACCAAGGAAAGAAAAGGAAAGGAGTCACTTTTTGGAACACACCTGGCAAATATGGGCCTACATGTGTGAATGTGTGTGTGCTCGTTCTACAAATGTCTCTGGGAACTGCTCTGCTCTGCATTGACAAGCATAAAGCTAATGAAATGCCCTCTGACTCTTAAGAGCCCTTGTCTTTCTTGACCTGAATATATAATTATTAAGTGTACATATGAATGGGCAAGTTTGTAAATATGTGAGATATGGTCAAATTTCATCTTGATTGGTTGCTCCAGGCACAATCTCTCCTTTGTAGTCTGAGGATCAAATCTGCCCGCTGCATCACAGCTGGCATACCCAAAGCACTAATCATAATAATGACCATGATTTGCTTCATCTGAGATCCACTTCAAATCACGTACTCCTATATACGCCTGAAAGGAGCCAGTGCAAGAGCGATTTTCTGTAAGAAATTTTTTTCAGATTGCTTCCACAGAAAACACCGAACAAGTCGTTTCGATTCATATTCTTTGTTGGTAATTCACCGTGCTGATCACTTTAACCTTTGAGAAATCTGCATATGGAGACCAAGCAATAAATTAAAAGAATTACCGTTATAGTTGGAATTAGACTGTATGCACACCAGGCTTTAAGTGAAAAAGAATTAAAATTCAAAGAAGAGTAAGATCTCTTTGCTTCTTGACTTCTTCCTAGTAGCTCAGGTAATGAGCTGGAGAACACACATTGTTGATTTACACCATCAACTTTAACCCTTGCCAAGATCAGTCAAGGAAGCCTACACATAAAATGACCTGTAATCAAGTCATGTACATGGCTTTCACACATTCATTGAAAATAATATGTAGAATCCAGCACTATGATATAGTGGGCTGGGCTTACACCTCTGCTGCCTGCATTCCATATGGGCACCTGTTCAAGTCCTGATTGAGCCACTTCCAATCCAGCTGACAGGGAAAGCAGCAGAGCAAAGCTCAAATCCTTGGTCCCCTGCCCCAGCCTAGGAAACCCAGAGACGCTCCTGGTTTCAGATCAGCTTAGCTCTGGCTATTGTGGCGATTTAGGGAATGAACAAGCAGATGGAAGATCCTTTTCTCTCTCTCTCCCTGTAACTCTTGTCATTCAAATATACATAAAATAAATCTTAAGAAAATGACATGTAGACTTCAAATGAATAGATATACTTTAGTCTGCTAAGATTTTAAAAGCTATTGTTTTCTAAATTTGTGTTGATTTTTGTTTTCTTAGTGTGCTATTATTTATGGAAGATTTTTTTTCAGTATTATAAGGCATTTGCATTTTTTGAATCATAGTATGGTTAGCAATTTATTTTATATCTTTGTATGTGGTAACCTTTAATTTTTATCTAGACCTGGTCACAAACCTGTTACTAATTTAAAAAAAAAAGAACATATTTTGCTGAACATGCTATTTTCCCCAAACTTCAAGGCAAACTTGAATAAATCTCTTTTCTAGTTGTTGTATTTTGCTATAGAATATAACAGAACTTGTTTACGATACTTTCCTTAGAAGCCAAATCATAATATTTTAATTTAATGGGACCTGTAACTCGTGTTTCAATTAAAAGCAAAATTATTACATTCCTTAGTTTGTGTAATTTCTGATGAAATAGTACATTTATATGGTAATTTACCAAAGATCAACTTTATTTATCGGTAAGAAGCTATTCCAAGATTGTTGTCTATTTTCTTTGCTTCTGAAATGTTATCACATTTAATTGCCTGATCTTCTTTAGGTTGCAATCATAGCCATTAATTAGTAGGAAGGTGAGGGACAGCATCATATCTATATTCTGTTATGGCTGTTTTAATGAGGACAATACCTGCCATCATTTGAAAGGCAGCCTGTACACTTCGCAAATGCAGCTTGCTGTAGCATACTCATTTAGGCTGTGAACATCAAAGGAAATTGATGTCAGGTGTGAACAGAAGCTGTTGACTATATCTGCTGAGAAAACTGAGTGGTGTGTCTGCAGAGGAGAGACGAAGGGCAGCTTATAACATTAACAAAACTACAGGTAATTAGTATAAACTTTCCAAGGTTAGCAAATCTGAGAAATTTTGAAAATGCTATTTATCTAGGGGTCCCAGAATATTACAAAAGTTTGATGCATTTCTATTGTTGTCTTTCCAAGAAGTAAAAAATTTCTTAGAAAAAGTGTAATTAAATTCTGTTATTTTCATTACCGATGAGTATTTTCATGTATTAGCTAGAAAACATGGTTTAGATCAAAAGAAAGGTACACTTTACATGAATAATCAATAGTAGCAGTTTGTAAGTTTGATTCCTACTGCATTGTTAAATTCATGGAAGCAAATGAGAGAGAAATGATTGATTAAAAAGTTTGTTACATATCTCTACTAAAGCAAAAACTGGGTAGTGTGGATTTATACTGCTTTTAAGAGATTTTTAAGCTAGTTTTAGCTATGTTACATTTATAGTGTAGTGTGCCAAAATAATATTTACATACCAACAAAGGTGTTATAATACATTGCGTGCAGAAAAAGTCAGTCTATTTCCTCAATGCCAAGTGGCAGACATACAAGGCAGACAGCAGCTTTTCTGGGTTGCTAGCTGTGTTGGTAAAACCACCACTCTGCAGTGAGCTTTGGGAAAAACGTGACTGATAATAGCATGGCGCTGTCTTTGTCTTGGAGCAAGTAGATTTCAATTCCTAGCCCATCTCTTTCATGTTATAAATTTTTTATCCTTCATCTTCATTTCACAGAAACTATCACTGAGAAGGGCAAATGTTCTCTAGAAATCAGCTTCCGTTTAATATGCAATGAAGGAAAGACATTCCTCTGTGCTGGGCACTGCAGTGTGTTCTACTGTATGTAAATGTTGTGTCCACTTGTTTACGGTGTATAAAGCTACACTTTGTGTGACGCGTTTGCTTGTTGATTTGGTCGAGTAGGTCCGATTTTCTCAATCTAAAAAGATTAAAATCAGAATAGCTCTACTTCCTTAGGAGCAGATCAATGCAATTAACAATCTGGGTTTCCTATCTCCACACATAGCCAACTTTTTAAAATTTAGTTTTATTGCAAACTCAGATATACAGAGAGCAGGAGAGCCAGAGACGAAGATCTTCTGCCCGTTGATTCACTCCTCAAGCAGGAATAATAACCAGAACTGTGCTGATCCGGAGCCAGGAGCACAGCGTCTCTTCTGGGCTCCCACATGGGTGCAGGGACCTAAAGCTTTGCACTTTCCCAGGCCACACGCAGGGAGCTGAATGGCAAGCAAGGAAGTCAGGATTAGAACTGGCACTATATGGAATCCCGGCTCGTAAAAGGGGAGGACTTTATCTGCTAGGCCACTGCACCGGGCCCCATAGTCAGCTTTTTGGTGGTTAATAAAAGTGTCATTTAATTTATCCATTCCACTATAATTTTGGGAGATAGTATTTTAATGTATATGTTCCTAATATCCATGATACTTTATTACTGTATAAGACAATTATCTCAATCTTATATGCTAATAACTAGCCTACATCTGAACTGTTCAACACAGTAGTTGCCCCTAGAGACATGTAACTACCTACATTTAATTATAAATTAATTAAAATTAGTCAATTAAGAATTAGTTTCTCAGTTGCCAAAACTATATTTTAAAATGCACAGTGGTCTAAAGTGGTCTAATAGTCATTTTCATCATCACAAGAATCTCTTTTGAACATTTTTAAGGTAAGTGATACAACCCTATATCATCTCCCAGGATGATGTCTTCAATCACAAGCTAGAAATTGTTCCACCTAAGGGTGGGTAACATGAAGACATGAAACCAACCAGCGTCAAAGACTTATACACTTACTTACATAAAGCATTGGAAACTTGGGAGCATAACATTTTCAGTTTTTTATATTTATGTAAACTGTTTTATTTAATGAAAATATTTACTTATCAGTTTAGGGCCACCAAAGAATCCATTTTATGTTAACAGTGTTCTTTTGATGTTTTATAGATGACTTACCCTTTCTTTAATTTACATCAATTTACTTTTAAAGCAATTTATTCATGTGTTAAATTTTCAGGGTCATAGACAATGTCTGATAGTCATAACAGAACAATTTCCATCTGTTCTCATATTAATACAATGAAAACAGATCAAATCCGACGTAGTTCCCAGATACAATGTTAACAATGCTTCCTTCCCTTTCCCTACCTTCCTTCCTTTTGATTTTCACTAGAGTCAAAGAATTAACACCCAACTTAGTAAAGAATTCAAGAAGTAAAAAAATACTAAAAAAAATAGTTCAGTAAAAATATAGGCATGGGCTATCTACAGTAATTAATAGAAAGATATCTGTTCACTTATTTGCAATGCATTTTTAAATAGTTACTACATCAAAACTATAGAAGTATATCATTCCTAATGACTGTTTTAGCAAAGACACCAAAATTTGACAAAACTGTTGTCAGCAGCATTACAAATTTTCACAATTCTTTCTTTCTGTCTTTCTTTTCTTATCTCGCTTCCTCCCTCCTTCCCTCCTCTGTTTCTCCTCCTCCTCCTTCTTCTCCCTCTTCTTTGTCTCTCTGTCTCTCTTCCCCTTCCTTTTTTTTTTTTTTTGAGGGGGTAAGGAGGGGATCAGATAAGATCTTTCTAATGAAAGACCACACATTCAAACTGAAATGATAGTTAATTTTACATACATAATTTTAGGTAACAAGGAATTTTACAGTGTTACGCATAGTTTGTTCTACACCAGTGTTAGATGTATGTCAACCCCACCAAATTTATTTGAACCTATTGATCTGAATTATTTTTCTGGCACCTGTTTGCTAGGCTTCCCACAGTACTGATCTATCATTACATTATTTTCTAACCCATAAAATGGTAAAAATCAAATGTGGATCTTTCATGGGCAAATAATCTTAAGAATAAATTTGTGTAGATACAGAAAATCTTTGAAATTCAAGCATTGCTTTTTCAAAGGTCATTTTTTTCACAAATTTTTGGAGTCTCCTCATATGCATGTATTTCAAAAATATTTGCATTGAAATAAGTTTACTTTTGAATTACATTTTCCATGACTATTTTCCCCTTAATAATTTGAAAACCTTGGTGTAGATACTTTTTAGTGGTAGGAAAGAAATAGTTTAGGGCAGCAGCCATCATGAGTACCATATCATTGCATTTTGTTGAATGGTTTGGTGATCTACTTCCAGGCCTAATTATATGACAGCACCAATTTTGAAACTACTATCAGTTAAAGTAAAGACTAGAAGTTGTCATCCTGGTGTACATGAACTGAACAACGTAATGTGAATGGAAGCTTCCTGTGTCTGTCCTCAGCTCACTGTATCTATGGCTGTGGCATAGCCCTGTGCCACCATTTCCATGGAACGGAGCAGCCAGAATCACAATGGATGTGTGCCGTAGAGTCAGATAAGCCTTAATTGTTTCATAAAGTAGCTGTATCCTCTGATGCTCAAGCCCTTTTTCTAGTAAGAATATCAAATTCATGCTAACTCAATGAATTTTTGATTGGGAGGATTTGATCTGTGTTTATTACAGCATTTTTCCATCTTTCAATCATTCCAGCTGCTTTGATGTTTATTTTTAAGACTTAGGAGTTTATTGGGTCAGAGTAACAAACAAGGAACTTTTCATGTGAAAGTTCAGTTTCAAATAACGGCAGTAGCAAGGACTATGCCAAGCCGAAGCCCGGTGCCAAGAACCCCTTACTGGTTGCCGTGTGGGTAGTAATAACTCAAGAACTGGGGGCATCATCTTCTGCTTGTCAGGGAAACTAACGGGAACTTAAATTAGAAGCTGGGTAGCTGAGGCTCAAAATTCCCCTTCAATATGGGCTGCAGCTGGCTCAAACAGTGGCTTAACCCAATCTGCAATAAGTCTGTCCTATTTCATATTTTGCATTGCAAGTTAGAATGTGTCTAAGGGCTACTAATTAGAAGCACTTTATTATTTACTTATTCATTTGTTTATTTATTGCATATCCAAACTTTCAATGTTCAATGCAGTAAAGAAAGAAGAGGAAGAAAAAAAAGAAGACTCATTCAAAACATGAGGATTAGACAAGGAACGCAATATCATAATGAAGGAAGAGAGTATAAATTTTGAAATCTAAGTTAACAGAAGTTGCTACACACAAGGTTTTAGTGGAAAAATGTGATTGAGGTTTCAAAGAATCTGCTTTAAATTGGAAGATAAATAGCATTCAGATACAATGCATTGAAGTAAAAATGTTGTATATCAGTTCACTGTAAATAGTGTTTTATCAAATTTCATTATAAATGCTTGTCAAGAAAATGAATAGAAAGTATATAGTGCTGTAGTATTAGTTATTTTGTAACTATGTTTGAAGTTTTTAATTAAGTTGAACATCTTTTCATTCACTTAGTATCTATAGACCTTGCCCATTTTTCTGCTGCACTTGGGGGTTTTGTGGTTGATTGTTTGTTCATTTTGTTTTTTGTCATTTGTTATTTATAGTAGAGCCATTACACTTTTCATTATAATACACATAACATTTTTATCTCAAAATAAATTCTAAATTTAAGCTGAGTAAGAATTTAGCCAAATTAAGCACCCATTTCTTTCCCTATAGCCACTGAGTTGTTCAGTTTGTCCCTTGCTCGTCCTGGTTTATACTATTGATCTTCACTATTCCATTTCCCATCTGTAGGTTGATAACTCCCAGATCCATAATTTTATCCCCAGATATGGTACAGGTTTCAGAGTTTATGAGACAGTGTTCTCCAAATTGGACCTGCCTGTTCCACACTAATGTCAGGCTCACATCACCACACCACGTAAAATTCCTCTTCACCTACCACTCCCGAATATGCCCAACAACCACAGTTCTTTCAGAGGGTGATGGCAGCATTCCATTACGGCGATAGTCCTGTCTGGTTCGGGTGCTTCACAATCAATTTAAAGTGAAATGACAAGTCAGAACACAGTGTGAGTAATATCACTTGGAATTAATATTCAAATATTATATGTAAGTGTGTATGTTCACCATCACAGATGTGCAGAGTACACTGAAGTGCCCGGGGAAGAAAGGGCAGCTTTTACTTATTCTCAACAGATGCATCATTCAGACCAGAGTACTGGTGTGGTAAGCTAATCCTCCCCTTGCACCAACATCCCATACAGGTGCTTGTTCGTGTCTTGGCGATTCCACTTCTAACCCAACTCTTCGCTTGTGGCCTGAGAAGGTAGTAAATGATGATTTAAGTCATTGGGCCCCTTCACCCATGTGCAGAAACCAAAGGAAGCTCCTGGATCCTAGCTTTGGGACAGCTCCATGCTGGCCACTGTGATCATCTGGGGAATGAACCAGTGAATGGAAGAGCTCTGTGTTTCATTCCTTCTCTGTAAAATCTGTCTTTCAAATGAAGATAAACACATCTTAAAAACAATACATGCATTTTTTTATTTCACTCTTATTTGGTAGTGCAAAAACTTCACAATTCCTGGCAGCCTAGGGTAATTTGTAGCTGCTGCTTTAACCTAGACTGGCCTGTATATCTGGTGAGAAGAGTATGATTATTTAAGCTATAAAAAAAAAAGAAAAATGTGAGTGAAAATATGGAAAATATAAGAGATGAGATCTGCTGGGAGAATGTGTCCTGGCAAACAGATGGCTCTTGGGGAAAGGGAGGTAGTTAAATAACTGTCCTCAAAGTTGAGGAGAGCTTAGAATAAGAAGTCTCTATATAAATCTCCCAGGAATGATAAGGAACAGAAATTGAAACTGAATGTTGAAATTAACTTTTTTCTTTCTTTCTTTTCTTTCCAGAGATCAATGTCTTTTCACAACTGCATACTTCCTATACCACAATCTCTTTTTTTTCCCCCACTCATATAGGAAGAAAAAAAAAAAAGTCATGAATACAAGATCTCTGAACAGCCAAAAAATATGTTCTCCAATACTTCATGCTTTTCGTAATTTTTCAGTCTAAAGACAGTTTTCTTTTCCATGGAAGAATTAAGATCATATAATCATTATTTTAAATTTTTTAACAAAAAGATATCCTCTTATGTTGTCTGTGTATAGCAGCAGTACACAGATATACTGCTCAACCTCCAGTCCAGGAATATTTTTAAGGATTCAAATGTTAAATTCTGTTAATTTAAATAAAAACCCAAATCCCTACTTGAAAACACACCCTAATTTGACAGAGAATCAGCTGAGGGTCAACCAAGTGTGTTTAAATTATTCAAGATGCATTTGACCTGTACATTATTCTGGTAAAAGTCTGGAATCAGATCTCTCTGCTGGATGTAACATTCACTGTAAAATTAAAAAATGGAAGAGACCTCCCAATGTCTTGCCATACAATCATTGTGACTACTTTCATGGATTTGCAGTAATTAAGCAATCTGTACCCTTAGCAATACGGAGAGAAGGCAATCGCTTGGTTTTCTAGGGATGTTTTTGAAATGTCTTCATCCAGCCACTTTTCTCTACCTCCATGAGCAAATTCTGGATCGTCTCTCCATGCAGACTAGTCTGTGTGGATTTAAAATGTTGTTTTCACATAAATGTACACAAACAACCTAGGCAAAAACAATGATAACATTATATCCTTGACTAAATGCCTCAGTGCAGAAAAAGTGAGGGAGTTTGAGAATTAGAGGAAAAATGAGTTGGTTAACAAAGCCTGGGTGAAAGTGGAGGTAAAGTAGAGCTAGAAGAGGGACATGCCTCGCCTCTTTTTTTCTTTAAGGTGAAAAATATAACTAGCTTTTGATAATATGTCAAGATGTCCTACCAATGCGACCATGTTGACCCAATCTGTGTCATTTATTGTCAACAGTCATTGTAGCTGTGTCTAAGGTAAAAGCAACTTTCATGATTGAAAATTTGTGTTTCCAAAGTTTCATCAGGGGGATATGCAGATTCCACTCTAGGAAACACTGAGATGACTTTCGAGGGAGACTGAAAGGTGTATTTAGAGTGTTTTAGTTAGGTTCAAATTTGTGACAACTTTTGTAATATTAGAATGCAAGATTCAGTTACTAGTTTATGAAGGTGAAATAAAACATGAGTCACTAGCAGCCTCAAAATCCTCTTTAGACACAGTTAAATATAAGCGGGTTACAAAAAGCCTGTGCCTCAGTCAAGTGCCAAGAGAGGCATTCTCCTGCACAGAAAGCAGGCTTTCCAGAAGGGAAAATGCTGTAGTAACATCGTTGCTCCTTGTGTCCTTCTGCAGCTAGATACCCAGGCACCATTCACACACCTGCACTCACACACGTACACGTACACTCAGTTTATTTTGGTCACTGGGAATTCATTTCTTTCTGTAGGAAGGTGAAATGGCCAAAGGATTTCTAGGATTGTAGCCATTTTACATGTATTGATTTATTGATCTTATTGTCTTATTAAATTATAAACCCAATTTAGAAGAATTGTGAGAGCAGAAGCTGTTTTGCTGAACTTGTTGGTTTATAGAGGTCTTTATCCTTTGGAATATGACTGCTGCAATGATAATCAGCAGAACCCGAGATAAATAATTTAAATTGTAACACAATGAAAAGGAAAAGGAAAGCAAGTCCATTTCCAATCTGGCTCAAAATAATCAATTTCTGAAAATACCAGTAAGATTTAGTTCCATAGAATTCATTCATTAAGCCATTAACTTAAGAGTTTCTAAAAATGCATATCGATGTGATGTGTAAAGCTTGGAAACGGAAGGCAATGATGCATGAGTATTCCTTACTGCCCAGAAGGTGCAAACACTCTGTCACAAGAGCCTCATATTTTGCTCATTTTATCGCATAAGCTCTGATAAAGAGGACTGAATGGAAATTCAAGACAAAAGCTCAGGGAGTCAGAAGGGAGAGCATTAAAACTGAATGACCCTATATGTTAGACAAATGGCCACACGTTGATTTAAAATATCCTCATGAAAAATAGCTTGTCTGTCTTAGACTTCATTAGCCTTCCCATGTAAACAGTATTTTTTCCTTTATCTGAACATTTTTTCTACTTATTCATGAAGTGAATTAACCGGCTTATTTCAAGAGAGATCTCAAAAATTTCCATGTGTATTGATGCATTTATGTGTGTATGTTTATGTCTAAATGCTTATCTATCTATATATCCTTTGACGATTAAGTACTCAACTAGTTGTTAGACTATTAACAACACGTGCAACCGACTTGAGCTTCTGAAATTGTAAGATGAAATAAAATGGTAACCATACTTGCATAGCTCGTCTTACTGAGTGAAATGACATGATGTTTTAAAGGCAAGAGCCACATGATGTAAGTCTGAAACTATAACAAAGTGACAAGTTTAATAGATTCACTTTAATAAACAGAGCAAAACCACATACATTCAGGAGTAGTAAAATTATTTTACTTGTCTTGGGCTCTCATTGGAAAGATTACACACTAGGTGATTTAAACAGCAGAAATTCATTTTCCTATAGTCCTACAGATCATAAATTAGGGATCAAAATATCAGGGGGGGAGTTGGGTCAGCAACAATGTGGCTCAGTAAGCTAAGCTTCCTCCTCTAGCGCCTGCATCCCAAATGAGTGCAATTGGTGGCCAGCTAGTCCACTTCTGATCCAGTCAACCGGCTCACAGCCTGGAAAGCTGCAGTACAGAATGGCCCCAAACCCTGTGAGACCTGGAAGAAGCTTCCACTCCTGGCTTCAAATCAGATCAGATCAGTTCCGGCCATCGCAGCCATTTGGCAGTGAACCAGCAGGTGGAAGATCTCTCTCCCTGCTTTTCCTTCCCTCTCTCTCTAACCTTCCAGGGGGGTTGGGTGTTTGTGACTACTCTCCCATTTTTCTTATACATAGCTACTTCTCCCAGGGGCGTCACATGTCTTTTCCTTTTTCTTTATCTGCATCCTATCCTCTTCTCATGGCGTCTTATACCCAAGATCTTTTTTAACGCTATTTTCTTCTCTAAGGAAGGAACCTGACTCATCCCAGAAGAATTGTGAAGGGGACAATGCATTTGTGTCTGCTTTTGTCTCTTCAGATGACTGTGTTTCTACTTTATTAGAGTGTCCTACCTACCAGCCCTATGCATAGTGTTTTACAAAAATGTAATCTCATTGATATATCATAGAATGGCTCATTTCATGCTTATTTCACTGATTAATAACCTAAGATTTGAGAGATTGTTTAATTACCAAAATAAGACAGCCTGCAAATGGCCAAACACTAGACTACATGACTCCAAAGACCATTCTGCTTATATTAAATCATGTTTTCTGTGCTATGGGTGAATTCTTATTAGAGTTTTTATTTAATGATTATGTCTGGAAAGACCCAATCATTGAATTATTGATGTGTTTACTTAGCATTTAAGAGTAACTTCCCTAGTCAAAATCATGCTTGTTTTACCTTTACTCAAACTACATCATTTTTAATAATGGTGTATCATATAGCATACAAAATCAACAAAGGGTATTTTCTAACACATTGCAAAGACTTTTATTGAAAGAAAAAAGAATTTACTTTCCAAATTACAGACACTTGAGAGCCAATTTGGCAAGGACCCTGGTATTGCAGAGCTGTTCTTGGCTATTATAAAACACACACTATAGAGGCCCTCCATTCACATGAAGGTCTCTTGGAGAAATCACAGTTTTATCAGGCACTGACACTGGCATTCCTGGACCCTGCTCTTTCTCGGGCAGTCTGCTCAGGCAGGAACCTGTCAAGGCAGCCCAGAGATCAACAGTCAGCAGCTGAGTTGAGGATCCAGAGCAAAGAGAATAGAAGGTCAAAAGCCTTGCTTCACCGTGGCAGAGGGGGCTGGCTGCTTTGGTTCATAAGGTCAGTTTCAATAAAATAACTGTTGTAGCCAAGGATTCCATCATTTTCTCTTTCAGAACATCTGGCCCCAGGTCTCTAGGACCATGATGGCAGCAGTGGTCAGGTCTTCCTAAATGAGCTCACCAGGAACCTCTGATCTGCAAACGAACAAGAAAATAATCACAAAAGAAGCCCGCTCCAGTCCCATTCCTTCAGGAGGGTTTCCTTCAATAGCAAGAAGGGAGTGACAGAGCAATACAAAGTTTTTTGAAATCGATGACAAAGTAAAACTAAGCTAATTTTAGAACATTTCTTTTATGAAATTAAAGTGTGACACACATGGGTTTACACTATTTTGAAAGTATTTTTACCACAAAAACAGGCAAGAGCTAATAAACCAAGATTAGAGAGCTGATTATTAAACATTCACAGAGAAAAGCACTGCTACAAACTACTAAAATGCATAGCTTTCACACTCTCAAGAAAGAACACAAGGGACAATATGATGAAATATTTTTAAACTGAAGTTCAGAAATCATTGACCAAAAGATGCTGACAGAATTAAGGAAACTCTATCCAATAAACATATATATAGTCATATATATATAATTTTATATAGCTATAAATTATATAATTCATTTACATACTTTTATATAGCTATAAACTATATATGTGTGTGTGTTAAGCAAATATGTGAAACTTAAAGATTCCCACTGTGTTTCAAAGTGAAACTCAACTACATAGTGGATACAAGATACCCTGCAAAGACTCCCCAGAATCCCAAAATGTCTCAGGATGCCCAACAGTGTAAAGCTGGATAAAGGAAAGTTCAACCATTGTAAACAAAAATAAAAATAGAGATCTCATCTTAATTTTAAATAAACTGTTACAGTGAATATCCTCAGAGGAGAGATCGTAGTCTGACAGAAGCATTTCATTTCATTTGAAACATTTTTAATACTTCAGCATTACTGGCATTTATTACCAACCAAAAGCAAGGGGAATTCTTTCTCTTCTTTATTGCATGTCTAAGCAGGCATGTGGCCTACTTATAAAGCTGCCAAATCAACTCCTGCGTGCTACATCAGAGTACCCAAGTTCGATGCTTAACTCCAAGCTTTGCTAATTCAGATCCCAGTAAACAACAGTGTTGGAAGCATTTTGAGAGGTGAATCAGCTGATAGGAGTTGTTTCTGTCTTGCTTCCTCTTCTCTTTCTTCTCTCAAATAAATCATTAATTTGGAAAACTTTAGAAGTTGTTGGTCTCAGATATTTCCACACAGGAAATGTAGCTAGAAAGCTTGCTAAATTGTGGATCACTCCATCCCACCCATAAGCCATACTCACTCAGGAGACCTGGAAGAAATCCCAGGGAGTCTATATCTTATAAAACCCACGCACGATTCTCAGTCGCACTTGGGAAGGAATGGCATCACCACACTCCTTGGAGAGGTAAGTTATCAAGCAAATTAATTCAGAAAATATCTCCCCTGTATAGAAATGGTCTGTGGATACCAAGGGATGATTAAGACAATCAATAGACCCAAGGTAAAATAGGGTATCCTTGGTCACAAGAAATGGAGAGTCTTTTATCAGAGAATATCACAAGTTCAGTGTCAAGCTGGAGAGCAACGTCCAGATGTGGGCATGTTCACATAGTTGAGCTTTAAGAGTTCCCACTTGCCTTCCTTCCGCACTGCCAGCTTCTCCCTGAGAATTTTTCCACAATCCCCCTGAACCCTGGCTTCAAACTTTCCATAACAATTCTCTGAAGCTTGTCTGACCAATATACCATTACCCAGTGCTTGCCACTGCAAATATGATCAGCCAATGTACCATGATTTACACTTCCATAAATTTTACAGTTTACGAAGTTTTCACTTATTCCTTATTTCATTTGAGACTTCCTTCAGATACACTGTCACTTAAATTCTCAATATGAAAATCCTTCAGTAAGAAACGTCTGATGTGACCTCGAAGGCCTCAATGAAAAATAATGATTAATGTTGACACTTTTAACCATAACGTGAGTTTTGGAAGAGAGATCCAGGATCAAGAGGAATTTTCCAACACCCTTCAAATAATTCCATATGTGTCTGCCCAGATGGACTGCTTTTGCATGATTTTGAAGGCATCTGGGGCAAGATGCATTAAAATAAATCTTTAGTTACCCAATGTATTCTGATTTGTATTTGGGTCTATTTCTTCTAGCTACATGGATGTCCACTTTAAATCCCCCAGCATGGCAAAAGAATCCTGCAAGGTTGAATGAAATGACTCATAATGAACAATGTCCATAGCACATATCAGGCATAAGATATTTGAGTACTTGGTATCTCTTTAAGCAGGGAGGCATTCATGGATATTTGTTTAACACCTGAAACAGCACCTGATATATATAGTAAGTCCTAAGGTACCAATTTGAAATTTTGGGTAAGCACTGAAAACACCTGGGAGGTTGTTTAAAACATAGGACACCTAGATACCTCTCAAAGACTCTGATTAATTGTTCTAGGATGTGGCCAAACGCAGGGATTGTGTAAAAGACTTTTGGATGCTTCTGTCCATGATAACTTTTCAGGACTATTCACATGACACATCGCTTCGAGCTTCTGATGTTCTTGCAGAACCGCAGGGTTGAACATCCGTATCTATGTTTTTGTAAAAGACAAGAGTTCTAGTTGATGAAGCTTCTTCATTTGTATTTGTTTTCCAGCTCCCCAGTCAAGCCTAGCAATCCAAAAATTAGATTTTCAAGTGAAAAATAGAGACAATACATTTTAAGCTCGATTCATTGCAGACGTCCATGCATCCTTGTACCACAAACATGTGAAGCTTGAACCAGTTAAACGCTAACATTGACAATATAGAAGTAGACAGAGATGTGAGCACTGCTCTTGGAATCTTCCTTGACCAACCATTGCTTCAACTCATCTTGGTTACTTTGAGTCCTGGGGCATTTCCCTCATTGCATTTGAATATAAACCCGTACTAGACACTGCTTTAAGTGTTTGTGCATGGTATACAACTTAATTCAGGGTATTAATAAGATTAGATTCTATGCTTAAGTACATCCCAGGAGCTGACCAAAACACGTAACTAGCAAAGGATGGCAATACCAATCCTCTGAAATATTAGTGAGGCCCTCTACCATGATAAATGTTCCAGAAAACAACGACTACATTTGCTTGCATCTGTCCATGGTTTCATACGTATTGGCCAATGCCCCTTTTAAATTGTATCATTAATACCTAAGGCATATTCTAATTGTGCTCAGCTGTTTACCAAGTCTTTGCTCATATTGTCTCATTCCCTTCGCAAATGGCACAAGGACTCTATGACGTGAAATGTTAATGAGGAAGCAAGTGACAGGGAAGTCGGGAAATTGCAAAAACGTGGAACAATTATGACCAGTACACTTTACAATCAGTGGCATGCATTCAAACAAACTGTTAGTATATTCAAGATAAATAATGCAAACTTTCCAAAAAGCAGGAAAATCGATTTCCAGGGCACATCAATGATCACAATGATAGTGACAGCATTTTCTGAAATTTATAAAGTTCTCTGAGTCTTTCAGGCTTTCTGGCATTCAGAAGCATTCTTTAATGAGTAGCCAACTAAATCCTGACATGGTTCTAAAGATGGTTCTAAAATCGTGGCCATTTTTCCATTTCATAAACCTGCTTGTTTTTATAATCTGTCAATTAAACAAAGCCAAATATTTAACAATTCAGGAAGAATGTTCTAAATAAACAGTTCCTTGCCAGTGAATAAAATGATTACTTTAGGAAATCAATAAAGTATACAAAGCCTTGTACAAAGTCTTATAAAAAGTCTTGAAAATGTATATCATCGGAAAAATATGTGGATTTCAAAGTTTTACGCCAAAATAAATTCATCTATGAATTCCATTTCCTACAAACTTTTTCAAATGTTCTCACATATTCAAGGCTATGATTAGGAACTAAGATATATACTTCCAAGAGTTATAACTACATACATCCACAGTTTACACAATGGAAACAAAATGCCAAAGAAAGGCCCTGAAGGTTTTTCTAGATAAATAAAATCTATGTGCATGCCAGTCACTATGGATTGTTTGCCAATTATCTGATTCCAAATAGTTTGATTTTTTTATTCACTTCTAGAATCCAAAGACGTTTCTGTACACACACACACACACACACACACACACACACACGAGACACAGATCTATTAATATTGGATAGCTCAAACCAGAGATGCACATACTGATGTTACAGAACATTAATCCCTGCTATCAGAAAACCTGCAGGAAGAGCTTTGAATCCAAAGACATCTGTGGGCAATTTATACTCCTCCGTGGATAACTTAACCAGGCTTTACAAAGCGCATGATCCAGGTTCCAATGTTAAACCAAATCACACCATTTTAACACTACTTAACATGATTATTTAACAGTGTGTGTAAAACAATGACCTTGTACAGCAAAATATGAATTGTGCAAAGGAACAATAAAACCTTTTTAATGACCATTTTCAAATATAAGGCTATACAGAAAAACATTGCAAAGTATAAACTACAACTATATTTCTTTGAGAAAGGTGTAAAGTAATGATGAAGATGCATTAAAGCCACTTTCCCAGCATGAAGTAGCGTCAGTGACGCTGGCCTCAGAAACAATCACTTCTCTCCCTCACCCATAGGAAGAGTTTTATCTTTTGCAAGGATGGCTTTCATGAAATGTAGTCCAGCTTTCTTACCAGTTGAGAATGTTGTCATTTCAAAACTTGAAGCAATTTGCAATGCACACATACACTGGTTGTTGCTATCAGAATGCTAAAAAATAGGTTGAACATCTTGAAATAAGATCACTCGAGGAAGGACCTTTCATTTATTAGTTTTAAACATATCGATTATACTTCAAGGGAGCTTCACATTGTCATTGTTGTCTGCCCACGTGCTCAAGTGCCCACGTGCCCACGTTTGTTTGATTTGGGGCTTGGTGAAGCCAAGAATGTTGCTGTCTCTATGTTGTTAGTCTGCTGCATTGAGAAGTTAACCTCACGTATTTTGATATTTGAGGAGCAATGTAACATACTACATGATTTCACATTTAGCAGCAGCTTAAAAATAATAGTAGTATCCCATGAATCAGCGTGGTTTTCTATTGATTGATGACCTCACAGAAGCAAATGAGGTGATGTGGTACAAAGTATTTTATTGAGTCACTTTTAAATTCCAAGTTTATGAGTGACACTTCTGCGTGAAATAAACCAAAATACTTTACTTGCTTATGTGTCTTGAAATTTAAAGAAAAATCCTGGACAGTTGTATTTGATGATTCTTTGAAAGTTTTTTGGGTGGGCATGCCAGATTTAATTCTATGAATGAGCCCAGCCATGAACAAACCATAAAAACAATATCTCCTCTCATTACTTCTAACTCCTGGTAACTTACTGGTGGATGATAGCCAACAGGCTCTTTTCATGAAATCAATGAACAAATCAATCAATCAATCATAGCTTTTATTGAATTATTATAATGGTTTTCTTTGGATCTTAAACCAGAAGGAAAAAAAACTTGTGCAACTATGAGAAGCACTGATTGAAGATATTCACAAAACAAAGAGAAGAAACCTTTTAAGTAACCTTGTGTTATTTCATTTGAGAGAGGGGTTTTGTAAACAAATAAAAGAATTTCAGTGTTATCACCCATAATTTTTCAGTAGCTGATCTTCAAGAAAAAACAAAACCTGACTGATCCTTCCCCTTTTACATGGACCACAGAAGGAAAAACATTTAATTGTAACTTCAGTGAATCCAATGGGGGGGGGGTTGATTTCAAGTTTCATTGTAGGATGGTAACTGGTATTTCAATATTGGGATCATCTAAATGTCTGATGTAAAATACACTTCAAAAGTGAACTTCAGGGGAAAAATCAAATGAATTGAGGAAAATAAATGTGAATAAAATAGTGACACTGAATCCTCCTCACTAGTGAGAAAAAAAATTAAATTTCAAGAGGTGAAAATTACCAAAAGGCAAAATAAAATGGAACCAGACAATGTTTTTCTAGAGGAAACACACTCCAGATAAAGATAAACAACATCCTCTTTGCACTTGACATACTCATGATTTTTCCACTGGGTACATTTGCACAGTTGGAATTAGAGAAAGAAGGCGAATTTCCTACTAGCACGCTGCTTAGAAGAGGAAAAAGGGAAAACGGGCCCCTAGGTCAAGTCTCATAGAGAGAATGCCAAATGTCTTTGTGTCCAGTTATTTGTGGTTTCAGATAATTGTACAGAAAATATCAAATTTGCATAGTGTGATTATTGCTGATTATTTATCTAGCAGTCAAAATGTTTCAGTGGTTCCTCGGATGACAGATTGACAAGTCCTTAAAACTCATTCATTTTATGAAATTTGCATGTAATTAGGCAATAATGAAGGGATGTTTGTGGACAGAGGATTATACTACAATATGCTGGAAGCAATTCAAACGCTTGACAAAGTGTTAACATTATCTTCCTGATTCAACTAAGCTTTAAATGCTTGGCTCAAAATCACTTAATGTATGAACTGCATAAAGAAGATTCAGAACATTATCAATGGAGTAAATGATACATTTTTTTTCACTTTTTGAAGCATACTCACTCACTAGACATAAGGGTATGTGGGGGTAGAGTCAAATTTAAATTAACAATAATGATTTAAGTTTTGTAGAGTAAAATCGTGGGAGAAGTCCTATGGTAATGTGGAAAAAGTACAGTCAACTGTCCATATCAGGTCTGGGAATAGCTGCGGCTCAGTCACTCTCCAGTTGAGTTGCTTCTCACAATTAATGAATGATAGCCTTTATTAAAGAATGAGCACAATGTTAGATATAAAACCCACCCTCAAAAAATGATGCCTGTTATCACGTAGTCTTCTTTGTGCTGAAAGCTGACACCATTGCCGCTCCAAGGTTGCAGTGGACGTTATAAAATCTACATCTGAAAGTTACAGATTACCTCTGATCTTCACACAGAAATGGTTTTTCAAGTAATTGATGTATATGATGTAAAATGTTCCTTTTCAAAACCAGACTTCCTGAGTATTGGTTATTTTAGCAATTTAAATCAATGAAAATCTTAACGAAGGTTTATAGGGAGTTAAAAGAGGGGAAAAAGTTATTTCTTTGGAGGGTTGACTCCAGAGTGTACAACTGATTGAAGAAGACAGGTGTTCATTGCATTGTGAGTCTGAGAATATTTTTAATTAATTAATTCACTTTTATTTGAAAGGCTGAGAGACAAACAGAATAACAGAAAGAACTTCCTCCAGTGGTTCATACATAGGATCATCACAGTAGTCATAGTAGTCATAGCTGAGCTATGCCAAAGCAGGGGTCAGGGGCCAATTTTTCTCTCACACATGTGACAAGAACCCAAGAACGTGAACCATCATCCGTTATTTTCGAAAGTGTGCATTTGCAACAAGCTGAAATCAAAAGCTGAACAGGAATCAAACTGAGACATTTAATGCAAGGTGCAGGCATCCCTATTCACTCTTGCAAAAGTCTGTCACTGTCGCAGGCAACCACGATAGTGTTAGAAGGCGAGCACATGTGAAGCCAAAAAGGATAAACGAAACCTATGTGAACTGTCTGTAGGAAGCCCTGAATGCCATGCCGAAGCATTCAGGAATTCTCCATTAGGAAAATACACACATTCATCCACACAAAGAGGTTTCAACTGAAGCACACGCCCCAAACCATCCTTTGTCATGCTTTGAATCTTCTTTCTAGATCATTAATTCATTTAGGTACATTTTAGATACTGTACTACAACACTGGAATACTGTAAAAATATTAAACAGATTGAACTTTTGCCAGTCTCATAAAGTGCTTTCATTGTGACGGCAAAATTCATAGTTGGCTGTTGATAACAAATTCCAAATCCAGTGGCAAGTGCTTAATGAAGTAAATTCAGAGGGAATTATCCATAAGTTTCTGTTTCATGCAGAACAAAAGTTTCCACCATCTTTAGAGCCTCCAAGCCTCCACTAGATTCACCGCAACCAGGAAAGTTAAAGCAAAAAAAAAAGCTGGAAAATGGGGTAGGAAGTGTTTTTAAAATTCAAGTATAGTAATGGGAAACAAATTTTTTAATTTAGTATCATAGAATGGAACTCGGTGACTCCCAATGAGCCTGAGATGTCATCACATTCCGTGCTAAGCAGTTACAGAAATGGAGTTGAGCACACACGTGTCTGTCACAGTAGTGTTTGGATCTTGTCAACAGCTGCTGTGGTTTAATAATGGCAAACTGGTTACTGTTCTGAAGTCGGAGTTCTTAAAGCGACTCATCTGTTGGTGTCTTGAGGCTCTCTCCCCAAATTTTCTTTCTATTCATACTGTACCTGTCAGAGCAGAGCAGGGGTTGGGGAACAGACTTCGAAAGGTCATGGGAAATGAAATGATGCCAAATTTTTGAAATTCATGAATCACTGGGGTTGAGCACTTTCGCTTAGCTTCCAGAATACAGCTTTCTTCTCGTTTTTCTCCTAAGGATTTATTGTCTTTATTTTCTTCTTCTTCTTTGTCCTCATTTTTTCTCCTTTTCTCTGACTTCCAAGAATTCGAATGTTTTTTTCCTACTTACATTCATATTCATACTACATATAAATCCCAAACATATCCCCTAAACTAAAAAAAAAAAATATGTATTCAGTTATCTAATAAGCTCTCCCACTCTCATTTCCAATGTGTGAAAATGCTCTGAACTAAATCCCACTTTACTTTCATCAAATTCCCTGTCCTTCATTAGTGGCAAGATCATGTTTCTATGAGCACATTCTAAAAGAAAACCGGGTTTAAGTATTCGTATTTGAAAAGCAGATTTATACACAGAAGGAGAGACAGAGAGAAAGGATCTCCCAAATGCTGGTTTACACTCCAAATGGCCACAGGGCTGCAACTGAACTATTCCGAAGCAAGAATCCAAGAGTTTCTTCCATATTTCCCATCAGGATGTAGGTGCACAAGAGCCACTCACAGTGAATTGAATGGAAAGTGGAGCAGCTGAGACTAGCACCGGTACCCAAATGGCATAACAGCACTGTAAGGTACTGGTACCTCCTCTTTATATTAATGCACAGTTGTTTTTCAATCAATCTTCTATGCACTGCTTTTCCATTGCATCCTGAATTTAACCACTTGACCTCCTTCCACCCATCCAAGCTGTCATCATTCTCATTTTTTTTAAGAAATGCTTTAATTCAGGGATGAGTTGTTCCTAATTTCTTTGTTGATCTTGGAAACAGCTTGGAGGGGCCCAACAAGATGGCCTAGTGGCTAAATATTCACCTTGCTTGCTCCAGGATCTCATATGGTCGATAATTCCTGTCCTGTTTGCTTCACTTCCTGTCCAGTTCCCTGCTTGTGACCTGGAAAAGAAATAGAGGATGGTCCAAAGCCTTGGGATCATGCACCCATGTGGGAGACCTGGAATAAACTTCTGGCTCCTGGTTGTGGATTGGCTCAGCTCCAGCCATTTTGGTAACTTGGGGAGTGAAGCAAAGAATGGAAGAACTTTTTTCTGCCTCTTCTTCTGTCTGCAAATCTGCCTTTCTAAAAAAGGTGGGACGAAGGAAGGCAGGAAGGATGAAAGGAAGAAAGGAAAGAAGGAAGGAAGGAAGGAAGGAAAGAAGAAGGAATAAAAAAGAAAGGAAGCAGCTTAGAGATTTATTCATTCATTCTTTGTACAAACATTTATTGAATGTCTATTTTATGCCAGGTGTTCTGGGCCTTTAGTCACCTATACTTAGGATTATTGTAATATCTTCCCATTGACTATTTCTCAGCTCCCACCCTTCCTCACAATGGACCTGTCAAATCCAGGTCCAGAGGGAAAAAATACCAAAATCAGAGTAAGGAGACGTAATACAACTACAACAGGAAGAGTCAGTATTGGAGCACAGAGGGAAAAGTTGTCACTTGTGCCACTGGCATCTCCAATGGGCACTGGTATGAGTCTACGCTGCTTTGCTGCCAATCCATCTCCCTTGTAATGTGCCTGGGAAAGCCAGCAGCTGATGCCCCAAGTACTTGCGCACCCGAGCCCACTTTAGAGAATCAGTAAAACCTTCTGGCTTTTTAGCTTCTGGCTGCTAGCTCCTGGCTGTTAACTGGTTCACACTCAGCCATTGCAGCCATTTGGGAAGTGAATCAGCAGATGGAAGATCTCTCTCTCTCTCTCTCTCTTTTCCTCTATCTATCTTTCTCTCTCTCCACCTCCCACCCCCCACTAACTCTCAAATAAGTAAAATAGATCTTTAAAAAGAGCCAACAGGGCAAATAAACTGAAAATTCAAAGTGATTCCTTAAAACCCTGTTTGTAGCAAAATAAGGGATTGATTTGTAGGGTCTATGTGATCCCTTTGTGGGTGCATATGGAGCTTTATAGATGTTAGTCATAGACAAATCAGAACAAAAAGCAATGTTTGCTGTAGGTGAAGTGCTAAGATGACATTCACATCAATGATGGCCAATAAGCACGTATGTTTGAACTAGTAATGAGCAGTAGAAAAAGTAATAAAGAATTTGAACTCTTGGTTCAGTCATACCACAACTTGGAATTTATTATAAGAAGAAATAATTAAACAAAGGAAAGAAATCCTTGCCTTAAAGCAAATATCATTGTAGTGTTCTCAGAATCACAAATTTAAGACCTTAAAGAAGTTCATCAATCAAAAAACAGCCAATGGTGTTGAAGATGTGGGGGAAGATAGACACCAATATACTGTTGGTGGGAGTGTAAATGAGTACCACCATATGGGGATTCCTAAGAAATCTAAAAATAAATCTTCCATCTGACACCAGGCATCCCGTTCCTGAGAAGTTACCCATAGAAAGTGAAATCAGCATATGAAATAGTTATCTGTACACTCATGTTGAAATAAGAAATTGAGATGGCCATCAACTGACGACAGGACAAAGAACTTGTGATTGTGTGTGTGTGTGTGTGTGTGTGTGTACTATTCAGCCATGGAATGAATGAAGTCTTATCTTTTACAACAAAACAGATAAAACTGGAAACTTTTATGCCTAGTGGAATAAGCCCATCCCCAAGAGACAAACATCATATATTTTCCCCTGATTTGTGGCAACCTAATATGTAGAGTATAAAAATATAATAGATATATGAGCAAAATTGACATTTTCAAATTTGTTTATTGCTTGCGACTTTAATCCATAATCTTTAGAAACAGTGCTTTTTCTAGTTACTACTTGCTGAGATTTTCTAATTTAGGGAAAGAATAACAATGTGATTATAAATTCAGCTGAAATTATGTCATTGTAAAATTTAGAAGAAAATAAGAAAGGAAGGAGCAGGCACGGTGGGAGGGAACGGGAGGGAATGCAGGTTAAGACTTGACTATCATATGCTACTAAATCTGCACGACCAACATACATGAAATTTATCCATCTAATATAAATAAAAATTAAGAGGAATTTATCAACAGATACTACACTGCATTAAAATTTCTTCTAAAACTATGTCTGTTATTCGTTTCCTTTACAGATCCTTTTGGAATTTGAAGACCATGAGGATTTACAGCCAGTGTATTGAGGATTGTGGTGGATGATAAGATTGTTGTAGCAATACAACAGACCATTTAATTTATTTTCTAACAATTGTAGAGACTTCAACGCCAATATCGAGTGTCTTTCAAGCTCTGGTTTCTTCTGAAGCCTTTCACTTCCATTTATACGCCGCCACTTTCCTTTTCTGTAGTCACAAGGCCCTTTCTGTGTGTGCACACACCTGCTGTTTCTCTCTGCCTTTGAGGAAGTCAAGCCTATTGCAATTAAGTCCCACCCTTCGAAGCTCAGTCAACTCTTTACCTCTCTAAAGGCTGTCTCCCCAAAACTACTGACACTGCACATGAAGCCTTTGACAAGATTTCCAGGAAAGCATCATTCGGTCCCCAACTCTACTCCAACACAAGCTTGTTTTAAAGGCTCAGTGGGTTGGATGTGATACATGAACCAATGCTGGGTGACCTAAAATCCACAAATATGGCACATGAACCTTATACCAAAACTGCAACAGCAAATTGCTTCTAAATTGTGAGTCCCACAACTAAAGCTGCATATATCTATAAATACACCTACACACACGTGGTCGTGTGAAGTTTCTGTTTGTTCACTGTGTTTATGTTAATAATGCTATGCTGGAAACTAGAAAAAGTTGAAGAGGAAAAGAATGATCATATTCGATATAAAAGTAAACATTTATTGTGTGCTTCCTAAAGTTCATGTGGTCTCTGGAAGCCCCTAGTCTCTCTCTCTCTCTCTCTCTCTCTCTCTCTCTCTCTGGCTTCTTGCAACAAATTGAGGTGTCTTTTCTAAAACTATTATGGATGAGAAAACAGCTGGCAAAGGTTAAGTGAATCACCCAGAAACTAATGGCTCACATCTGTAACTCCAGAATCTTAGGTCCGAACTTCCTGTCTCAACTTCCTTGAACATACAAATGCCTACAATTAAAAAAAAATCTGTGTGATGGGGTGGCTGCTATGGGGCAGCATATTAAGCTACCCTTTGGGATGCCAGCATCACTTGCAGAAATGCCAGCTTCAGCACTGACTGTCAGGTTTCTGATCCGGCTTCCTGCTGACATCCTGAGGAAGGCATCAGATGTTTGATGGCTTGAGTACCTGGATGCCTGCCAGTCATGCAGAAGACCCAGATAGAGTTCATGTTTCTGGGTTCAGCCCGGCCAAGCCTCAGCTTCTTATAAGCATTTAGGAAGTAAAACACTGGAAAGAACGATATTACTCTAGGTTCCTCTTCCCCTCTCCTCTCCCTGATCTCTGTCTTACTTTGCTTTTCAAATAAATCAATGAAGCTTTTACAAAAGAAAATGTTTCTAAAGAATGTACCTATTTGCAAATAGTAGCCATTGAATGCAAGTCAGACAAGCTCTTCACATGAATTGAAGTGTCTCTTTGCAAGCTAGCGTGTATCACATTTGTTGATTCAATTAGAAGTGAAAAATGTTCGGATACAGACAACTTCATATGAGTCCATGCAATTTTTCACTCAGAGTTGAAGTGGAGCTTGGTTGTGGCCTTGACGGTACTCAGGTGGGCTCTTCTAGTGAAAGCTTTTCCCAAAACAAACATCAAGGCCGACCACAGGCTAGAGAGCCCCACTGAGCCCAACAGGCTACAAAGATTTCCATTTACCAGGCTACAGTGCAATAGGGTCTTCAAAAGTATTTCCAAATTCTTGGCTAACCATGTGCTTCATGTTTGGGCACATAGTATAAATAGGCTGAAAAATATTTGTTTGTTGTTTTAAGAAGTTTGGAACTTGAGGAGAACGCAAATGTGACCACCCCAGAGACTGAAACTCTTTATCCATTCACCTAACTGTGTGAGGAGTTGGGGCTGTCACCGCTAACTTCCCCCATGGCCTGTCTCTTGGGTGAATTTGAATTCTCGATGGAAAGGCCACTTCCCAACACAAAGGCATCCACTGCTCTCAGGATGATTCGGTTTGTGGCTTCTGGACTGAGAAGTATAACTGTTGACAAGTCTGTTGGTCAGTTGTGTCAATCACTGAAGAGGCAGTAATGGTCATTGCAAATTCATCAAGTATTAAGTGTTCCAGAAACTACTCTTGCGTAGAAAAAGTATAAACTGGAACTTTTATTTCATTTTAAAATTTTTATTTATTTGAGACTCGAGTACAGAGACAAAACGAGAAAATCCCCATCCACTGGTCCATTCCCTAAATACTACAATAGCAGAAGCTGCACCAGGCTAAAGCCTGGAACTCTCTTCAGGTCTCCCTCAGGGGTGGGCAGGACCTAACAGCTTGAGCCATCCTGTCTACCTCCTTGAGTTTGCATGGATAGGAAGTTGGAGTCAGGAGCCAGGACCAGGTTCACAGCCAGGTGGTACTCCCATGAGCTGGCATCTTAACTCCTGGATATCCATCCCAACCAGAGAAACTACAAAGTAGGATTCACAGCAGGTGTTACGGGACAAAGTTACATGGTGTGCCTGAAAGCTAAGAACCCAGACTAATGGGTGCATGTTTGCGGAATGCTGTGGAAACATCATTAGTAACACATCCTCTCCCAGATGTGCTTCCCTGGTCTGAATGGATACAGTCTCTGTCCATAGAGTGTTGGATATGATTGCTGCATTGTGCTGGTAAATAAAACTCCCTGGGAAATTAAAAACACATGATAATTGAAAGGGACTGTGTAAGAGTTGGACATTTCAGACAGTTCTCAGAAACTCCAGTCACACCATCTGTGGCTGTGGGGTGGAGACTCCCAATGAACTACCCTTTAGACATCTTATAGCCTGGCATCCTGTAGGGAAAACACCGTATGTGACACCATTCCAAGGTACTGTGTGTGTTGCTAACAATCCTGGTCTCCATTAGATCGGGCATAATGGAAGAAAGAAAACTAAGAAACACAGCCCAACAATCCAGATATGAGAACTCAGCAAGCACCAAGCCAACACTCAGAAGAAACTATACACCCTGGTGTGATTCATGCCCAGAAGAATGGTAGCTCTAGTCTGCACTTTGACTAAAAAAATAACTAAGTAAAACCTTAGGAAGCATCAACTCCATACAGGTAAAATAAGAATAATGTATTTTCTGTGACCACCAGACAAAGGCAATAACTCTCTTTTCAACCTAACTCCTTTCTCCATAACATTCTGCCACGAACTGCTCCGACAACATGTGTCTTTGCCACTGACCATACATGAGAGTTGCTACCCCCCTACACACACACACCAAGACGGAGATAAATGAACAATTATATTGAATCCCAACCTCCTTGTGATTTGATTGACACCTATCCATGTCAGTCTCCTCCAATTTTGATTCCCTGACTCACTTCTCCCTTCACGACCTTCGTTTTCTACTGATTCTACTCCTTATTTTCCTTGTTGCATTCAGAAGGCCCCTGAATTCCCAGCATCTCCATGTGGAAGCCACATCTTTCATCAAATTACATGCCTGTCATTTTCATTTTCATTAAATTGGAGAAGGGCAAGAAAAGAAAATATAATGCAAACTGCATGGTATAACTTGTTCTTGAATCAAAACTTCTAGAAGCAGAATTCTTGTCCACCTTGTATACCAATTATTTTTGAGGATTTCCTGCCATTCACAAAGCTGTCCCTAAAACAACTAACTGGTCTTTTGGCAGGTTCCAAATTCTCCTTGTAGCTCATTCAAGCATGAACACTGTTTCCAAAGCACCCATTTGTAGTAATATATGCCTCTATCCCAATCCCCATAATTTCCTATTCTGGAAAACTGGACTTGGTTGATATTGCAGCTAAATTGAGCACCTGGAGATGAAATAATCTTAGATGATTACCCAACCATGCCCAAAATCCAAGGGTGTGTCCTTTCAAGAAATACAAGAAATAAAGACACACAGAGAAGAGGGTGTTAGAAAGACAAGGAAGAGACTAGAGTGACGTAGCCACAAGCCAAGGAAACATGGACTACTGATAGCCACTAGATGGTAGAATATGCAGGAAGATCTTCCCCTGGAGCCTACTGACGGAGCATGGCCTTGATACAACTAGGACTTCTGTCTGCCAAAGCAGTATAACATGGACTTCTTGATATTTAAGCTGCCCAGTTTGCTTCAATCTGTGATGAGAAGTGTGGAAATGAATGTCCCCACTCTCTCAAAGACTTTTGGAAGCCAATCTCTTCAATAATTCCATCCCAAATAAGAGAAAATCTAGTGTGATTGATAATGTGATACCAAACCTGTTTGCTATAAAGGGGAATAACATCTGAGTAATTCATTCAACAAATATCTAGCCATTCAACAAATATTTCTTGGCACACTGTCAGAATACAGCCCATAGGAAAGCTGGGACAGAATAGGCCTGTGGGACCCTGTTGAGAAGAGGCTCCAGGAAAGAGAAGGCGGAAGGCCTCTCACCCACAGTGTGCCCCTGCCCCCAGTGAGTCCTTGGATGTGCTTTCGTGCTCTCCTTGAAGATAGGTGGACATCTCTGCTCTGTCTAGTCAATCAAGGACGGACAGTATTATCTACTCCCTATTTCAATAACCTTTTGACTAGGTCGCCTTGTTAGCGTCTTTGTTGTCTCTGAGTTCTTAGGCATGATCTTATTCTGAGCTATGTCTGAACCATTGTTTCATGAAATGTATAAAACTTGAAACCCTGAACATAAACTTTGTCAGTTGCCAAAAAGAGAGCACTGTCCCCCCATTTCTTCAGGTCGCGTCTCCTCCCCAGGAACCAGCAAGGTGAACTTGCAGCAGACCCTGTAATAATTGCTGGAGATGATTCTGTTCCATTCCCTTAGGGATCTGATGCTGTAATCTTACCAGAGCTCTTTCATGAGGGCAAGAGGTGTTTATAAATAAGCAATTAAACATGGTACAGCTAGTGGCCCTGGAGTGACCAGATTTTGAAATTTTTCTGTAAATTTCTGTGCAGGAAAAACATTCAGAATTAAGAAAGTTTAGGGTCAGGACAATGTTTTGTTAAGGGCTCAAATCCACTCAGTGTAAGAAAATAAAGAATGGAAAAATGATAAGTTAGTATTCTATAGAGGATATAACTCAGTGAACACAACATTTATAAAAATGTATACATTATGCTGATTAATGTAGCATTCACACATTTTTAACTCTATGCATATTAACTTCTACATATGAACAACAATATGGTGAATTTATCTTCCTGTGCTTGAATCATTTCACTTTCATTAGTGATTATTCTATGCGGTATCGGAATGAAAGTATTCCTTCGCATTGCATTTGAAGTGTCTGTTGTATATATGTATATATATTATTAGACAGTCAATTTATATTTATTGATTGGTGATTAACTGACAAAATACCACAAAATCAGCATAATATATACTGGTTCATCAAGCAGTGTTACACACAAGGACCTTGTTAATTACGGACTCCTTGAAGACTGAATTTAGACATAGACAAAAAGGGGTTCAATTGACATTATTTGTAGCAATGATTGTGGGAACAAGTTTGCTGGGTGGGAGCAATAGAAGTTTTCAAGTGATGTTAACAGGGAAAATGTAGTGTGAACCTAAGAGCATTTAGTAACTGGAATTTTAAAGACTAAAGTAAAATGTTATTATTTATTCAGTAGAGCAATTAATATATTTTAAGAAACAAAACTAATAAAAACTTAATTTTAAATAAAAATGAGGTATTTTTGGTTTAGTAATTATTTTAAGAAAATCATAAAAATATTTGTAAGAAGCAAAACAGAAAGCTGAATAAACGGATCTGTGATCTGATTCATTTAGGGTTTCTTTTTAACTTTTCTTAAGCCAGCATTTAAAATTTTAAGTATAAATTCATTTTTTAATAAAATGTTTAAATTCTATATATTTCTATAAATGAAATTAATAGACACATGCTCATTTAAAAATCCAGAAAGCAATACTTATTTTCTTCTGCAAAGAATCCATGTATCTTTCATCTTGCCCTGTGCTTTGATGATTTCCCTTTAAATTGTTCTGTATCCATGCATAAAGAATTTCCTCATACTTCCTAAAGGCTGTGCAGTCCTCCAGTGGGTGGGTGTAGCGTAACTCACTCAGTGGGACTCTAGTGATGAAGACTAGCGTAAACAAACTTTTTCATCTTCATAGACAAGGAGTTAATGAATAAACATCCCTGTGTGAACAAATCTGTAGGGCAAAAATTTGTAAATCGGAATTTCGGAGTCAAAAATAAATAATTTCTAAAAAAATTTTAGTGAGAAACACCCAATTTCCTTCCATAATGGTGTAACAATTTATTCCAACAATATCACATAAGAAATCTCATTTCTAAACAAATATTTTACAACCTAAACTAATTATCAATATCTGCTGGGGGGAGGGATCTTAGCAGATGTCCTGGTGGCGGAGGTACGCTGCACGGCTCTCAGGCATAGAGACTGGGATCCGTAGGATGCCAGGCATTGCATTAGTGGATCTTTGTCAGTACCATTAGCTTTTATTGTGCATCCCTATAAGGTAAGATGCCACTTTCCTTAACTTGCTTGCTAAGATTCCATGCAGAAATCTGGCCTGTCTGGTGCTTGGGGAATGTTGTTGATTATGACACTGACAAATGGCATTTTAATTTACTGAAATAGCATTGCAGATATAGAGTCCCTACTTCATATCTGACAACAGTCAACCTTTTCTGTCCTATTTGTGGGCACCAAAACAAAAACACTTCTAATGCAACAGCTGTGATTAAGTAATTTCACTTGATATTAAGTATGTAATGTATATAACCCTCAATTTCCAAAACTTTCTAGGCAAAGAAAACACAGAACTGCATATGGTCAACTAATGCTCATTCCCTGTTTCTTTTTTTGCTCCTGAAACACAAACAGTTAACAAAATCCAATCTTTCCACCAAAAGCAAAAATGAATAAGGTCCCCCAAAGTGATTTGTCCATCACCTATGGAGTTAATACATCATATGCCATTGGTCTGCCAGCCACAGATATGAAGATCAGATCGTGCAAGATGGCTTTTGACAAACAGAGCAATCCATAGGAGCCTTTAAGTGAACTGTATATCAGATCTTAATAATCCACATAATAGCGAATTTTTTTTTCCTAGGTGAAAACTTTTTTTCCCCCTAAGGTCCCAGGGCTTATGCCTGGGCTACGGAGAAGGCTGCTCCTGCATCTAGCACACTCCTTTCTGGAAGCTTGCCTTACTGTCCAAGTCAGCACAGGTCATGTACTCACACACATCATAAACACAGGGAAACGTACACAAAAATGACTGCTGGAAATTGGGAGAAATCAAACGTGAGGTACTTAAGCATATGTGAATCAATGTGAGATCTCCAACTGACGTAACTGCCGATGAAGCCAGGTGAGGACAGACGCTTCTCAAAGGCGAATGGTCTAGTTGCTTCTCCTTCAGTCCAGGACACCCACAGCAAATGCTGTGCTGCAACAGGGGGTCCACAGAGATTCCTTTTTTGCAACTCTTTCAAAGACTCCAAACTGAACGAGAGAGATAAGCTAAATTCGACTCGGAATATCTCTAGCAGAATAAAGAGGTCAAACAGCCAAATATTTATGAAAGAGGCTATGAAGAATAAAAAGCAAAGAGGTAGATAAGAAATGCAATGCTGAGGAGAAATGGGGGAAAAATGTTAAGGAAACACCACAGATAGCAGGATGGAAAATATACCATATTTACATTAAAGATTCAGAATGCAAATTATAGAAGATACCTTAAAGAGGAATGAGTTAGAGGTATCTAAACTTAGATGAACATTTACATCCTGTGTAATCACATCAACAGTGCAGTAAAAAGTAATTCTAGAGCTTCGAGGAAGATAATTAAGCTTTATTGAATTATAACTTTAAAAATCCTCCTATGTGTTCTTTCTCCTTTGTGAAGTAGATGAAGTGACTTGTGATAAAAGTGCATGATTTTATGCACCTCTGCAGATACTGAGGCTCATAGGCCTTGAAATAAATTAATTGTAAGGATCAATGAAGTCTTTGACTGATAGCTCACAATTATCTTGCCACGCTCCAAATGATAGGATCCACCTTGGCTGTCAGTCAGACTTCTGGCAAGAAGTAGAGAGATCACACAAGCTGAAGAAAGCTGGAAACCAACATTTCTTTAAAATGCGTAGCCTGTCATGAGATGCCCATCTCCTGAAGAAATGCCTGGCTTGGATGCTCGCCCACAGCTCCCAACTGCAGCATCCGATCAAGGCAGGCTCTGAGAGGAAGCAATGATGGCTCACATAACCGGGTTCACTGAATGGAATTCCTACACCTGACTCCATCCTGGGCACTCGGGATTCTCTCTCTCACTCTCTTTCTGTCTTGGCCTTCTTTCTACTTCAAAAGCATGTAGAAACTGGAATTATAAACCAAAAACGTATTTTAATGCACATCGTGCTGGGATTCATGCCCAAGAGGAGTCTTCAAAAACTTTGTGGAATACGCTTGTTATGGAAAAAAAAAACTATGAATGGAATCCAAAAAATAAATTTACTCCAAAATACACTGACATTTGCATTTCATTTTTTCCCCCATGAACATTCTGAAATGCCTCCACTTGTGTAGAGGTGTGGCGAAACTAAGAGGCTAAAACAAGGGACAGGGAGGCCTGTTGGGACCGACCCTAGTAAGTTCCACACCTGGGTGTGGGGGCAAAGTGAGAGTGTATTTGTGATGCTCTAAGGCCAACAGGAGCTTTGACCTAATTAAAGGAAAGGATTAATTGCCAAAGCTTGCACAAGGGAAGAAAAGGAAGTATGTCCTTAAGTCTTCCTTGCTTTTGATATCTTGCCAGTTCCCTCCATGAAACAAAACTAAAGACAGATGAAGACAAGACAGATGTTGAGATGGAGCTGAACGGGTACATGAAAATTACCCAGCACAATGTACAACCGAATGTTGAAAATTACAGTTGGCATGCCCCAGAATTGGCTGCATGGTTTACAGAGTAAGGCAAACTCTCAAAAAAGCAAAGTTCTGTCACCACAACACCTATCTCTGTGTCTTCCTGGCAACACTTAACCATCTTATTCAGCACATCAGGATAAACTTTTGGCCCTTCAGCAGCAATGTAAATGATGATTTTGGGTCTCCACAAGAAGCTGGAGAGAGAGGACATGGATGAAGATATATAAACCTGCTGCATAGCACTTCCGCAAAAATGTCAACCTCAAGTTTTCATCTTCAGAATGGTGATGGAGTGATATTCGTGCACTGATTAGAAGTAATTTTTAAAATTGCAACATGCAAGACTGAAAAATGGGAAACCATCTCCCTAAATCGCATAATTAATTGGTAGGATTGCCATATGCTCTTAGGAAATGTGACTGGAAGTAGAAGATAAAATTTGCAAATGTACTCACACTGTCCTAATTTTCCCTTGTCTAGCAATAGCCAGAATAAGTTTTTGGTGTCTCTTCTTTCCTTGTCTCTATGGCATCATGCATTCTTTTTCATCTTGTCTCTTAACAGTGTCTCTTTTTCTGAGTTCTCCTCTTCCCACCTTTCCCTTAGTTCATCTAAATGCAGGCTCTTTATTCATCTTGCAGAATCCATACTCGGTACCCAAAATCATGAACATATGCTCCTGGTGAGGTTGACCTATTGACAGCTCCCAACAACAAGGTTCCCAGGCATGGTTCTCCATGTTGTGCACGGACTAAATGTAAGTGGCACATCAACAACTTCTCCGCATTCTACAAAAAGCTCTTAGATGTCACAAAGTCCTCACTATCCTGTAACTCCATTAAGAATTGTGCCTTTCCCTGAAGTTTTTAAACACAAAGCTCACTGTTGTGAGAAAGTACCAATCTACCATCACTGTATTGTTTGGCTAAAATCTTTATCTGACAACATACTGCATAATTCTTTCACTTTTCCATATATACTGGTGACAAAACAATTCATCTTTTCAAACTTTGTTGACTTACAAGCATTATATAGAATTGCAACTTGATACTTTAGGGTGTTCCCCTTGCAGATTTAGATTGAACTAGCGGCAAGCAAAGAAGTATGACTTTCAAAATGAGGGGATTAGAAGAGGAGTAGACAGATTATGCAAAAAAAAAAAGAGATCAGAGAAGGAGCGATTCCGTGGAATATGGCACTGATTGAGCTCCACAGAAGTGAGAATTGGAGTGGTTTTGAAAAATACATCGTGTTTGGCAACATTAAGAACTCAAATGACTTGATATTAGGCTTATGTATATGCACTGAAAAGAAAAATAACATGAATCAAAGCTGGCAGTCAACATGGCCTTAGGAAGAGTAGATGAGTTAGGAAAATTCCTCAACTCCATAATGCTCCTATTTCCATGAAGTTTATGTTATTATCTCCATGCTCAGCCTCTTCAGGAACCTAGCACAGTGACTGTACACACGGCAGGTTTTCAACAAACTGTGTTTTTATCACAGTAATACTTACATAGGTCATATATTATTTGTTTAATTACCTAGCGGTAATACATTTTACAGCTAGAAACATACAAAAAATTAGAACAGTGGTTTTATTAGTTACACGTTGTAAAACACAGAAATTATTTTAAATTCTGAAGATCAAGTGGTATTTTTTAACTATTCTAGTAGCTTTGCTAACAAGACATCCCTTCACCTATTCCAAGGCCACCATCCTGGCAAGATCTCTAATCTGGGAGAAAGATTGGGGAACTGATGGCAGGAGGAAGTAGCAAGGTTCTGTCTTGGAGCTTTACAGCCTCCTTTGGGAAGAAGGTTGAATCACACCAAGCACTTAGCCAATGATTCCCAACACTGCAGCCACCAGAGCTGAGCAGGATGAAGCAAGCCATCTGTCCCAAAGGAATTTAGATAACAAAGAAGTAAATAGCAGCCCAAGAAAGTGGGTAAGGTTTTGTGGAGAAAGTGTGACCTAATTTTAGTAGGGGGATTATGAAGGATTTGGATAATTAGAAAGCAAGTTGTAAGACTTTTCAGCTGGAGGGAAAATGCACTCAGAGGCAGAGGGCTGAATGAAAATGGCCTGTGAAGGACAGTGAGGCAACTTGTGGAGTGGAACGGAGGCTGGGGCAGACAGCAGTGCAATCCTTCGGTGATTTAAGAATTGAATCATCTTCTTAGTGAACTCATGGCACTTAATCTGACCAGTGTAATGACAGAGGAACTCTCTGTGAAATCCATCCCATTTTCAATTCCCTGCATGTCCATTAAATGGATGAAAGAATAAATACATAACCATTGGCACCATTCATGTTGCTCACTTAAACATTTTTATGTATTGATCTATTTGTGTTGACTTGAAAGTCATGTGTATGCTTACACAAACACACACACACACACATATCTGTGGGAAATGGAATTTAAAAATAAGCCTATATTACTGCAAAGCTTTTTGAAGTTCATGCATAACTTTTCACAATATGCATATTTCTTAAAAACTTCTCATATGCATAGCATTCAAAAAATTTTACATAATGTGAACTATCTAAAGTACTGTCATGTATTCCAAATATGCTCTTTTTTTGTGAAACATTCTCAAATACGTTTTTCAGTAATCATATCTTTCCATTATTTTCTACACGAGGTCATGTTATGGTGGATTGTTCTTTGAAGAGTGCATCAGTGAATGAACAATGTCTCTCTCCATCATTTCGCTTTCAAATAAATGAATGATGCTTTTTTTGAAAAGAGATTTATTTTTATCTTCAAAAACTTGAAATCCAGTAAATAGGGGTTGTCAAAGGCTGTATGGGAAAAGAGAGATAATGAAAACAACAACTGCACGAATTTCAAAATTTCATAGCAAAATAAACTTATTTGTGATTCCATTTTCTGTGAGTATTTTGAATTTACTGCATGCTTAAATTCACTTAATTGTATCAATGAATATAAAAGTCTGGATTCTACAAGCAAGTGCTGGGACTTTAATGAGAAAATTGAACATGAGGAAGCTTATCTAACTTCCTATATTTCAGTTGGGAAAACACATCTTCAAGTTAAACAGTTCTATAACTTCACTACTTAGTAGTTTTTTTTTCCAGCTGAAAAATTTCCCAGTACAAAGTTTTCCATCCTCTACTTAGAGTTGAGACTATTTTAAGGTTTGTGGTAATTCACTTTTGTATGGTCAAATGTCATTCTCATTGGAAGGTGTCTATGTTTTTAATTCGCCTTCTTTCCTGGATTTAGGACTAGAGTATAAAAACAATGAAAACTTTGTTGAAGTTTTTTTTTTAATTTATATTCCAGCCATTTCAGAAAAAAAATAATATATTTTACATTAACATCTGTTTGATACATACAGATGTTATATATGAGTCTTATTTTCTACAGGTTTGCTTGTGTCTGGAATGTTTCACAGTTATAAATGAAAATACTGCATAGAGTGCACTAAAATATTTTTGAAATTCTTATGAAAAAATAGCATAGGCAGGTTTTCTGGAAGAAAAGGAAAGGAATTAATGAGTCTTTACACCCCAACGCTTTATTGAATCACTTGCAAAAAGATCTATAGATAAATTTATAAACACTCTGCTCTGTTGATTCACTTGGTCAGTCATTTCTTCATAGGTGAAATTCAAATGAAGCATGGTCCACTTAAGAATAAGCAAAAGACTTCTAAGCCCAGTCTCTGGATCCTCACTGCACCCCATACTTTTCAGATCCCATCAGTGCTGACTTGCAATGCTTTTAAAAATAATGTCTAGGTTCACCAAATAATGTAAGCAGGTTCTCTAATATAATAATAGCCGCCTTCAGGTAACTGTTGAACCTGCTTGAATCTGTTCACCAGGAAACTGGTTTTCTTACCTACCTATGCCAGTATTTTCTCCAATCATTTGTCATTTACATAACACTGAGGAATCAGTCCTGGGAATGCCCTCAACAACAAAAAAGCCTCTATAACAACTTTTGACACAGGGGACTTCATGGAGAAGTCCTTATATTCATCAGTGGCAGATTCATTCCACTTTCTGTTTAGCTAGCCATTTCCTAGTGGAACAGTGATGTTTTATTTGGCGAGCAACAGCAACTGGAACAAGAAAGCAGCTGTATTCAGAAAGCCAACTATTGGAAAGAATTTTCTGGTTTGTTTTTTTCCCTCTGTATGTGTTTTTGTGTTGTGTGTGTATGTGTGTGCGTGTGTCTGTGTCTGTGTGTGTGTTTATTCAAGGTCTTGGTTACAAGAATCACTCTAATCATTTGTGAATGCTTAAAAATATGTCTGCACCAGGTTTGTGATCCATTTACAATCATTTTATTAAGTTTTGAGTTATAAGATACATTCTAAACTATTTTTGTTGACAATCCTTACTGAATCAATTTGCATGGTGAGTGCTCTTCTCACCCTTTCCCATCATATTCTTCAAAAGGAAAAAAATGGATGATGATAGATTTGTAAAGACAAAAATAGAAAGTGTGGGAGGGAGAGCTTAGTTAAAATAACACAATGGCTCCAATCAAGTTTCATTTACTAAACGACATCAGGTGATATTCTGAGCCCTAACACACAATGGTCTGTGCTCACATTTCATGTCTTTTTCAGGTCATCTCACCAGTCATAATAAAATTAAACACAAGTGAGCATTTTACTGACAGTGGGCCTTTCACAGATGAGTCTTGCAAGCAGACATTAACTTCTGGCCTTTGAAATCACTTTCTCTTTCTCTGACTCACACTCTTGTCTCTCAAGTTATATTTAATTATCTCCATCGAAGAGATAATGATTATAATAAAGGGGAACAATTCCCTCTTACGAGGCTTTATTCATTTTTCTCCCCCTTTCCAAGCAATATGCAATATTTAGAGTGATATCATTTATAAAACCATCTCTGATAATTTTGCTCCCTTTTTAGCTGCATGCAGAGACGAAAATGCTTTGGTTTATTTTGACAAGGGATGCCAAAGTTTTTTCTTCCTTTCTTTTTTTTTTTTTTATTTTTAAGAACAATAGTCTGCCAGAAATGTTTTAAGAGCCTTTTGCTCTGCTAGAAGGCTAAACCGTGTCAGGTGTTTCACAGGATTGGAAGATGAGCTCCAATCCCTTTTGATTCTTGTTTATCCTAATGTTTTTGAATAATCCTTAAGATAATCGAGGAGTTATTAATGCTGCTATTTAAATACAGCGCACGAGAGTGACATTCAAATACAAAAGCTACTTTGAAAGAATCATAAAGCAGAAAGTGACCTTGATTTGCTTTTAATCCAAGTCAGAGAGCATTTCAACTCTGCCAGTATAGTTTAACCTCACTCTTCAGATCTTTCAGAAATAGAGTGGTTCAGTTTCCCAGAAAAACTAGACAAACATGCCATACCTTCTCTTAGGCAGCCAAGGTGTCCAGATTAAATCCCAATGCAACAACTGCTGCTGTTTCCAGTGATATCTTTTTATAGTATTTTAATATCCACGTAGCAGGCTGGGAAATTGAGGCATATAATGGAGTAGTCCTCTAAAAATATGTCACTTCTTTCACCGAGGTCAAAATAACACATTTTCAGTCTCAATATACTTGCACATGTATATATGACAATAGGTCAAAACAGACCTAAAGGTCACTCACAAATGATTTGAGTGAATTACCAGCACATTAAGAGCATAATTCATATTACAATCTCTTTACTCCTTGGAGAGACAGTCACTATATTTTCATGACTAGTTATTGGCACCTTTTGCATTTTTATATAAAAGGCATAAATGGAAAGCTATGCTAAGTCTGGTTATATAAAATTCAGTCTAATTTCTGCATATGTCATGTTAACATAACATATTGCAAACCATAATTATTTTCTATAGGAAGTGACTAAGAGGTTTCATTCAAGAAACTATACTGAGTTCTCAGAAATATGCAGGTCCTGGTTTGTCCCAGAAACTCTTAGGATATCTTTATGATGATCAAAATTGCAAAGCAAGTTAGCTATGGAAAATAAAGAATTACAAATCAAAATCATAGTGATCATTATGTTTACTGAAATAAACCTGTCCCACAATTACAACTATCAAATGCTTTCCATGATTTGTGGTGACTAATACGCAGAGCACAAACAAAATGTAATCCATATGAGCGGAACTGATACTTTGAGATTTGATTACATTTTATAACCGTTGTCTTTACTTATGAGGAGCAGTGTTTTATTTGCTATTTGTGGAATTCATTATCTAACAGAGCTTTAAATATTGGATTTTGAAGTAAACAGAAAGTAAACCACCAGAATTTTTAATTTTTAAAAATTTTTCTTTTTTTCCTGAAAGACTGAGAGGAAAAATAGAGAAAGATCTTCCATCTGCTGGTTCACTCACTAAATGCTGATAGCAAGGAGCTTCTTCTGGGTCTCCCATATGGGTACAGGGTCCCCAAGACTTGAGCCATCCTCCATTGCTTTCCCAGACATAACCAAAGAGCTAGATGGGAAATGAAGTAGTATCCAGGAAACAAATTGACAGTCAATTGGTATGTTGGAGCCAGAAGATTGAGGATTACTGTGCTGCACCACAGCACGGGCCCCATGCCACTGTAAAAAATGAAGAAGAAAAGGAAGAAGAAGGAGGAGAAGGAAAGAAGGAAGAAGCAAAGTAGGGTGAGGGAGGATGGAGAAAGTGTATAGGAGCAAGTGTAGGGTGGGAAGTTCCACTGTGCTCCTAAAGCTGTTCTGTGAAATGTGCTCACTTCATATAAATAAAACAATTGTTAAAGAATTATGAATGAAAGCAATAGTGCTCTAGCTAGCACTAAACTTTACTCTTGTGGAGATAATTACCCTTTTAGATTCTGGCAACATCAAATTCTGATGAGAATGTGGAACGGCAGAGCTTTCACTCATTTTGGTGAGAATGCAAAGTGATGCCATCACTTAGAGATACCGTCTGGAAATTTTTAGTATTTTAGTATTTTCCCAAATCAGTTTAAAATGTAAGTCCACACCAAATCTGCACATAAATGTTTATAAAAGCTTTATTCGTAACAGAAAAAAAATCAAAACAACCAAGTTGTCCCTCAGGTGATACATCTATAAATAATTTTACGTGCATACAACAACATATTTATCCTTCAAATGCCAAACACAATGAAGCGCAAAGTCAATTCATGATAAGATATGAAGGAACTGAAATACAAATTGCTAACTGAAAAAAGCCGTCTGAAAATGGTACATACCACTTGAGTGCAACTAGAATTCCTTGAAAAGGCAGAACTACAGTTAATCAGAAGACCAGTCATTTCTAGGGGCTCAAGAGAAGGTAAGGGCTATGGCAGGTAGGTCGTAGTGGATTTGTAGGACAGTAAAAATATTCTGTGTGATTCCATATTGATAGACATAAGCACTACGCATTTGTTAAGACACAACGAGTTACACAACAAACACATAATCCTTTATGTAACCTATGGACTTAAATCAATAGTAACATGTCAATACTGTTTCATTACTTGCAACAAATGTTTCACACCATTCAAAACATTATAATAAGGCAAATGAAGGATTACAGGTGAGGAAAATAAGTGGGAACTCTCTCCTTTCTGTTCTTTTATAGTAAACCTAAATTTTTTGGAAAACTTATAACCATTTTTTAAAAATAAGACAAATAATGTTTGAGGTAAAAGTCTACAGTTGAGTGGACATTTTTACTGGTATACTTTAAACAGTGCACCTACATTCCTCTCACCAAAGTTGCAAGGATTTGTGGGCAGGGATCCTACACAAGTCACTATCATGAGTTAAATTTCTAACCTAAATAAATTGTAAGAAATCTTTGGCATCTTCTTTGAGCAACTCCAGAAAATGGTCAAATACAACCCAGAATTCCCAGGTACTCAGAATTTACCATGAATTTTGCAATTCTTTGTCCAAAAAAAAAATTGTGCTAACTTCCAAAGGGTGAGCATTTCAGTAGTCAAAATAAAATCCAAGGAAGTGAGGAAATTATTAAGGACACGAAGCTTAATTAATTATCAAACATACAAATCCTATAATTTGGAAGGGGAAATCTTTTGTAAGTAAGGGAATATGGGAAGCTTTGTGTAACTGAATTAATGTGTGTTCTCACCTTAACCACCTGTGTAATAAATACAGTTTAAAAATTAGGGATCATTGATACAACCCTGAGCAATTTAGAAATCTGTCCTTCCCATATGAAGCAAAAAGTAAACTGTTAGGAATTTAACGGTGGAAAGTCAACATCAGCAAGTGACAGAATAAGGAATTTCAGTCTTCTATCCTTATGTGAAGAGCAATGACTTGTCAGCAATACATACATCTCCCGGGACAGCAGTGTGCATCACGAAGATATTTCTGGATCACCCGTCCTCCTTGCAGAACAATAGGATGAGAAATCAGCTTCCTCCGACTTTGGGAGCACTGTCTCTGATGAGCTTGTTTCTTCTATTCTAAATCACTGAGTAGCATGGTTTAGTCAGAAAAGAAAAAAAAAAAAAAACCAGAATACTGAGAGAGCTGGGAACGGAGAGATGGGTATAGTTAGTACCAGCCTTGCGGCAGCAATCATTGTAGTTCCGTTACCTGCTCTGCAATGACTTTAACTGACCTTTCCATTGAAGACTTCAATAGTTTCATGGTGACTTTACTCCCCAGAACTTTCACAACAATGGCAGCTGCAGTGTTTGCAGTCATGGACCAATAGCTAACAGATCCAACTTCTGAGAAGACTTTCCAACTTCACAGTCTTCAGGCGCCAGAGCCTCTATGAGTTTCCTCCCATTCCTGACAGAAACGTCACCTCCTACTGATGCAGGTGTGCTGGCCACACCAATGTTCTTGCACCCGCAGCTCTTGCCTGTAGCTATAGGAACTTAAGTTCCTCTAGTCCAGTCCTTCAGCTGCCCTCATTTTGCCAGCCATTAGCTGATCGCAGCTGTACTGTGCATGATCTCAATCCGAACCACCACACAGCCTCGACAGTCTGTTGCAGCCACTGTGTCTTTCATCATCAAGCAACAGCTTTTAAGCTGGGGATGTGCCTGCCACTGGTTTGGCTCTTCTCCATTCACTTTATCATCTCTTGCTGTGGCTCTACAGACACTGATGATCACATGGTGCCAATGCCACTGACCTAGAAGCCTGAAGTCAGCAAGACACTGAATCTTCCTCAAATCTGTAGTTTATCTGATTAAATCCATCCAATATGGTCTGCAATTGTTGACTATCTCAAATGTGCAGACACCTTTGCACAGTTCACCAAAACTTTTACAATTACGACACAACCAGTGGACTAATTAACTTCTGGTACTAAGTCTCAACTTTACCAACTAAACAATTCCAAATAGCTTTTTTAAAATTAGCTCATAAAACTACATGAGAAATAAGTGTATCTCCTTATACAAATATAAAATTTTAAAGTGTCAGAAAATGTAATTTATATTTAAAATGAAAAAAGATCATTGAACGTTTCAACCACGGACCAGATCAAGCAGGCAAAAGAAAATGCGAACTTGAAAACAGATAATTTAAAATTATAAAATCAGAAGAGATAAAGAAATGAAAAGGCAGGGAAAACCATACAGAATCTATATAAGATAATTAATGTTTTCTAGTAGAATTTTTGCAAGAAGAAGAAAAAAGTAAAGGGATCAAAAACATATTTCAAAAATTAGTGGATGTAGCACATAATATTAAGTTGCCACAGGTGGTACCAGCATATCAAATGAAATTGCCTGTTCCAGTCCACGACTCCACTTCCAATCCAACCTTCTCCCAAAACACTTGGGGAAGCAGCAGATAATTGCCCAAGTATATGGGCTCCTGCTCCCCATTGAGGAACTCTAGGTGGGGTTCCTGAGACCTGGCTTCAGCCTGGCACAACTCTGGCTGCTGCAAACATTTGGGAAGTGCATACATAGATGGGATCTCTCTACCATCTATCTATTAATCTATCTACAAATAACTCCATCAAAATAGAAATAACATCTGAAAACAACCTCAAACTGAGGAAAATAGTCAACATTCAGGTCCAGAAATTCAATCTTCAAAGATTTCATTGTGGCGTAATATGATTGTCACAGTTAAAATAAAGGCTCTAACTAGGAAAGAAAAAAAAGCAGCAGATGCTTGGATATGTGTGTTTAAAACTTCTCAGAGACCCCACACTGAGAAGGCGATAATTTTCTGTGCATCTTAACTGCTGAAATGACATCTTAATGATTTCCATATCCACCAACATGACTCAATCACTTCCCACAACAGGTTTTTTTCTCAGTCTTTAAAGGGATTTGCAGAAAATGGTGTATTTTATTAGATATGAAGACCAAATATTTAATGTTAGTATTCTTTGCCTATTTAATTGATTTATTCATTTAATAAATAAGTGGTTAACTCCTTGTATTATATACCCAGCACTACTCTAAGAGATGTCATTGTCTTTTAAAGCAGAAACACGGCTATCATTTGTAGTTTAGATTTCAGATCCAGTCCTGGAAGTTGTCTGCTGCACTCCTTGAGAGTGGTGAAGTAGAGCCAACTTTTTAATTTTTAAAAAAATCTTCATCTCTCTCTCTCTTCCCTTCTGTATTTATCTTCCTTCCTTCCTTCCTTCCTCCCTTCCTTCCTTCCTTCCTTTCTTTCAAGATATCTTCATGTCCTGTTTTTTGAGGAAGTCCAGCACTGTATGACTGAGGATTGAATGGGGTAACCTTTGTGGAGCACTGGTTTCCTTCTATCCCATCACATAATGTGTGCAGTTGCATCCTAGCTCCACCCCCAATTATAGCATGACAGTGTTTACACTGGTAGGCAACAGGGGTATTGTGCAAGGCCTTCTGTTCTTGTCACTCACTTAGAGGCCTAGGTTAAATTCCCAGTTCATGGTTTTGGTTTGGTCCAGCCATGACTATAGTAGACCTTTGGGGAGTGAAACAACAGATGGGGGATCTCTCTCACTCTCTTTCTCTCTTTCTGTGTGTTTGTGTGTGTGTGTGAGAGAGAGAGAGTGTGTGTGTGCTCTTGTATAAAATAAAAAACAAGCAAAATTTTAACACTTAAATTGTAAGAAAGAAAAACTCCATGGAAATGGCAAAAAGACAAAAGAAAGACAAAAAGAAAATAATACCTTTTCAGCCAAAGACCTAGAAAAGTAAAAGGTTAGAAACGGTAGATAACATATCCTAAGAGCTGAAGGAGCATCTGCTGACTTAGAAATCTGACAAAAAGCCGGAAAAGGATAGATTAAAGAAAGAAATGGAATCAGTTTTTATGGCAAAGAAAAACAGTGAATTTATTAGACTGGGGGAAGGAGTAGGCAGTGTGGTGTAGAGAATTAGGCTACTGTTTGGAATTTCTGTGTTTAATAACAGAGTCCAGTTTCAGTCCTAGTACCTTCATTTCTGATCTGGTGTTCTGCTAATGTGGACAGAGACACAGCAGTTGCTCGTTCAAGTGATTGGGCCCTGCCACACACGTGGGAGACTTGGATGTAGTTTTGGCTCCTGGCTTCAGCCTGGCCCAGCACTGAGATGTTTAAGGGGAATAAGTTAGTGCATAGAAGATCCCTGAATATGTGTGGTGGTTGTGGTGGTGGTGGTATAATGTGTGTGTGTGAAGTTGATAAGAATAAATAATTACATTTAAGAAAAATGAGTAGAAAGTGCCCAATGGAGATGAGTACATTAGAAATGAGTACATTGAGGCCTGACGGTGCCAACATTCCTCATGGGTGTCAGTTTGTATGCTGGCTGTTCCACTTCTTATCAACCTCCCTGCTAGTGGTCTTGGGAAATCAATGGAATAACTCCCAGCTGTACGGGCTCCCGCCATTCACATGGAACATTCAGATGAAGCTCCTTAGTCCTGGCTTCAGTCTCGCCTACGCCTGACTGTTCAATCATCTGGGGGCGTGCACAAGGAGATTGTAAATTTTGCTTCTCTATGTCTCTTGCTCTCCATGTACAGCTCTGAATTGCAAGTCAGTGGATAAATTTTAAATGTGTACACTAAGCTAGGCATTGCAGCACATTGGGTAAAACTATGTGGGCCATCCACATTGTATATGTGAGTGTGGGTTAGGGTCCTGTCTGCTCTGCTTTCAATTCAGCTCCCTGCGAAATCAGTAGAAGATGACGCCAGTACTTGCAACCCTATTACCTATGTCGGAAACCAGGATCAATTTGACAGCTGATGGCTTCCACCCAGCCCCACCCTAGCCTCTGTGGGTCTTGGCGGAGTGACCAAGAAATGGAAGTGCTTCTCTCTCTCTCAAATGAATCAGTCAGTCTTAAAGGGAAGAAGTGTGTGCATGATTTTCTGTGTTACTCAGGAGAAATCCAACTTTTGATTTTTATGTTTGCTACAATCTGAGAATTAATGAACACTTTCACTCACACTTCTTTCACAGATACACCGTTTATGTCAGTGATAATGAGTTACTTCACAAGTGTTTCATCAGTGCAGACTGACTGACAGGAAGGAAATACTGATCATCCAAATCAACTGTGTTAGGAAGCTGTCTACCTTCTGCCTGGGTAACAGTAGCAAAATGTCCATTGCCTTACATTTATGAATTAAGCTCACAAACACACACACACACACACACACACACACACACATATATGTGTATGTATACTTACACATAAAACATAAACTGAAAAGTGACCAACCCTTTCTGGTGGCTTTCCCTCACACGTGGAAATCAACTGTCCCCACAGTACCCATCTAAGAGCTAAGACAGAGAACGGGAAATGAAGGGAAGCAGTGACCCTCACTGGCCTGAGTCACAACATCTGGTCAACACAGCGTTTCACTTTTATTCGTAGCTTCCTTCTGTGGTAGCCCTTTGGCCATCATCTCACAGGACAGCCATTCTGTATGAAACAAAATTATAAATTACGTATTAGCATGCTATTTTGAATCATGGCCATAACAATTTGAAAGCAGCATATGTATATGGTTTCAGAAGCAAATCTGAAATACAGTCCAAGCTGGTCATCTGATTTCCTTTGGGAATTTTTAGCAATAAAACTACAAGTTCTTCACCAGATCTCCTTGAAACAATGCTATAAAACCCAGCTTTCATCCTAGCCTGTAATTTTCTGGGTAATGGAGGTGCTTCTTTTGTCACATATCAGAAACAATACACAAGGAAAAACGTGATGAGCCCAGCTGTCTAGTGATGTCATATGAGGGAAGTTTGACCTTGTCACCTAGTTCCATCTTTATGCCATTCTGGAAACTTTTCTACTAACACTGATAAAAGGTTTAACTGTCATCCTGTGGCCATCCCTAAAATTATACGTATATGAACATATTATAAAATAGATTATTAACATGTAAAAGCACATCGAGGCACTAGAAATGCCAAATGATCAAACATCATAGCTTCGTAAAGCAGTTATGTGTGTTTTGTTTTTCTGTCATTAGATATTTTTTGATCTTTTAAAAGAATTCCCAGATTTTTTAATGATTTCTTTTTAGCTAGAAGCATTTACATAATTGCATATAATTTTACTTATTGAAAAAAATCGAATTGCTTTTTTATAGAGATGAGGAAATAGCTCAGATTCAATTCAATTATCATGTACACATTTAATGAAGAGGAAAAATGGTTGAGGAGCCCAGCTGCTCTAAATCACCCAAGTGAGGTATCAGGTAATATTTTGTTTTGCTTTTTCTTCTATGTTTACACTTAGAATTTGCTCTTAGAATGTGTAGTTCAAAGACAGAAGACAGGAGTCCAAGACAGGATTTAGGGGAAAACTTAAGCGTTATGATTCTAGCCATGATAGAGTAACAACCATTGAAATAGTTTCCCTCTACAAACACCTCTCAAGCTGCATAAAGCATGCAAAGCAACTGGTTCCACATTTTAGGAAACAGGCAGAGAAACACGAGAGGCGAGTGCCTAAATATTTGCACCTGTGTGCCAAAAAAAAAAAAAAAAAACCAAAAAAAACTTCTTGGACTGTAGTTTACATAGGTGATGAGCAGAGCATAATTGACACACAGAGGGTAAGAGCGGCCATCTAGCTGAGGTGACTGGAGTTTGAGGACAGACTGATGTAGCAAAGAAGTTCCTGATAGCTATACAAGAGTCTCAGGAAGTTAACAAAATACTAGACTATGCAGATACCAACTCTATGAGACAAGGAAGGAGACTGGACGACTGTGAGCTGGATGGAGATACCTGACTAGATGTCTCCAGGAAGCCTACTCCATGGACATAGGCATCCTCCAGGCCAAACATCTGGGAGGTCTTCTCTCTAGCAGTCCCCAGGACTACCAAGGGGTGAGGTAACAGTGTTCTTCTGCAGCAGAAATATTGGAGACAAACTGGTGGTGAGGGATGTCTGTTGATTTGAAAAAGTTACAGGCTTATAATAGAGCAAAAAGAGGAAGCAGGAAGAAGGGCTGTCTCCATGGTACTTCCACCCAACAACGACACTGTAATTGACTCTGTAATTGACTAACAGATATGTCTATCTCTCTGGGACCTCCAATAAAGTTAAAGTTCAGGAAGCACAGGTAGCTGTGTTTCAGGGCAAACTCATTATCTGCTGAAAAGCAGGATGAACGTTAACACTTGACTTCCTGGAGTTGTTTGCCAAGGAAGTCCTAGCACAGCCCGTTGAAGTGGTACAGAAGAGAGACTGGAGTGCAGCCCCTCACTATTGCTGCATGCCCAGGGGTCTTGGTAAGTCAAGGCAAATTTCCCTGGGGACACGGTGTGTCATGTAGTGTATGCCTATGGCCCCCCACATGGGCTAGGCAAGCAGAGATCCGGGGACAATCTTCCATACAAATGTTTTTTGGTTTTGTTTTATTTTGTTCTTCTGTTGTTTTTGTTTGCTTTCTTCTTTGCTTTTAAATATTCTTACTTACTATGGATTTATTTTTCTTTAAAAAGAAATAAACAAGTCGCATCATACCAATACTTTTTGAAGGTGAAGAATACTGTAATGTAGAAGACTGTTTCATATGGGTAGAAAGATGGAATTCCTCTGAAAATGCTACAAAGGCAGCTAGGACTTATAAGTGGAACACAGGGTACTAGGTGAAAAAAAACAAATTACAAAGAATGTGTTCAATATTACGAACGAGGGCTTCTCGATGCACTGACTTTGGGGAGTTTTTCAACAGCTTGGCCAAGCAAACTAACCGAAGCTGCAAATGCCGAGACTTAGGGGTGAGGAGGACTCGGATGATACTGACAAACCCGACTTCAATTCTTAATGTTACAACCACAAAGACAGGTTTATATTGAGTTCTCAGATAATTGGGGATAGAACAGAGAGCACAAAAAAGTGTTGCACAAATACAATCAACCTACTTTTGACAAAAAAGCAAAAGCAATATCATAGAGTAAGGGTCATTTTTTCTTTTTTTAGGATTTATTGATTATTTTGATTTGAAAAGCAGAGTTAGAGAGAGAGAAGGAGAGACACAGAGAAAAAACGATTTTCCACCTACTGGTTCACTCCCCAAGTGAACAAAGTCTTAGCTGGACTGGTCTGAAGCCAGGAGCTAGGATGTCTCCCAGGTCTCCCATGTGGCCTTGGGCCATCCTCAGCTGCTTTCCCAGGTCGTTAGCAAGGAGCTGGGTCAGAAGTGAAGGTGCCAAGAGCTGAACCAGCACCCAGAAGAGATGTGGTGTTGCAGGCAGAAGTTTAGCCGTGAGTCCTACCCCAGGATAATCTCTTCAACAGAGTGATGGAATGACTGGACATCCATTAGTAAAAATGAAAAGAATATATACATACATACATATTCATTCCAAAAATTACTCCAATGAATTGTAATTGTAAATCTAAAAAAAAAAAAACCTGTAAAATTCCCGGAAACAAATATAGAAGAAACCCTTGAGTTTGTTGTTGACTTTTTAGATGTAACAACAAAGACATTGTCCTTGAAAGGAATAATTAATAAGTTAGATGTATTTGCATATCGGGTATGCCAAAATCAAAGGGTGTGAGAGCTATCTACCAACCATACAGATGGCAATGACCAAAATATTTACTTTGTAGTCTTTTACAGGCCAATTCCTTCTTTGCACAATTAAATATTTCTCAGGGATCAAAAATGAACATTTGATTAAATAACAAAAAAAATGTTTAATTCAGCTCTTGTTCTTATTTTATATCAGGCCAATTTTTAATTGTTTTGGATTTGTCCATATAGATATATAGAACGACATGTGTTTATTTGTACAAGCAAAATGTTTCTTCTTTAGTGAACAATTTGTTATATTGGATATAAACATCGTCCTGAAGATGTTTTCATGTAAAGAGATTATTGAAAAGAATGATTTAGAATAAATGTATTAAAGTGAAATGTGTATGATTCCTCTCAAATTTAATTTTACGAACTCCCAAAGTGTTATGTAGCAGTGTGTGACATTTCCACATGTAACCCGTATTACAAGCTTACTAATAATGTCAACTTGGGCAAATTATTTTTGCTTTCTGAAGCATTTTTCTACCTATAAAACAGGAATGGCAATATCACCTAGTTCTTGGGATTGTTTTGAAGATCAAACAGCAAAAATCCTAATAAGCCATTTAACACCAATTTGAAAGACAAGAGTCTCATATTCTTTCCTCCGTTACTCATCTCCTCAAAAGAGTACATTCAACACTTTGTGTCCCAGCAACTTTCAACATTTAGCCCGTTAGTTAACCTAGAAATACCTCTTTTGCCCTATCAATCAAGAAGTAATATTGAGTTTTCCAAGTGATATGCCGTGTTAGTTTGGATCAGGATTTTATTTTCTAAAAGCCAAATTCAATTCCTGGATTGAGAACTGTTATTTATAGGGTCCACCGTTTTCATAAGGAAGAGATGTGATAGACGGTAATATAACGAAATCTGGGAAGTTAAAGCTTTGGGGGGAATCAATGCAGTTGAATGAATTAGTCAAAGCAGGAATTCTTACAAAACAACAGGGTTATTTAAATTCCACCTTAAAAACTGAGTGACAGTTGGCCCAGAGAACTATTGTGACCCAAATCCCATCTCAAGGCAAGTCCTGCCTCCCCACAAGCCACTGAAAAGCCTTTTACTTTGTCATCTTCTTCTAAAGGCTTCTTTAAACCCTTCCCAACAAACCGGAGTTTTCTGCCCAGGAAAACAAAGGTTAAAGTTTTAAAGAAAAGGAAAATATCACCTTCCTCAAATTAAGTTTCAAGACAATAAAACTTGCAGTAATCTCTCAGGAGTTTTCAGAGATCAAACACATTTTTTAAATTGTGTCTGTTCCCTAATTATTTCAATAAGTTTAATCTTCCTTTTTTCATGGCCGAACTAATCCACAAAGCACCTCCCTAATTCTATATTGTGGAAGTGGATGTGTCTAATAAAATAAAGGCCATGCTGTAAAACTTGCTACAAATGTGTGTTAAAAGATCAGCGACTTAACCTGAATTTTCTAAATATTCATATAATTTGCAGCATAATTATGTCTCGAGAAGCCAGTCTCAAAGATTAACAGTTTAAAAACACAGTTATATAAAGTTTATATTTACACACAAACAGAATTTGTAAGGCTACTCAGTGTTTTCGTTAAATACATATATTTATATCATATATATTTATATGTAGTCATATATCTCTATATATTCATATTATATATTTATATACAGATACATAACTATATTTGTTATATTATATAGATATATATCCCAGAAACTGCTCCTAAGATCTGTAAAATACTCTGAGATCAATACCAAGCCATCCAAAGATAACTCCTTTCCCAAAATCATCTCAAGGAATAAATGTGAATTATGCATATTTCCCAGGTCTCTGGTTTAACTCTAGACCTTAGGAAGTCCTTTGGCTGACAAGATAGAATTCAGGATGAACCTGCTGTCCTGTAAGGATATCCTATTTTACCACCAAGAAGTCATTCCTTCTACCAATTCTTCCAACACAGAATAGCTTCCTTTAAAAATATTATAGAAAAAAAAAACTTACAACTTGATCATGACAACCAGCCTTTTCAAGACCAAAAGTCTTCCTGCAAACAAACCATGGAAGTGTGGTGAGTAGAACTTGCTGTGGTCCCTCATGCTAGTAGGTTGAAGGAAATTTCCAGAACACTGGCTAACAAAAGAGCTGAGTGGCAGGAACTGCAATGCGTAATATATCCCCACATGCTACCAGACTTGGATCAAAAAAAATCACCAACCACATAGGCAAACCTAAAGCTGACTGCCAGCTGGAACTGACACACTTGGAAATGATGAGTATGCTAGGAAAAAGACTCCCAGTTCTGAGATGGACAGTGCTAAAGTGATCTTGTACTCTCTTCTAGAAGGGTAGAACTTCTTCAAAAACAAAAATATATGAAGGGAATCTAATCCAAGAAGGGCTGAGACATGGGATTGGAATGTGAGAAGGAATAATGCCTGGATGATGACAGGTGGAAGCATTGTTGTATTTTCTTTAATAACATTTGTTATTCTAAACTTTTTAGAAGACCTCTCATACATTGTGTAGACCATAGCTTGATGATAGACAAGACCTTTGACAAGTAAACACACATGGACTAACTATGAAAACATGCTATATATTAATGCCTGCAGGAAATCTCAACACACATTTTCATTTCTCTTAATGTTATATATTTATATTTTATCTGAAAGGCAGAGAGACAGAGATATGTTATCTACTGGTTCCCTCTTTAAATACTAGTCACAGGCATTGCTCAGCAAAGCTAGTCCAGGAAACAGAAATGTAATCCCCCACCTGAGTATCAGAGATCCAGATGTTACAGCCATTCTTAGCTGTAACGAAGGTGGTACACAATACCAGGAGGCCAGTTCAATAGTAGAGAAGTCAGTACTCAAGGCAAGAAACACCCAGAACATAAACAAGAGTCTAGCATCTGTAAATTTCTTTTTTGAAGGCAAAGTTACAGAAAGGATGACAGAGAGAGAGAGAGAGAAAGAGAGAGAGAAGGAGAGAGAGAGACAGAGATTGTCCATTCTCTGGTTCACTCCTTAATCACCAGAGCTGAGCCATTTGAAGCTAGGAGTCAGGAGCCTCCTCCCGGTCTCCCATGTGGGTAAAGAAGTGAAAGAATTTGAGCTTGTCTGCTTTCCCTGGCTGTTAGCAAGGAGCTGGTTTGGCAACGAAGCAGCCAGACACTTACGGGCACCCATCCAAGAAGCCAGAGCGTCACATTGCCTTGCCTCCAAGCAAGCCCCTGACATCTTTTTTATTTTTTATTTTTTAGGATGTTCAATGTGCCATCTATTGCACTGTAGTGCCACCAGACTTTTTTTGACAAGAAGTCAATGATGTAAATAAATACAAAGAAGAAAGGACAGAGAAGGAAGTGCCTGGATTCACAAGCTCCTGAGCACCAGTACCTGGAAGATTGATGAATGTGCTCTTTGGATCCTGATGTGAACCAAACAACATCTGCAGGTATTTTTGAAATCTCTGACACCAACAAATGATTGTTAATTCAGTAAGGTCTGGGAAGGGAGTATTGTTAGCTGAGAATAAGATTATTTTTAAAATGTTTCACTGTGTGTATCGAGGAAGGTTAAAAAGATATATCATCTGAATCTGTTTCAAGCTAAGGGAGAAAAGGAATAAACAAATAAATAGAAAATAAAAAGGAATAAGTAGATGGATAAGAAAAACAAAACAAAACTTTGCTGAATATTAACCCTGCTTTTGAGGTCATCATATTCATTACAATGTTGCCCGTATTATGTTTTTATTTGAAAATAGATTGTTATAATATGCTTTGAAAGGATTGTCATAGAGGAGTAGTCCCGTATCTCAAAAAGATAGATTGGAAATTGAATTTTGAAATTCAATTTTCAGTTTTGAATTCAATTCTGAATTTTGAAACTTAGTTTTGAATCCAACTGTAACTCAGCCTTGTGCTCATTTGTGTGGAACAAGTTATTTATTTAAGTTAGATCGTTTCTATTAGCTTCAGTTGCTTCAACTATAATAAGAAGCAGATTTGCAGAGGCAGTACCTGGATCATGGAAAATAAGATTTCCCCCTTAACAACGATTCCTGGGAACCAGTGATAAAGTTCCTGACTGCCTGTTCTATGTCTAAATTACCTCTACTCTCCAAGGAACTACTAGTCCTCCTTACTGTAGGAAGACTATAAATTATCCCCTCCTATGCAATGCTGGCCTAATCATCATTAATAGGGAACTCTCCTATGGAGGATTTCAAGAAATAGAGCTGTTATTAAGGAAACGAGCATCATTATTGTGATATATTAACAAAATTGTGGTGTGTAATTACTTTCCAGTGCCAACACCAGCTACCGTGGTTGCAGGCCATACAGAAAGGCATGCTTACTGATTGGAGGGAACCAGAGAACTTCCAGGAACAATTAGAATTCAGGAACTGTATGATATATGGGGAAATTTAGCAAAATTGGATAAAACAGTAATTGCAAGCAACATAGCTACACAGTGGGACAAAGGGTAAAAGGGGACACATAGGATATTGATGATTTGTGTCTCTCTTATTTTATTTTTGTTTTCTAATCTTTTTTAAAGATTTATTTTATTTTTATTGGAAAGCCAGATATGCAGAGAGGAGGAGAGACAGAGAGGAACATCTTCTGTCCTATGATTCACTCCTCAAGTGGCTGTATGGCTGGAGCTGAGCTTATCCAAAGCCAGGAGCCAGGAGATTCTTCCAGGTCTCCCATGCAGGCGCAGGGTCCCGAGGTTTTGGCTCATCCTTGACTGCTTTCCCAGGCCACAAGCAGGGAGCCGGATGGGAAATGGGGCCAATGGGACACAAACCAGTGCCCATATAGGATCCTGGCGCATGCAAGGTGAGGGCTTTAGCCACTAGGCTAATGCACCGTTTTTTGCTTGTTTGTGTGTTCATTTGTTAGTTAGGTAAATATTTTATTGAAAAAGCAGGGTGACAGAGGAAGGATGATCTGGTGATTTTTCACCTACCACTTCTGTATCCAAATGCCAACCACAACCAAAGCTGAAACAGCTAAAACCAGAAGCCAGGAGGTCCCAGGTTCTCAGGTTCCCTCACCAGCTGCAGGCTTTCCTTGGGTCATCTGTTTTTTCGCCAGATGAACCAGCAGGAAACTAGTGTGTTGTCAAGCCAGGACTGGGGCCAGTCGTGTGATAGGGAATGCCAGTGTCAGAACTGACAGTGTGGCGTGGTGCACCGAAGTCCCTACTCCTTCCATGAACTTTTGGAAGACAACTCTTATATATGGATTTCCAAGTAAACTAAACTTGAAATTTCATTTTGCGTGATCTTGAAGATTCCTCATTTGTATATTACGCTGTCTATATTGAGCATTTCAGGTGACTGCTTACAAAGGTTCCCAAAAGCACAGTCCGATTTTGGAAGGACTAACAATATTTTCCAAAAACTGAAAAAAAAAAGTCAACATACGTTTAAAGTGTATGTGATAAGGAGTAGGTAGGAGGAGTTAAAGAAAGGGTTGGGTGTGAGCACAGCAGGTACTTCACGGGAGCTGAGCCCTGATGAGTGGGCTGGATCAGAGGACTGCGTCAGGAGAAAGCAAAGGTTTAAATTGACCAGAAGGCCCCCAAAGGATCTCAGAGGTTTATATTTGAAAGGAGACAAGATGTTCTTGCATGTAATTGTTGGTCATGACAAACAAGATAAACATCTTTTCCCTAAACGGAAATCATCCTGATTTCCCTGGCCATGTGCCGGAGTACTCATTGGTCTGCTTTCCATCATTCCTTAAATTTGCATTTAAGTGCACACCTTTTGAAGGTAGCCTTTTTATGGTCAACCTATTTGACTCAATACAATGTTTTTAAGATTCATCTTATTGAATGAATTAATTTCTTGCAACCTTGTTTATTGCTGAGTAGTTCTCCAAGGAAGAGATTTATGATAATGATAAGGACATTTATGGGTTTTGGGCTACTAGATACAATGCAAGATAGTAATATTCACTTGCACAATTTTTGTAAATTGTAAGATTTGTAAGATAGTAATATTTACATGCACATTTTTTTATGATTTTCTTGGGCAAATACCTAGGAACATGATTAGGTAAAGGTTTTTTTAACTTATTATTTTTTTTTAATGATTGTGTGATTCTAGTAACCCTGTATGCTGATCCACATTTGGCATTCTCAGGCTTTTTAACGTTAGCTTTCTAGCAGGTGTGCAGTGATGGTCATCATGGCCAGAATATGCAACTAAACATCATTGAAATAGCTTCTTTGTAGAAACGCCTGTTCAAGTGCTTCCTCATTTTCTGTACTCTTGTCCTTGTAAAGTACCTACTTCTTCTCTGTATCCCCCATCTTTATGGAGATTTACGAGGATTAAGCAAATAAGTTTGCAAAATTGCTGAATACAGAGATACATTCAACTTCAATCATCAGCCTCCCATGCACCTGAACATAAGATCCATCTCTCAATCATCCCTAACATAATATGCCACAAGTGTTAGAGGACTTCCTCTATACAGCATCCCCAGAATAAATGCACCTCAGTTCTTCCATGGTGGTGCATTGTACATGGGACATTTCTATAAATTCTACCTTACATATCTTTAGGAGCTAGTGGAAGCTATGTTGAATCTACACAGACTGTTATCCACCTGCTCTTCCCATAAAACCAAAGCATGAGAAGTTTTATATTTCAAAGATTCATTTCCCAATAATATCTTATGCCTTCAGTGTGGACTTACGAGTTCTTATTTTTTTTTTTTCGTGTGAGACCTCAAGTTTCTGATGGCATTCTCTTCTTCTTCATTTCTTTATCCAAAGTGGCCAGTTCTTTCTCAGACTCATTCTCTTCTTTCACTGTCTTGCTGAAGATTGCAACCAAAATACATGATTAGCTTTCCTTTCCCCAATCTTTTACCCTTGCATATTAGTTTGTCTCTGAGTCAGCCTACCACATATTTGTTATGATTTCTTATCTCAAGGAATGCAGTATTATTTTGCGAGGTAATTTTGAATTTCATGGACCTCACACTCAGTACCATTTTAATCTTGTTTTATACATTTTAAATCTCTGTGTAGAGTTGACTCCTATGTCTTTAGAATTATGGTAAATCTTGATCTAGTAGATGTTCTATATGATATTCTATTCATACGAAAAATATATGTACTCTAATATGTACTAGAACACATAAGTAAATTACTTGGACCAGCATTTGTTGCTTCCCTGGCATGGTAGCAAAAACTTGGCTCAGAAACAAAGGTGAAACTTAACCCCAGGCACTCTAATAGTGGATGCAGGCATCCCATCCTGGCAAACTGCCTACCCATACCCAGGACCCTTCCCAATTACCTTGGTATAAGGTTGATGGGAAATGCAAATGAATTTCATGATTATACATACCTGGATCCCATCTTTAAACTATGTAATTATTCCTATACAAATAGATCAAATTTTAAAATCAAAAATTTGAAATACTTCTGATCCCAAGTGTTTTCCAAGTAAGCAGACCATATGTGCATTCGATCTTAGACATAGACATGGAGTCTATGATGACCTTTCAGTTATTAATCAGTTTTGTGCTGCAAGGAAATGTCTGGATTCCAAGTTGAGACTCCATCGTGGCTTCAAAAAGATAATCCAGTCCAACCCTTCACAATGATCTATATTGTGCTGCCACACCATTCTTTGTGATGACTGTTCAGCTATTTCCCATTGCATATACTGCTTCATTGACACATCAGTCTTCCAGTCTGTACACAGACCAGCCCCCTCTTCCCTCTTCCCTTCATGAATTGTTTCCTCTTTTGTTTGAAAAAGAGATTTATTTGAAATCCAGGGAGAGAGAGAGAGAGAGAGAGATCTTCCATCCACTGATTCACTGTTCAGATGGCCAGGAGCATCATCAGGATCTTCTGCATGACTTTAGCCGGGGTCCAATCAATTTGTCTACAATCTCCTGGTTTTCCTAGGCTATTAGCAGGGAGGTGGATGTGAAATGGAGCAACCAGGATATGGAATGAATTCCTACAGGATATGCCAGCATTTCAGAAAGCTACATTACCTGCTATGCCACAGAATCAGCATTTTTCAAAGGCCCCTACATTCTTTTTTTTAAGTTATGTTTTATTTCATTTTCTTAAGTTATTTATTTTTATGATAGTCCCATAATCTCTGGGATTTCCCTTATCTACCTCTCCAAGTCCCCTCCTTGCCACTGGTTTCCCCTCTATTACTACAATAGTAGAGTTTTTCAAAAACATCATTCAGCTATTTAAGTTTATTCTGACATTGTGGGTGTGGACAATGGCAGACAGTCCAGCATCCTATTGTCAAGATGTATTTAAGTTTCACTGGGAGTCCATCTTTGATTTGGAAGTAAAAAAGCACACTGCATTGTATCTTCACATCTCATTATGATAGCCTCTGTTACAGTTCATTCAGACGGCGATATGCATATACAATTTATCTATATAACTACTGATTTTATATTTTGCATGAAGGTTTCCTCACACCAAACAGAGCATATGGTATTTGTCCTTTTGGCATTGGATTATTTCACTGAGCATAATGCTTTCTAGTTGGGACCAGTTTTGTTACAAATGGTAGAATTTCGTTCATTTCAATGGCTGACAAATAGTCCGCAGGATTTCATAGTATTCCAATGGCAGAATAAACAATCCATTTAAGAAACAGGCAAAGGATATGAGCAGACATTTTCAAATGTGAATTTCATATGAAGAAATGTTCAGCTTCTGTAGCTATCAGGGAAAAACAAATGCAAACCATGTAGTTCTTCTACTCCAGTGAGATTGGCCTACATACAGAACTCTACTAACAACACCTGCTGGCATGGATGTGGGGAGAAAGGCTCCCCCCTTCACTCTTGGTGGAAGTGTAGGCTGGCACAATCACTATGGATGTTAGTATGGAGAGTGCTAACGTAACTGAAAAGTGATCTGACATATGACTCAGCTTTCCCACTTCTAGGAATATGTCCAAAGGAAATGAAATCTGCATATGAGAAAGGGATCTGTAATCCTATGTTTACAGCAGCACAATATACAATACAAAGACATGGAAACTCCCCAGAAGCCCATCAAAGGAGGATTGGAATTAAAAAAAAAAAAAAAAAAACATGCTACATTTACTCCATGGAATACTACTCAGCCATTAAAAAGAATGAAATTTTACCAGACTCAGTTCTCAGCATAAAAATAATTTCTTCTACAGACCTTTCTTCTTTTCTCTTTCTAAATGAGTCACAATGATATTCTTTGTTTCTGTTTTCCGATTTTCCGCATTTATCAATGTAGCACTCTAGCTTTGAGTGTGTTAAGTTATTGTTGCAGCAGCAAACACAAGATTAACAGTGTGAACTTAACCTTCAGTATAGGCTTGGCAGTCCACTACATGCAGGGCTTTTATGTGAAGGTAATATTTATAAAACTGTCCCTCCCTGCTACCCTGCACTGTTTTGTTTCCTGTCCCTCTTCTTCCCTCTTCTTCGGTGTCTTGATCCAACTCAGAGCAGAAAGAAACAACGGTCCACCTAGCCATAAAGTTGGATACGAGATCGACACAAAATGATAGCAACGGTTTTCTTTAGGGCAGTTTGCTTGGAAAAAGATATCCATTTAACTGTAGAGTTACAGAGAGTGGAGGAGGGCAATACTGGAGTGAGGAAGTGAATGAGTCGGGGGAAGGCGGCAGAGATGTGTTCCATCCGCTAGCTCATTTTCCAAATGGCCACAACGGACAGAGCTGGGCCATGCTCTGGCTTCATCTGGCTCTCCCACATAAGTTTCAGGGGACCATCTTTCTTCTGCTTTCCTGGCATGTTAGAGGGGAGCTGAATCAAAAGCAGAGCCTATGGCTCTCAAATTGGCTCCTATAGGGGATGCTGGTGTTACAACGGCAGCTTAACCAATGTACTATACTGGTCCCCTAAAAAATAAGAATATTTTTACTCTCTGTGGCCACAAAACAGGGATCGTGATGGGTGGCACTAGCTTTGAAGTTCACCCAGTAGGAGTTTGGACATGATGCAAAATTCCAAAGAGGAATGACAGGTTGGAGCATGTTGTTGCTTCAGCTTCACTTCCCAGGTTCCTACTCAGCCTAGAGTCAAAGCTTAACCTGCAATTGTTATCTTCAGGAATGAATCATCATCTACTTAAGTTAGTATGATTTCAGTTTTGGAACTTGATATGCAGAGTCGTAATCAACCTAGGTTAAAATATATAAATGAAAAAAATTAATTTTATTATACAGTATAAATATGGGAGAATATTTCCAAACTAGATGATTTTTTTCCATCAAGCCACAAGCCAGCAAGGAGAGCAAAGCCAATAAATTTTCAACACTGTTTTTGCTACATCTCATGGGCATTGATATTTTTGTTTTTATTGTTATTTCTTCAAAAAGTTTTGCTTTTTCTTTTTGTCTCATTGATTTCTTCAGTGCTACATGGGTCCTGCAGTAGCATCATTTTTTTTTCAAGAATGTTTTTGATTTTCTTTTCCATCACTTTAGCAATGCATTGGTCATTCTGTATCATATTGTGTAGCTTCATGCTGCTGTAAATTTTCTGTTTTTTTTTCTCTGTTGTGGATTATGCTTTCCAACTCTGTATTTAAGAGGATATATAATAGAAGTGTAGTGGAGACATAGTGTAGTATTCATCTCTGCATCCCAGATCAAAGATGGACTCCCAGTGGAACTGTTGAATATGTCCTGACAGTAGGAGGCTGGACCCACTGCCATTGTCCATGCCTACAATGTTAGGAGACACTTCAGTAGCAGAATGATGCACTTATGACTCCTCAGGAAGGACTACCCATTGTGATACTAGAGGGGAAATCAGTGGAGGGGAGAGGGCTAGGTACGGGGGGAAGTTCTATAGGACAGAGCCTATAAAACTGTATTATAAAATAACAATTTAAAAAAGGAAAGGAAAGAAAAATAGGGACACGGGAGAGAAAGAGACTCTCTCACCTCATGTAAATAAATATGAGGCTGTCAGTGAGGCACTTAGGACAGAGTGAAATGTGAGTTTAAAGAAATTACTTACTATTCAGCACATGCAAGAACAACTTATTAAACAGAGAATAAACATCCTATTCCTTTACAAAACTGTACTTTGTACATATATATCTATATTATGGAGAGAGATAGCTATGCATTTGTATACATATTGTAAGACTTTCAAGTGTTACGAATCAATCCATGGATTACAAAAGTTTTTTTTTTAATCAAAATAAATTAGTGTTCTAATTCCATTTCTCATGATTTTTTAAAGTATGCTTGTATTATGTAACTACATCCTATTCATTCATTGTCTCTCACTCTTGGTCAACCTTGAATACACTAGAAGGTCAGTTGCTTTTCGGTTCAAGTTTGAGATGAGTTGCTTCACATTCAAGCAAAATTTCTTGGAAGCAAGAATCATTCCTGGGTGTGACATCCAAGTTTGTATTGGACAGGCTGGATAAGCACCTTCTATTCACTCAAGTCAATACTTCTTTATTGACAATTCAAACAGTTTGACTGCCTGGAGATGTTGTTGAAGAGGAGTTGCTCTCCTTGCCGAATCCTAGGAATGGAAGTGCTCCCTACCCTTGACAGAGCAGGTCTCTGACACTTGGCAGTTGGTTGGTCTGCAAGCTTTCTACATGAACACAAAAACATTTTTTGATCACTTTGAGCAAAAGAATGGATTAATACTGAGTGGGAAGATGGAGAGGATTTCAGTAAGCCTTCTGAAAGACAGTGGTTTTTTTGTTTGTTTTTGTTTTCTGCTTTTTGTTTTTAAGTGCGTCCTATTCTTTTAGTAGAAAACAGTTATGTACTTTACAGGTCCCTAAAAAGGAAAAATATCTTACTAAGCTCTGATTCTGTTTATAATATTTTCATTTTCTAAGATAGGAAATAACCAACGCTCTAGAGCATGAAGAGTCAGAGCTTTGGTGTAAGTTGGGCAAGCATTACATAAGATATTACAAGCATTACAGGAGATATCCTCCTGCAGGCAGATGGTCAGCCAGTTAAGTGACTGCAACAATGCTAAAAATTGTCGCATTCTCAATCTGTTTGGTGATCACCCAAGGCTCAATCTCCTTAGCTTGGTACTTGACTGCAGAATTCAAATATTTACAACTCTCCTCAATTGGACAGTTTGCAATTCCTCTGTTGCCTCACCCCGGGTAACTCTATTAATAAACACAGTTTCCATCTGCATGGAAGATCGGGATCACATCCAGTCACGTCCAGACACACCTGTCTCAGGAAAGCTGTTGCAGTGCCTCTTCGCAGGTCCTGATGACATATTGCCACATTCCTGCGGCAATCAGAAAAGTTAAACTCACCATCTTCTACGTTAGAGTCAAACAATGTGACTACAAAGTGTTTGAACTGACAAGACTCCGCAGACTGCAAAGAGCAAGATGAAAGTGAAGATGGCACAGATCTGACATAATCATCTCATCTACCTCCCGAGCTGGCTGCCACAAGCTAGCCCAGCAGGCTCAACGGGAACAAATAAATGCAAGTTAATTTTTAAAAGTAATGAAATAAATGAAAACATGACAAGCAGAACAAGAAAGGGCAAAAAATATGATGGAAACAATCAGGTCATTGAAAGATAAAACGAAATAGCACCTTGGTGTTGGCACCAGAAAATAATCTGTGAGCTTTAAAAATTCCCATCCCAACCCCCATCCTGCCAACTGACCCAACATTTGGAAATGGGTGATGATTGGGGGCATTTCTGGTGGGACAGCGGTCTTGAACAGCACCAACAGGTTAGTTTATATTTGACCTAACTCTTCTAATGAATGTGCATGATTGTGTGTGTGTGTGCACGTAGACATACATGTATATGTGTAGGTTACCTAGGGCAGTGAATTTGTGACCTAGTGAAGCTACTACTCTCTATATAATCTAATCTTGTCTCTCTTTAAGAAGGTGTCTTGGGGGCCTTTAACTGTGGTGCAGCTGGTTAAGTTGCTGCCTACAGTGGCAAATTGTGTCTGCCTGCTCCACTTCTAAAGCAGCTCTCCTGGGAAAGAAGTAGAAGACTATCCAAGTTCTTGGGCCTCTGCACTCACATGGGAGACTGCCAGGAGGCTTCTAGCTGTTAGCTGCAACCTGGCCCGTCCTGGCAATTACAGTCACTTGAGGAGTGAAACAGTGGATTGAAATCTCTCTGCTCTTCTACTCCGCCCCCCTCCCATCCTCCTCTTTCTTCTCTCTTCCTCTTGATTCCATTGCATGGGGAAGCTGGGATGTCACACATACTGAGATTCTAATGGTATTCAACGGTGTAAAAATTACTTATATGTTTTCCTAACTGTTGAACATGAAATCCTATGATGTCCACGGCTCACAGTAATAGCTTGACTAAGTGTTCGATTGTCTAGTTGCAGATTGCTCTCAGAGTTTACTGCTTCTTCCAGATAGAAGCCTACTTTGCAGGGCTTTTTTTTTAAACTCCATGATTTCTTTTCCCCTTGGAGGTGATGGAAGAAGAAAGAAGAGCTAATGATGTGGGTGATCTCAATGCACACGTGGAGAGCTGTTAGGTCCCCTTTGGCTTATTGTGACTCCAAAGCAGTTTATGGCAAAACCCTACTCTGATGATAACACTGCAAATCTTTATATGTCAAAGGATTAGAAACTGCTTTTCTCTGATTCTACCTGCAAATTCTACATTTGAAATCATGATCATCATGAATATAGCAAGACACCAGTTTCATTAGAAGAAAGGATATCTGTGTAAAAACAGTGTGTCTTAATGTCCAGTTTTGATGTCTGTCTGCACAGGATTTCTGTTAATATTATCAGAATTTATAAAATATAAATGCATTATAGACAGTTTCTATTGTGATAAAAAACAAATTATGAGCTTTAAAAAAATGCAGAGTCTAAGGTTCAAACAAGGAATGTGCATGTGGCTAACCGGTTAATAAAGCTACATCCCATATCAGACTGCCTGAATGCCATACCAGCTCCGTTCTTAACTCCATCTTCCTGCCACTGTGCCAATGTCTACACTGAGACACCAGTGATGGCCTCAGTGCTTGGGTTCCTGGCACTCACAGGGGAGAAGTGGGTGGCGTTCCCTCCACTGCATTGTGGCCTGGCACAGTCCTCACCCATATAGGCATTGGAAGAGGAAGCCAAGGGATAAAACCTCTTTTCTGATCTCTTTGTCTCTCAAAAAAAAAAAAAAACTTTTAAAAGATAAAATGAAAATTAACTAAATACTTTCCTATGATTCCAGGGTCATCAAAATTCATAAGCACACATAAATAACTGCACATATAAATATACAGAAATCCCCTTTAGAAATCAAGATTGTATACTGGCAAACTGGAGAACAATAAAAGATGTTTGAAAGCATACCAAATACCATCTCAGTGAGTGAAAATAGGTGATTTCTTCTTCCCTGTCTCCCACATATGCTATAATTCATACATCTTCTTATAGGTAAAAACAAAATAAATGATGTATAAAGTATTCAAAAAGTTCATGAACATTAATGTCATTTGAAAATCATGCATGGATTTCATAATTTATTCACACCAAAAAAATATCTTTGCTTCTAATTCTATTTTTCCAGGAGCTAAGTGACTTCCTCATTTCACATGTGTTATTCTTTAGTGCAACTGTAAAACAATAATTGTCTTCCTGATTTTAAGTTGATAAACGAAACAATATGGTATTCATTTGGTAGTTTGGTGATTTATATTTTCGTCAAATTGCAAGAAGCAACAGTTTAGAACTGTCATATGTCCTATTTTATAGAGAATGAGATCATTGAATTATTCTGATATATTTGTTAAAATTATTGTAAGTGTTAAATCAAATATATGCCATCATCACCCTGCTTCTTTTAATGATGTACTTCCTTTATTCGAAAGACAGACTTACAGAGACACTGCCTGCTGGTTCACACCCCAAACAACTGCAACGACATCACCCACTGCAGGCTGTGTCACAACGCTGGCCCCCTCAGTTAGGTGTGTTTTAAGCTTCATTTTAATTACTATATTAGATTTAGAGTAGACCCCTTTGACTCCCATTCCAGAAGCTGTAATAGGACATACACAACAGCCTTGTTTATGTTTTATTTGAAGTTGATAAGATAGCTTTCATGTAAAATGGAGAAAGCATACCACTCTGCAGCTCCCACTTTATTTTCTCATCGTGTAGTCTCTTTTTGGCATATGTATCATCACATCTCATGCTTATGCACTAACCGCAACACATATTGTTTATTTTCATTGCTTTTTATTTCATTTGAAAATCAGAGAAACACAAAGAATGAGAGAGACAGACAGAGAGAGAGAGAGAGACAGAGAGAGAGATCTTCCACCTGCTGTTACACTCCCTACTTGTTCACAATAGCCGGCTGACTCAGACTGAAGCTAGCAGCAAGGAATTCAGTCTCAATCTTCAACAGGGGTGAAAAGCACCCACCAGTTTGAATGATCAGCAGCTGTCTGCCAGGATGCACATTAGCAGGAAACTGGACGGAAGTGGAATAGCTGGGAATAAACTTAGACATTTTGATGAGGGATGTAGCTGCCACCAGGGTCGATTTAAGCACCGCATCAATGCCTATCTACCTCTACTCACATGTACGCAATAGGCGATTTAGAGGGTAGATAGCTTTCCATGCATCAAGATGTTTATAATTCTTTTCTAAAAATGTCAGATCCTATTTTTGCATTCCTCAATGCAGTAGCTCCCTTTGGCATTTCTTTTTTATACATATGTAAGTAACTTTAGCTCACAGTTTCTCTTCCAGTGTATTTTTTACTGTGTATATAGGATTCTGAGTGGATAGAGCTTTTTTCATCACCATTCTTAAAGATATCCTTCCACATTTTGCTGGTTTCCACAGTTTTTGTTGAGAAATCGTTCATTATGTACATGATTGTTTTCTTATACTCAGCAAAAATATTTTTCCTGACTTTTTAATATTTTCTCATTACTTTTCTATTTGTCCACCTTGGGTTTTACCACGATTCTTCAATCTGCAAAATTGTGACTTTCAGTAACTTCTGGGGATTTTTGAAAATTTTAATTAAAATGCTTTTCTGCCCAAAGAGGAACTATTTTTAAATTTGAATATCCCAATTATACTTTGGTTTGATCTTTTTATAGCATCTCCCAATCTTTTTTTTTTTTTAAGATTTATTATTATTGGAAAGTTGGATATACATAGAGGAGGAGAGACAGAGAGGAAGATCTTCCATCCGATGGTTCACTCCCCAAGTGAGCCGCAACGGCCGGTGCTGTGCCGATCCAAAGCTGGGAACCAGAAACCTCTTCCAGGTCTCCCACGCGGGTGCAGGATCCCAAAGCTTTGGGCTGTTCTCAACTGCTTTCCCAGGCCACAAGCAGGGAGCTGGATGGGAAGTGGAGCCGCCGGGATTAGAACCGGGGCCCATATGGGATCCCGGTGCGTTCAAGGAGAAGACTTTAACCGCTAGGTCACGCCGCCGGGCCCAAGCATCTCCCAATCTTAAGGAACTTTTAATTTTCTCCCTTATTCTTCACTAGTAAGATCTGTTTGTCTGGTTTCCGGTTTACTATTTCTTCTTCCTGCCATGTTAAATCTTCAATTTAATCACATTCAGGAATTTTAAATTTCAGATATTTTCTTTTGCTGCTCTTTTTTTCACTCAAAAATACTTTTGATGGGGATATTTGGTATCCTGGTTAATTAGTTAAGATGTCTGTGGTCACGTTGGAGTCCCTGGTTTCAATCCTCAGATCCGGCTTTGCATACACTGGCAGCAGTGTTAAACCAGTGGACCGCCACCCAAACGAGAGACCTGGACGGAATTCCTGAATCCCAGTTTTGCGTCCCTGCCCACTTAAAGCCATTGTGGGCATTTGTGGAGTGGCATAAGAGTTAGGGCCCGTCTCCCTCTTCCATCTCTCAAGGCAAATGTTTAAACTTTGAGTCTCTTAATCAATTCAATATATGCCTCATCAGAAGATTACTCTCCATTGATCACTTCCCCTGTGGGAAGGAGTCTTGTCTCCTGTTTCTTTGTACGACTTTTGGCTGATATACAGAAATTGTTGAATATTAAGTATTGCAGACATTCTGAGTTCTACTACGTCTTTCCAGAGAGTATTAACGATTTTCTTAAGCAGGCAGTTTACCTGGATGAGCTGAAGCTTTCATCTCCGTAACGGTGGAAACACAAACATGCCCACCGGAACAGAGCTTTGGAGAAAACTTGCAGACAGAACTGGATTCTCCATAGCCATGATTTTCTAACATCCCCTCCCTCCTTCACTTTACAGCTATTGCTATTGCCATAAACTTTACCCTTGGGTTTCAGAAGGCAGTAAGACTGAATTTCTTTATCCAGATTAGATCAACTGCAGAATTGAGGCCGGAGCTTGCCCTGAGGCCGAGTGCTGGAGCATTCACTAACTTCCAAGTGGAGAGGTTTCTTCTTCCAAGTGTAGAAGTTGCTTCAATCTCTCCCAGGATGGTTTGCTAGGCACTTCATCTCATTTAATAAGGCAGCATTTGAACAGACTATGGCACAAAGAAGAACCATGCTAAAACTAACTTGGTTTCTCTTTATTTGATGTATATTTTCATTCTTTTATGCTAGAGGCTTATTGTCTTGTGGTTACTAGCAGAAATATATTACTTGGGTTCTAATATTCGCTAACTAGTGGTGAAAAAGACATGTTGTTTCTTATTAAAAGTGTACAAATAGCACGCAGTGCAGTAGCCTAGCGGCTAAAAGTTCTCACTTTGCGTTTGCCAGGATCCTATGTGGGTGCTGGTTCTATTCCCAATGGCTTCATTTCCCATTCGGTTCCCTGCTTATGGACTGGGAAAGCGGTCAAGTACAGCCCAAAGCCTTGGGGGCCCTGCTGCTGCTTGCGAGACCTGGAAGAAACTCCTGGCTCCTGGCTTCAGATCAGCTTAGCTTCAACAGCCCTAGCCGCTTGGGCAGTGAATCAATGGACAGAAGATCTTCTTGTCTCTCTCCTGTTCTCTGTATATCTGCCTTTCCAATAAAAAGAATAAATCTTTAAAAAAAAAAACATGTACAGGCCCTAGCAAAAGCATTGCGGTTAAAGTCCTCACCTTGAACGCGCCAGGATCCAATATGGGCGCGGGTTCAAATCCCAGCAGCCCGGCTACCCATCCAGCTCCCTGCTTATGGCCTGGGAAAGCAGCCGAGTACAGCCCAAAGCTTTTGGACCCTGCACCCTCGTGGAAGACCCGGGAACAGCACCTGGCTTTCTGGCTTTGGATTGACTCGGCTCCAGCCGTTGCAGCCACTTGGGGAGTGAACCATCGGATGGAAGATCTTCCTCTCTGTCTCTCCTCCTCTCTGTATATCCGCCTTTCCAATAAAAATAAATAAATCTTTTAAAAATGTACAAATAAGAGCAATACTCTCTCAACACCAATAGAGAGACTATTTGCAAAGTGGTTGAGACTGTGGCTAGTACATAGCAGCTATTTCGGCTTTAGTTATTCATTATTGATAATAGCATTGGTCTTCATTAAAAATTACAGAACCTCTACTTCTGAAACTCAGCTTGCTAAATCCACGAAGATATTTTCATCGGCTGTCTTTAAAGCCAACTTTGGCACCACTCCTAAGTTGTAATCTTTCTGTGAAGGATTAAAAAAAAAAAAAAAGCAGGTAAACATATAAATGACCTTAAGGACACTTGCCTTTGGGAAATGATTAATAGAAATCAATTACTAAAATATCACAAAGCTCTTTGCCTCTGGCCAATCATTTTGAACGGCTGACTGAGCTGTGCATTTGTTCTTCAGTTGACTAGACAGGAAATGCTTACCATGGTTCAGATCCTTATTTAATTTATCAAAAGGAGCTATGCTGTGTTTGGGTTATTTTTAAAAAAAGGCAAACTTTTTGTTATGAATTTGTGTGATTTTAGACCACCTATTGCCACGTTCCAAAGTCAATGTTATAACTACCAATGGGCTATTAAAAATGCTTCAACATAATTCCAAAGCTTTGAAGACTGCTTTTGCAACTGAAAAAAAAAAGAAAAAGATTTTAAAAATCCAGCAACCAATGGATCTCCTCTTTCTGTTTACTTAGACCACCTCTAACAGTCCATTTGTAGGGGGTCTATTTTTGTAGATATGCTAATAGGAAATGCCAAGTGGAGAGGAGAAAGTAAGTCGGCTTGCTTTTTTCATCTTTTGCAGCTGCCTCTAGCTGCAGATACAGAGCTTTTAAAATTTAGGGGTATTATGGAAATTATAGAACTTGTGAAGGGATGCCTCAGGAAAAAAAGTTATAAACTTCACAAGACTCATGAATCATAGGCAAAATTTATTCAGAGTAGAAACTTCCATGATTTTCAGACACCATATCAACAGGGTTCCCTTTGCAGCATCCTAGTCTGAAATCCTCACCGTTGCTGAAACTATATCATGTCGCCCTGGTTTTCTTGCATTGTATTCATCTAATTAGTATTTTGTCCCTATTTCAAGAATCCAACCAAACATTTTGAATACTGGGAAAAATAAAAAGTTGTGTGTTTTCATTTTATAAACCTAAATTAATAACAATAATGCTCTACCAGAAAGCAGATAATTGCAGGAGGACATTAGACCCAATTTAACAGACAGTGTCTGGATTTAATATGAAGCAATGCTGAGCAAAATATTACAAGAGTCATCAATGCCTCCAGCTATCATATTTTATGCAGTTCTGTAAGTTTGAAAGCACTTTCTCCCGTAAGAATTGTAAAGTGCTACTGAGTCCTGTCACCCTAGTGCTTCGCCTGTTTATCAGGATTGACAAGTGAAATCTCCTTCATTTGTAGTTGAATATTTATGTCCAATATGTTTCATGTTTTTCTTTCAAATAATTGAAGATAAACTTTCCTTGAACTAAATTAAAAAGCAGGCTTCAGATAGTTTGTAACTGCAATGATATGAAAATATGACTACATATGACTAAAGGACTGAAGGGAATGGATAGAAATTATTTTAGTCCTATGAAAGGGATGGAAATTACCGGAATTTTCCATCCCATGCTTCAGTCATACACACACACACACACACACACACACACACACACCATTTGCATTCTATACGATAATCTTACCATTTTTGATAACAACTTTTAATCTTTTAAACAAAACACCCCTAAAAGTGAAGTCTGAAAGTTAAAGATGTTTGGATCATTTCTCTCCAAGTGCCAAAGCTCTGCTTCCTATCCATTGCTTTCACGGCCAGTTCAGTCCCTCAAGCACGTGACCAGAGCTTACAGAGCATCTTAAGCACACTGGTGGTGTGAGGAAGGACCACCGAGCAAGCCTGCATCAATTGTTTTCCTTTCAGAACCCTGGACTCTACTGACTCATGCTCAATGCCCCAATCACACCACTTTTTCTAGTAATCATTCAAACCTTTCCAGTCACTACCCAATTTCTCATTTGAACAATCTTCAACACCAGATATTGACCAAAATCATAGAATGTGACCAAACCCTCTGACCTCCTCACTGCATCTTCCGTCTGCTTTGAAAAACCACACAATGATATTTTCTCTCTCTGTCTCTCATTTATTTATTTCATTGAAAAGGCAGATAAATGGAGAGAAGGAGATACAGACAGAAAGATCTTCCCTCCATCACTTCCCTCCCCAAGTATCCACAATGGCTGGAGCTGAGCCAACCTGAAGCCAGGAGCTAAGAGCGTCTTCCAGGACTCCCAAGTGGGTGCAGGGTCCCAAGGCTTTGGGCAGTCCTTGACTGCTTTCCCAGGCCACAAGCAGGGAGTTGGATGGGAAGTGGAGCAGCTGGGATTAGAACCGGTGCCCACATGGGTCCTGGCGCGTGCAAGGTGAGGATTTTAGCCACTAGGCCACCTCTTCTCTATAGGAAATCTACTTCCCACTCCTGGGGTGATTGTCTCCTATCTCAGCACATTTCATGTCAAAGGAGCTCTCCACAGGTGTAACCACCTGCTTCTTCTTCAGCCTCTTCTCTCCCATTTCTTTCTCTAAACAAAACTTGCTTCTCCGCTGTCATCTGAGTGTGGAGAATTCATTTCTTCATCCCCTTCTCTTTTCCTTACTCACATCCTACTGGTGACATTACAAGTGCTTATTTTTTCTCTTTCTTTCTATCTTTTCCCATCTGCTAGGACAATTTTTGAAAAATCAAGGTATGGGGTTGGCACAATGACATGGTAGGCTAAGCTTCTCCCAAACGTACTGGCATCCCATATAGGCACTGGTTCAAGTCCTGGTTGCTCCTCTTCCAATCCAGCTCCTTGCCTATGACCTGGGAAATCAGCAGACGATATCTCAAGTTGTTGGGCTCCAGAACCCACACTAGTGACCCCAAAGAAGTTCCAGGGATCCTGACTTCAGATTGGCTCATCTCTAGCTATTGAGGCTGTTCCGAGAGTGAAGCAGCTCTCTTCATAACTCTGCCTTTCAAATACAAATAAAATAAATTATTTTTTAAAAATTGTATTTATTGTAATGGTATGTGACAAGCATAATGTGTGGGTGTGAAAATATCCCAAAATAGTAAATAGTATATAATTGTTGATAGATTACAATCTGTCAAATTCTGTAATAATAAGTACAAACTTGGCACTTACTGTTTCATTTCATTCTTTTTTCACATTTTGCATTTATTATCATTTTATGATACAGTTCCATAGGCTCCTGGTATTTCCCTTATCCCAGTCCCAGTTTCCCCCCTTACACTAGTTCCTCTCAACCAGTACTAAAGCATAGTTCTTCATATACAGTCTTATGTCCATCATTGCGGGATGGACACTGGCAGAGAGTCCAGCATCCTATTGTCAAGATATAGTAAACAGTTTCATTGTAAGTCCATCTTTGTCTGGTAGTAGAAATGCATACTACGTTGTATCCTCACATCTGGATGTTAGTCTCCATTTCACAGCTACTGTACATCCCCTTAAATGAAAAGTCATAATAAAATATCAACAATAGGAAGAAAAATAGAAATTTACAATGCCTTGAAGTTAAATAACATGTTACTAGATATGACAGTCTCCATTACACACCTACTATACATCCCCTTAAATGAAGAGCTACAAAACAAAATCAACATCAGGAAGAAAAAAGAAATTAACAACACCATGAAGTTAAATAACATGCTACTAAATGTCTAATGTGTAGCTGAAGAAATGAAAATCAAGAACCTTCTTGCGTTGATGCTACTGCATGATCTATGAGTCATTGAATGATTTAATCAGAAGAAAGTGTTTTGAAGAGATGAAACTAACAGAAAACATCAAAACCCATGTGATATAGTTTCTGCTGATTTTTTTTGGTGAAATATGTCTCTTCTAGACAACAAATAGATGGCTTTGTTTTTTAATCCAGTCTACTAATCTATGACATTTGATTGAGCTTAAGCCATTTACATTCAGGGTTAATGTGCATGGGTGGTACTTTGGTCCTGTCATTTTAAGAATGGGTTGTTCACTGGTTTAGTCTTCTGTTGTCATTTTACTGGGATGTTTTCACATTTGGTTTTGTTTGGTGCTATTCCTCTTCTCTGTCAGGAGAACATCTTGAAGTATCATTTCATTCTTATAGTAACAACAAAAGACAGAAATCCTTCCTTACTGGAATTTTTATTTACTTATCCGGTAGGTAGTGAGACAAGAAAAGAGAGCTCTCATTTGCTGGTTCACTTCCCAAATGCCTGCAACATGCCAAAGCTGCGGCCAAAAGCTGGAGCCAGAAGCTTCCATGTGAGTGGTAGGGATCCAGTTACGTCATACATCACTAGTGAGTGTCAGAATCAGCAGGGCGCTAGAGTCAGAAGAGCCAGGTGTAAAACCATGAATCACTGATGTGGACAGCAGGTGTTCTAACTCCTAAGCCAGATGGCTACCCCTCTACTCATTACGTTGTTTTGTTTTTAAAACAGCATCTGAGCTTTGGAGACATTTTGCTAGGACAGTCGTGTAGGAAGTGGAGTCAGTGAGCTCCAACGACACAAGTTTGAACACAGAGTATACCTATAAGCAACTGCACTCTGCCTGCCTATCCACTCTCCTAATCCAAATCTCATCTGACCTCTCTGGCAAATTCTTTCCCCATCATTCTCCTACACAAATATCCACTGACCCTTTGCACAAATACGTCAAGGCAAAACCATAAGCATAACATTTAAAATGGCAAAAGCTTTTGCCTGAAATCTCTCCTTCTATGATGTCTCATTTCAATGTCATTGTCGCTCCTCAAGCACATTTAAAACTTGGCTCTTCACCTCTGGCTTTTCTTTCATTTTTGTTACCCACATCTACAAAGATACCAAGATGCTTTTATGGCTTTCTTCAAAGTCTCTTTGAATTTGCAAGAACACACAGACATATCTAACAATAGAAGCCACCTAGAAAATATTTTTAAGATGAAGAATGGAGAGAATATTCGTAAAAAGAAATGATAAATAGATTTTATACAACTCAATTCAGATAGAGCAAATTTATCAATGAAAAGGAAAAATAATTTTCAGATTGGTTATGAACGAAAAAAAAGTGTGGTGACTGCCATTGTGGCGCAGTAGGATAAGCCACTTGTACGTGTTCAAACTTTGATCTGCTTCCAAGTTTATGTACAAGGAAAAACAGGATGATGGCTCCAGTATGCGGGCTCCTGCCCCCCTGTATAAGACCAGGGTGCAGTTCCAGTTTCCTGGCTTTGGACTGACCCAGACCTGACTATTGAGAACACTTCCTCTTTCTATCTCTGCCCCTCTTATTTTCAGATAAAAGTAAAAAATATTGAAAAAAAATCAGGGATAACATGTATCTATGTTTGTTGCAAAAACTCAATAAAAAACAAAATTGCTGGGCCCAGTATGGTAAAATACTGGCTGAAGTCCTTGCCTTACACGTGCCAGGATCCCATATGGGTGCCAGTTCTAATTCCGGCAGCCCCACTTCCCATCCAGCCCCCTGCTTGTTCTGTGGAAAAGCAGTCGAGGACGGCCCAAAGATCTGGGACCCTGTGACTATGTGGAAGACCTGGAAGAGGCTCCTGGCCTTCTGGCTGCTTGAGGAATGAATCAGTGCACGAAAGATCTTCATCTCTGTCTCTCCTCCTCTCTGTATCTCCACCTTTCCAATAAAATTGCTTAGACTCAAACTGTACAGGAAAAATGACAAGGCAAAAGCATGAAAGAAAATGAAAAGTCCACATTGTACTGAGAAAATATGTGAGAGCACTTGGAAACATTCAAGGCAAACAAAATTAAAAGAAAGTAAATTTTGATGCAAACATTTTTGAAAAAATTTGAAAAAACATTCAAAACATTGATTGGAAATACGTATTATAATACCATGCACTTATTTCTTAATTTATGCAGCCAGTGTGGTTCGAGTGTCAGGAAACAGAGGGACAAGGAATAAACACTTTGGAGAAAGGGGGGAACAGGGATACATGCCGCTCAAACACAAATACTGCATCATATTTAGTCTGTCTCCAATCCAGAGACAAGGAGTAACCCAGGGACACCCAGCAAATAGCAGCTGGCTGTGAAACACGAGTCTGGTGAGAAGCAGCGATTTGAAACACCCCAGGTTCATAAACAATTCTTGATAATTTAAAAATACCTGTTTCAGATTTTAATATCTTTCACTTCTTTAGACTTACAATTTAGCCACAAGATGATGAGATTTAGGTTGAACTTTATGAGGAAAACAATTTGTACCTGTTTATCGTGGGATTCTGGGTGAGTCTGCATTGACACCATATGTGTCCACGTGGCACTCAGTTGTCAGGTATTTCAACATGAATTAGAACAACACTATTTTTTTCTCAAAGAGAATGATAAAAGCAAAGCTCTCTTTCATGTAAAGATTCTCATTCATACATACATTTTCAGCTAGGTGAAAAACAGTTGAAGCAGAACTGTGACTGCCCAGTGATCCCTGAAACTATGGAATGTTGTTTCACAGCATTCGTTTCTGTCCAGGGGCTGCACTAGGTGAATCTGAAATTGAAGGCGCATCCTGAAGTTCATTTATCCTTCTAATTCATTTCTGCCTTCCTAAAAAATTTTAGCACATCAACAGAAACAGGATATATTTATGAGATACCGCATGTATTCGTTGTGTAAGGTACGCTTATAAATGTATCTATTCTCTCAAACATTTAACATTTGTTTTTGGTGAAGTTATCAAATTCTTACTGCTTAGTGTGTTTTTTTTATCAATAGAGAAATAAACTGTACATAGTCATCGCCTCCTAGACATCCTACTGGACATATGGCTCTGGGCTGGTGAGGAACAGCGTGCTCACAGAAAGAAATTGTCTATGTCTGGCATTGAAATTGCACCACGAAGCTGTTGATCTGTTCTTTTAAAAAATAAATAAGTAAAGCAGAAATGTTTACACTCCTTAAACTGGAGTTGTGTGTCATTTCTCTATATGACCAGCAACTCAAATGCTGCTTAGTTAGATCACTTAGGTTAGCAAATGCTGCCAAAGAGATCAGAAATCATAGCCCAGCCCAGGAGTCTTGAGTTGCCACAGAGACGCTGAAAAAAAAAATAAATGAAATAAGTTAGTTGAGAAAGGAATATGAACAGTCACAGAAATGCAGAAGGGAATGTACAATATCAATAAGGAGTCCTTGATGGAGCTGGTTTGTGATGTCACAGATCAAACCAACCAATACGACACCACCACTGCGTACAAACATTGGTTCAAGACCCAGTTGCTCAACTTCCAATCCAGAACCCTGATAATGACTTAGAAAGCAGAAGCCAGCCCACGTCATGGGCACCTGCCTCACTGTGGAAAATCCAGGTGAAAATCTGCCTCAGCCTGGCCCAGCTATCTGGGTAGTCAATCCTTTTTTTTTTTTTTCTCATTCCTGAATTTTTTTTGTTGTTGTTGGAAGATCATATACAGAGAAGAGGAGAGACAGAGAGGAAGATCTTCTATCTGATCATTCATTCCCTATAAGTGCCTGCAACGGCTGGAGCTGCAGCGACCTGAAGCCAGGAGCCAGGAGATTCTTCCAGGTCTCCCATGCAGGTACAGGGTCCCAAGGCTTTGGGCCGTCCTCGACTGCTTTCTCAGGCCGCAAGCAGGGAGCTGGATGGGAAGCAGGGCTGCTGGAAAACGAACTGGTGTCCATATGGGATCCCGGTTTATGCAAGGTGAGGATGTTAGCCACTAGGCTACTGTGCTGGGCCCAAGGTAGTGAATCTTTGGATGGAAGATCTCCCTCTCTCCATCTCTTCCTCTCTGTGTGTGACTCTACATTTCAAATAAATAAAATAAAACAAAGCAAAATAAAATGAAATGTTTGTTTAAAGAGTCCTTGAGCATTGAATCCTACAAACCATCAAGTCCCTAAATTTGCTGGGAATAGGAAAGGAAGAACTGAATTTACTTTGGTGACTTTGGTTTTGTTTGTTTGGCTTTTGTTTTTAAGAATATAGAAGTTATCAGTAATTAAAAACTTTCACTTTGGTAGATGAAAAATACTTTGATAGTTTGAAAAATAAAAGGCTGGAGAACGTACAAATAGACAGCAAATGTGTTCAAATACAAAATAAATGGAAACAGAAAAGCAGCTACATTTTAAAGCCTGTATATAAATTCAAAAACTGATTTGTAAGAAATATTTATTTATTTTCTTCGGAAAGGCAGATTTACAGACAGAAGGAGAGACAGAGAGAAAGATCTCCGATCTGCTAATTCACTCTCCAAATGGCCACAACTGCTGGAGCTGAGCCGATCCTAAGTCAGGGGGCAGGAGTTTCTTCCAGGTCTGCCACACAGGGCTTCTCCTCAAGCAGACGCCTCTTCTGCTGCTTTCCCAGGCCATAACCAAGGGGTCGGGTAGGAAGTGGAGCACCCGGGACAGGAGCCAGTGCCTATATGGGATGTAGGCGCTTGCAGGTAGAAGACTAGCCAACTGAGCTATTGCACCAGCTCCCTGCTCCCCACCAAAACTGATTAAAAAAAAAATTGATCTGTTACAATGAGAATGAGATATAGTTTACACTAAGTAAAAATTACCTTCACACATTATGGAGCAGATATTCAAGCTAGTGGTTAAGATGTAGACTGAGGTGATGATGTTGCAGGTAGGGCCACCACCTGTGATGTCTGCATCCGGTACGGGTGACAGGTCATGTCTGGGTTGCTCCAGTTCCAATCCATCCCACACACCTGGGAAAAGCAGCAGAAGATGGCCCACGTGTTTAGGCCCTCACCACTCTATTTGGGAGAAACAGATGAAACAACTCTCTTTTGGCTTCAACTTGAGCCTACCCTAGCTGTAACAGTTCATTTGGAGAATGAGACAATAGAAGGAAGACTCTAACTTGGGCATTCGAATACAACTAATAAATCATAAAAAAAAACTCACATTGGGAATGCAGTGTCCTGTATCAGAATGCCCGGGTTGATATCGTCTCCATTCCCAGTTTTGGATGCCTGCCAATACAAAACCTGGCACCCACATGGAATACCACCCAAATGGGAAACCCAGACTGCATTCCACAGTTCTTGGTCTTGGTCTGGCCTAGCGCTCTGGGCATTTTAGGGGCATGGATCAGGATCTGGGTGTATACCTCTCTCTTCCTCGTTCTCCCATTCCCTCTCTGCCTTTCAAATAATTAAAAGTAATTTCACTATCTTTAAAAATTCTGAAATATAGAAGAACAACCATTTATTTAACTTGTTGATTAGTGGCTTAAAACTAAACCTACATGTACATGTGAATAATGATAGACGATAAACATGTAAATACAATTTTTCTTTGAATTAGCCTGGAAGAAATACGGCGTGAAAAGTCATCTGTAATCCTGCCTCACATTTCTAAATGTGCAGTTAATACTCTATGTGACCGCAACAAAAATCAAAGCCGGCGGAGCACCTGGAAAAACAGTTTTAATAACCTAAAGTCTTTTGTGACTTTCTTAATTACTAATATTCCTGTATAGTATTTCTCCACATATTGGTAATACTCTATTTCATGGACATATCATTTTATTTAGGTTCTTTCCTACTGGGCATTTGGTCTGGCTTTTCCCCACTATCAACTTTTCTGTGATAAAAATTATTGTGATAATAATTATTTTACTGTATTTCAAGTAGGACTGAAATGTAATGGTTTTCATCCAAATAACTGCACCACTAACAGCCGGGACATTTTGAATGTTTCCTTATCATGTTGAACGTCTCCATTGTCTTTGCAACGCAAGTTTGTTGGGATGAAGCACTATGTCATCGTGTAATATTTATATTATCAATGACTAAAGAGGCCTGTGAGCCACTTCTATAGACCATTTTCTGAATTTGGTACTTATATTCTTTGCTTTTCTCTAACTTAAAGGAAATTTATTATATCCTTTGCTTTTCTCTAACTTAAAGGACATTTATTTTTTATTGAGCTTGCTAATTTTGATGCTCTTGGGGATTTTTCTGATTAACCATGACATATATTTGCATGCATTTCCAAGAAGACAGAAGTTGACTCACTACCTAGTTGTTAATTCTTGCTTTTTCTCTGTTTTCTTTGCTATTTGCTCATGTTTCTCCTTTCTCGCTATATTTAATCTGGGGTGCTTCCAAAGACTTGTTGAGATGAAAGGCTAATTTATTTATTTTCTGTATTATGTATTTGGCAAGGATCACGTTTGGTTAATTCACTATTGATGCAATAGTCAGAATGCGGTAGTAAAAATGTCCTTATGAATTAATTAATGGAAATCTTGCAGCACTAATTTCTTTCAAGTTTGGAAACATCCACAGCTAAATTAGAAGGTGTGTCTTTCTCAGTTCCACATGTCACCCAGAAAATCTGGGATTATCAGCTGATTCTTTATTTACCTTTAAGTATTTTGAGCATATTTAGCAGGAGAGAATCAGTTGTTACTGTTATTTATAGTACCATTGAGTACCATAAATTTTGTAAATTCATTTTTAATTAGTAAACTATTGTAAGTTAATTTTAATTAGCAAATCATTAAGGTCTTGGAATGGCTGTTTCACTGTGACTGACATTTTTCTCAGAGCATGTAACAAGGATACATTCCACTAGTCTGAACACTTCACCGTCTTGAAAATGATCAGTTTCTAAATTGCTCATTTTTGAGGAGAAACAGGGTTGCATAGTCTTTACATATTTCTCCTAAGACATTTCTTAGCAACAAAGGGAAACACAGCAACTTTGTAGTTGGAGAAACTTAACAGATACCACTTTCACTCCTGATTTGTTTCAGCTGGGGAATGTGAACATAGAGGCATGGGTGAGATGAAAACGAGAGACGAGCAAAAGCTTTCTGGTTGTACTTTAATTTCATCATTCCCATCTGTAGGACTTAACCCCTAAAGTTTACTTAAACACCCAACTTACTTTAGCTGAAAAAAGGGGAGGGGGTAATAGCTGAACTCCTGCCTCAGAAGGCTGATCCAGGGTGTACATCAATTATTCTCCGCAAAAGTACCTAAAAAGTTAGCATTGCTTAACGCTCCTAACAGGTGGCCGACTCACAAAGGGCACGATTCACAGTGATGCCTCACTTGAACAAAGTCCTTGGACACCCCCGTGGATGCCCTTGGAATCGTAGCAGTGGTGCTAAAACTGCTGAGGACTCTTGTTTGTAATTGTTACTCAGAAGTACTAAGTCAGTAGATGGTGTGATATCATCGGTAAGACGAATCCAAAGAAAATTTAACCCAAAAAAGACAGTTTGATGATGACACAGGAAGTATCAAGGAACCTAGGGAATAAATTCCAGGGCAGGAGTGAATGAGCGGTAAATTTGAAAATCCCATGCCATTCAAGAGTCCTGTGTACCTGGTTGCTGGGACAAACATAGACAACTGGCTTTTTTAAAGTGTGAAGAGGTTTATGGCAAAGGAAACCGTGGGAACTTCTGCCACAGAGAGCAACATCAAAAATGCTGATGACGAAGAAAGGAAATCTATTGGAAGCAAAACTTGAGCCACGCTTGCACCCCATCACAAGGAGAGTCTCCAGCTTTCTTGCAGAACATGCTATGTTTGTGGACTAGCAGTACCATCATCACTCGGCACCTGTTGGAAACTCACAGTGTCTGGCCAAATGTGTTGATTAAGGAGCTGCTTTTTACAGGGTTGCCAAATGACATATACCCTTTCGACATGAAAATCTCTGCTCTGGAAAGATCTATCTCGCGGCTACTGAGTGTGATCTTCACACGGTGAGCACAATTGAACTCTGGATAGCACCTGATGTTTTTCTCATACACTTCTCACATCAATGTCATAAAAACCCACGGCAAAACAGCTTATAGTGTTTAATGGTAACTTTAACTAACAATCTTCAATCCCACACTTGAGTAAACTAGAAGAAGTGAATAAAACACGGAGACTAAACTTAACGACATATGGATGCCGAAAACTGCTGTGACAGTAAATAATGTTCTCAAATGAAGATGAGGCTAAACATTTGTCAACTAGCTAGATGTACAATGTGTGTGTGTGTGTGTGTATATTTCAAAACATCATGGTGTACCAAACAAAAGTAGCTTTATCTGTCAGCTTATAACAATAACATTAGAAAAAAATAGGATAAAATGGGCCTAATTTCCTGGGAAGAACAGACTTCAAAGATGATGACAATGTTTACTTTCAAGTAATACCTTATTGAAGTTAATGGTGCCTTCTTCCTCATACAATCCCACGAGAGTTTGCTTATTTCTCGATCACAGTAATTATCACAATTTGTCTTACATCAAAGCTGTTTCTGAATGTTGGCTATGATCTCATGAAGGGCCTGGTACTCCCTCAAGGAACCCAAAACAAAACATGAGGAACTTATTAAGAGGTAACCTAAAATCTTTGCATTGAAATCTTCTATAAAACTAATAATAATTATGATTACTATTGTGCTAGATCTATTTAGCGACATATCTGATGTGATAACTAAGGTGCCACTCAGGAGGCCCCCTTCTGTGTTAAGGTGTCAGCTCTGCTTCTGATTCTAGCTTCCAGCTAACACACACATTGTGGGCAGCAGATGACGGACAGGCTTGTGTGCTTGAGTTCCTGTCCGTCATGTGCGAGGTACTAAGCAAGTTTCTCACACTTCATTTTGGCCTGGCCCAGCCCCAACGTTTGCAGGCATTTGTGGAATGAACCATTAGGTAAAGGATCTCTCTCTCTCTTTCTCTTTCGACTAAAGTAAAAATAAATATTTTAATTTATTGACTCAAGTGTCATTGATGGGACTATAAAATGTGTCTCACTTTGGAAAATAATCAGATAACTCCCTAAAAATTCACTCATATACACTTCCCGTATGACTCAGCAATCCCACTCTTTTGTTTGCCCCCAAAAGATAAAAATATTTTGTGACAGATCACCCCTGGAACTCGCCCTGCCTACCCCATATGGGAGGCCATAGGACATGGTACACTGTGCCCTTCGCTAAGACCCCAACATGGCCTGTTCACCGGGTGTGCAGCAAGAGCGATGGGCTGCACCCCAGTCTCTCTTTCCTAATCTGTTAGGACTTCTTTTGTAAAGAACTCTAGGAAGTCAAATGTTACATTCATCCTGCTTTTCAGCAGGTAGTGAGTTTGCCCTTGGACTCGGCTTCCTGTGCCTCCTGACCTTTAACTTTATTGGAGGATCCAGAGAGACAGACATATCTGTTAGCCAGTCACAATATTATTGGGTGGAAGCACTGTTGGGACCATTCTGCCCCCTTCTCCTATATAAGCTTGTGACTTCTCTCAAACAAATGGACATCCTTCACTCCCAGTTTATCTCTGGTGTTTCTGCTATGGAAGAACACTGTTGTCTCACCCCTCAATGGTTTCGGAGTCTGCCGGGCAGAAGACTGCCAAGAATATTTTTACATAAAGGTAAGTAGGAAATGTCCATGGCAGTTTGCTTTTATAAGCCAAATACTAGAAAGTTCAAATTCCAACCTTCTGGTGGACAAATGAACAAACCATGATATATTTAACCACAGAATACACCTTAGTGAAAAAGGAAAGAAATACTGCTATGTAACATTGCAGATAAATTTCCCACATTTTGTGCTGAGCAAAACAAGACTGATACAAAAGACCATATGCTCTATGATCTCATTTGTATGATATTCTAGGAAACACAAAACTGTGCTAACAGAAAGCAGATCAGTGGCTTCCAGGGGACAGGAGAAGGAAAGGCAAAATGTGCACATGAGTACAAAAACCCTTCCATGTGATGAGAAACTTGCATTTCTTGGCTATTATGTAACGTTCACAACTCCCTGTAGTTGTCAAAAATTATCACATCGTACACTTAAACCAGGCAAACTTTATTATGTGCAAGTTTCAAGTCAATACATCTAATTTTGAAAGTATAACAATAAGCTCATTGGAACAGGTTCAATGATGCAGTTTCCAGGTCAATTTTATAACTTCTTGATAAAAAGCACTTATTATCCCAACTTTTCCCTGTATGCTCCCAAATGAGGCAATATTGGGGGAAAATTACAGGGGATGTTGTCATCTGAGAAGGAACAATTATTTTGGCTAAAGTGCTTCTACTGAGTCTAAATGAGACTTTTGGTTGTTTCTAGAAGCAAGACAGAAAGATTGGCAGTGGAAAATTAAGTAATCAGAGAATACGCACTGGAAGTCAAAAAGAAACATAACAGGAATGCCATACAGGCTATTGGGAACTATTGAGGATTTCTGGGCCACTTCTCATAAGCTTCTCCCTCATCACCCACCTGCCAGGGTTTTCCCCTGCATTAGTACAATAAACTAGCCCCTCAACAACTCTCACAAGTCCAGCATCCTGCTATTGAAGGGTATTGTGGCATTGTAGGTATAGGCAATGGTAGACTATCTGGTATAATACTGTCAAGGCACATTTAATAGTTTCGTGGGAAGTCCTATTCAGGAGCAGAGATGTGTATTGCAATGTATCTTCATATACTAGTCTATGAGAATATATGTATATACACATTCATCTATATATCTATCTTTTTTATTTTGCATGAATGTTGCCTTATATCAGAAACAATATATAATATTTGTCCTTTTAGAATTGGTATATTTCACTGAGCATAATAGTCTCCACTTGAGGACCCTGCGCGATAGCATAGTGGTTAAAGTCCTTGCCTTGCATTCTCTGGAATCCCATATGGGCATCGGTTCTAATCCCGTCTGCCCCGCTTCCCATCCAGCTCCCTGCTTGCGGCCTGAGAAAGAAGTCAAGGACAGCCCAAAGCTCTGGAACCCTGCACCCACATGGGAGGCACGGAAGAGCTCCTGGCTCCTGGCTTTGGATTGACTCAGCTCCAGTCGTTGCAGCCACTTGGGGAGTAACCATCAGATGGAAGATCTTCCTCTCTGTATATCTGCCTTTCCAATAAAAGTAAATAAACTAAAAAAACAGTCTCCACTTGAGAACATTTTGTTGAAAATGGTAAAGTATCATTTTTTTAATGGCTCAGTAGTATTCCATGAAGTAAATGTGCCACAGCTTCATTTTCCACTCTTCTTTTGATGGGTGTCTGGGTTGTTTCCATGTCTTCACCGTTGTGGATTGTGTTGCTATAAACACAGGGTTGCAGATCATTGTCTCATATGCAGATTTCACTTCATTTGGATCTATTCCCAGAAGAGGGATAGCTGGGTCATGTGGCGGATCAATTTTCAGTTGTTTTAACACTCTCCATGCTGACTTCCATAGTAGCTGCCCACAACTACTCCCTACAGTGGAGTAGGGGACCTTTCTTCCCACATGCATGCCTGCAGGTGTTGTTAGTAGGTTTCCAAATGTAAATTATTGTAAAGAATCAAATGAGTCTATGCTAACTACCAGCATCGACGGAGGCGTTGTTGGGTCTTCATGAGATACGTGCTGCTATCACCCTCATCTTCGAATGAAAGTGAATCATGAGATTGAAACCCTTGCTCTCAGGTGAAGCTCAGAGACTCCTAACCGGGTTGTGTGACGCAAGAGCTGAACGTGAGCCACCCTACCACAGTGTGCAGTGCGCAGCACAGAGTGTGTGCTTTCTCTCTCTGAGGACACTCCAGTTTACCTGCAAGAAGGTCCCTGGTACTGGATTGATCTCCGTAACTGAGCTGTGAGCGTCTCTAAGCTGCCTGATCAGTAGACATTAGATGCAGTGAAGTCTTAGCACCTGAGGGTTTTGATGAACGTTTAATTTCCAAAAAGACAATCCACCGAGCAAGGAGTAAAAAATAAGTTATTTCCTGTGACATGTCGTTTGTTCCCACAGTCTTCTTAACTCGCTGCCTCTCTGACCCCTTTCGTAGCAGACTGACAAAAAGATGCACGGTATATGGCACAGCATATCTCAACTTCATTATTTCCTCATAGCAAAGACTCGAAACTGTAATGTGTGAGAAGGAAAAGGTGCCAACATGACATTTACTACTGCTAATATGAATCTGATTAATTCTACAAGAAACATCTTAACTCTTTGCGTTCTTCAAGAAGTGAGCTGTTTGGAAGCAAACAGGATACTTTTACCAAAGCAAGTGGAGCACAGAATCCTTTGGGGATGAAATCATTTCTTTCCTGTCTTTTAATATTGTGCTGAGAAAGAAAACTTTTTCTGGAAAAAAAAAGCAGGGGAGGTGAGGCACTTTTCAGTCTTCTGCTCAGGTCCAACTGAGTCCTTCAGCACAGAGTGGAGCTATGCTCACAAGGAGAAGACAGGGCAAGGTAGACGCCAAGGCCACCAAGAGCAATCTAACTGCTTTCCAAAGAACGGTAGAGCCGATATTTGTATTTTATTGACTACCCAGAGTGTTCTTCACTGCCCCATGGCCTGAGATGTGTGTTCAAAAAAGATTCCACATTTCCGCAATCTTGTACTTGAAATTGCTATTAAGAAGAAAATGCCAAAAGATGACTCACGCTTTCCACTGAGGGGCTCCTAAGGCTAAGGAAATACACTCCATATCATGACCTTAAAAATAAAGTAAAATAAATAAATTAGCAACACTTCAGGTATTGTATAAGATGATTAGCCCATAAGGAAAAGAATAAAAATGGCAGCTTATTCTAGAACTATTTTCAACACAATAGTCTCATTATGGAAACTCCCATTTCTGCTACATCCACTTCTGTTTTACTTTCTCTAATGTTTTTTCTTTTCTTCACAGCACCCACACATCAAATACGTTGATACACATTTAAATTTTTGTTAGTGTTCATGAACTATTGGCAATAACGATCAGAGTTGCTAAAATTATTTGCAACCATCTCACTCAAAATCTTACCTTCTCTTACAAGAAAGAAAGAAGGAAAGAGAGAAAGAGAGAAAGAAAGAAAAAATTCCTTCATTAAATTTCTTTCTTGAAAGTTAAATATTGTACTTCAGTTTGATTCCCCTCCTGACAGATTTGGCTAAAATGTCAAACATTTAGAAGCTGTGAAAAATACCATAGAATGTGTTGAATAATATATTACCAGAAAAATGTTTCGCATTCACACACACACACACACGAAATAGAAAAAGAAAGAAACAAAACTGACTCAGAGATTAAAAACATGCATTTCATCATGTCTGCCTAATCTTTTCCTTATGTATAGAGCATGTGTATACCTGGAGAGCTTGGCAGATTTAAAGAACAGAACTATTTTGCAAGGTTAGGCTAAAAATTATCTTTCTAGAATCTTCTCTTTTTGATGAAAGTAAAAAGTAGCTACTTTGTGGCTCCGTCAATAGTGTGCATCTTGGAATGTTATCCATTTTATAATTCCGGTCAGGAGGATAATCATTAAATGTCTATGACAGCACTGAAATGGGGAGAAAGCCGGAGTTTCCCATAAGGAGAAATGTACTTCAAAAAGTTCGTTGTCAAGTGAAAGTGTTTACTTAGGGGCAAAAACAGTTTTGAAATTCACACCTGTTTTTTTTTTTTTTTTTTTTTTTGCTCATTTGTTTGTTTTTTATGTGTTTTTTCTGGGTCCTCCTTAAAGACCCCTCATACAGTTGAGCAAAGAAAGAGCAAAGCAGCAGTTTGGAGCTAAGGCGAAAGTGTCCTGTGGAAGGTAAGTGGCACTTGCCATCCCTTCCCAGTGACCCAAGTCTCAAGGCCACAAACAACTGGGAATGCAGGCAAATGACACATGGGTTAGGTCCTCAAATGTAAACACATAAGCCAGAGGTGCCCACGCTACTTCTATTTTAAACTAAAATGGTTAGTTGAAACTCTGAAAGAGCCTTTGTGTATGAAGACACAGGCGGATGCCAGGGCTTGTGCCCAGCCTGCCATCAGGTAGCTGTGTGTGTCCCAGGAACCACTCACCTGGCACCTGTGTGTCGACTTGTGTAGTCTAAATTGGCTTTGGCCAGGATGAGTAACAAAGGGACTCCTCTGTGGCCCTTTTTGGAGAGCCACTAAGGAAAGGCAGGAGTTGGGAAGAGGTATAACTTGACCATGGATGCTCACAAAAATTCAGGAGTACCTCTGTTTTCCAATCATAAAACTCCCCACATTGAATAATGCTGAGAAATCTGCTGGTTCCATTTCTTCTCTTCATCTGTTTGCCTCTCCTGGTTACATTTGTTAATACTTCCTCAAAGTCGCAGGCTGTAATGCCCTTGTTGTGCTCAACCAAAGGGAACAGACTTTTTTTCCTTTTTTTTGCAGGATGGAGAGAAGTTGACTTTGGGTGGGAAAACACTGCCTGTACTTGCTGCTTCCTGCCTACAGTCAGAGACTAAACTTCTCCAAGAAAAAAAAAAAAAAGGAGCGGGGGTTGGGGTGGGGGGCGGTTTGGGTATTAGAGGGTGGAGGTGGGGCAGGGAGAACCCACAGTCAGGGGAGCTAGCGAAAGGCTTATCTGTCTTTCTCCCTGGCACGTGAAAGCTCCCAGCTCAGCACGCCGTGTGTCAAATCTATCATTCCGTATGTCAGCAACCATTATTCCCTCTTTTGTCACCAGTTTTGACCAAAGGATGAAAAATTGCTGTCTTGCTCAGACAAAATTATAGCTGGGGGGATGAAAAAAGGCAACTCCAGTAAAGAGGAGTAGGCCAAGGTGAAACACAGGGAGACGCTTCTCAGATTAGGTCTGGGTTAAGGGAATATTGATCTGTGCGCTAAAAACTGTTGATCTCTCTGAGTACAGATGACAAATGGTGGCAAACAAACAAACAAAACAAAACAAAAACAAAAAACCCTGAGTGTCTCCAAGGACATTTGAGCTGCTTTGAGTTTTCTGTTCCTACGGGTTGGGTTTGTGGGTTTCTGCACTGGGGATTTCAGCAAAAATAAGCAAATATTAAACAGAAATGAGGCAGCCACAAAAATGGTACAGAGGAAACCTCAGGGAAGAAGACCAACCCAGAAACTGGGCAATATACACACATTCAATAGCAGGAACTGTGAAAATATGAAGTACTACTTGTCTCTGTCCCTGAGTTCTTTTATTTTTACGAAGCATGCTGAGGGCTAGATTGTTACAAGTAGGAGAGAAGTGTTTTTGTGCAAAGTAGGTATCCTCAATTATGGCAGGTTAGGCAATTAAAAAAAATCAAACCACATATAAAGTATGATGATGACGTTCACAAACCCACAAATGAAAGGAACTATAGAAGCTTGCATTCATTAAGCAAATACAGCATGACAAGGCATAAATTCAAATTGTTTAGTGGTTTGAGCAATTTTTCCCAACTGTTGTAACTGAATTCCAAGTATGGCAAGGGAACAGCAGGGCATAGAATAACAATAATAACATGAAATAACTAATTGTTTTCTATTCAGAAAGAATGTGAAAATAACCAAGAACAGGGTCACAAATTCTGTACATGCTGGTTGGCATTCTACTCCTTCAGTCCCCCATTCATGATTTGGGGTTGTTATTTTACTTTTGTTAAATACTCATGTGAAAGGCAGGGGAGCACGTAGACAGAGGCAGGCATACAGAGAGAGCCTTGGTTCACTGGTTCACTTCCACAGTGACTCTTCGGTACAAGCTGGGCCAGAGCCAAAGTTGGGAGACAGGATTTGCGTAAGCGGAAAGAGTCAGCAACCAAAGCTTGGTATTGAACCCAGGCATTTTGACATACAGGTATTAGCCAATGCTTTAACTACAAGCTCAAATGCGCACCCTTGGGTGGGAGACTGCTCATTCACTTAAGGTACTTAAAGTACCTTCTTTGAAAATTTGCTATCTCTTCTATCTCACAGCGTGTCAGCAAAACAAATGTTATCATTACTTTTTCCCTTCACATTTAACATGTTTTAAAAAGAATATCTTCTTTCCAATCCAGCCTGACATGAAGCCCTGGGTTGCTTGATACAGTCTTCTCCTTGCTCATGAAACCAGTTTTTCTGCCTCCTTCGCATCATTCACTTGGCCAGCTCTTACAACATGTTTCAGCTTATAGTTAACTTCATATCCATACGACATTTTAATTCAACCCATCCTTTCTCAAGACATTATTAAGAAATTCTCACTACATCCTCTCATGGCTTCTTATTTTATTTTCTCATTATCTGTTTGCTATAGTTTTCCTATATTCGTGAGTGAATGTATTCATTGAATCTATTACATGACAACTGCTTAATGCCTAATTAGGAATATCTTACCATAGAGCTGCAGTTTAATGGGACTGAAGGGCCATCATGTGAAGAGTGTGTCTGTCTTGTTTACATAATAGAGGCAACCCCTCGCCCACCCTATCCAGTGCCTTGGCTTTCCCAAAGAGGAGAGTCTTGCATTTGGGCTTCCTAAGTCAAGTCGCTGCTTGTGAAGCCAACATTCCATATGGGCACAGTTTTGAGTTCTGGCTGCTCCATTTCCCATCTAGCTCCCTGATAATGCACTTGGGGAAAGCAGCAAAAGATGACCCAAGTGTTTAGACCCTTGCATCCATGTGGGAGATCGGGAAGAAGCCCCAGGCTCCTGGCTTCAGCCTAGCTGAACCCTAACAATTACAGCCATTTGTGGAGAAAAACAGCAGAATGAAGATTGTGTCTCTCCTGTTGTGGTGTTTTCTTTCTCTGCAACTTGGCCTTTCAAGCATTTGTTTTTTTTAAAGAAGTTGATAAATGAATAGTTGCTGAGTGAATCAAACATAAACACTTTAGAAACTCCATGACTACTTGTAGGCAAGACTGTTGATTTGAGAACAGATGCAGGAGTGAGGGGCCGAGTGTTCCCGCTTTGCCTTTGTGCTGTCAGGGAACGCACCACAAAGGCTTTGCACTAAAGGAGCTCAGAGCTGAGGGCGTCTGTTCAGCGTGTTCTTCCAGGACTCAGGATATGTGGCCACATTTTTCAGATCTCCTGTTCTGAACATTTTGAAATTTTGAGCACGACTGGATTGTGTACTTAGACACTACAGTAACTGACAGAGTAAAGCTCGTATTTACATTGAACATGGCCAAGCCTGCCCCACCCCACGCCCCTGCAGAACCTCCAAGGACACCTAATGCATCAAAAGGTTTGGTGGAATAGAACATTCAAAAATTATTGGTAAACTGGATGAAAACCATGGTAAAGTTTGGTTATAAGATCATTCTTTAATTGCAGTAGAATGATTGTGTAGCTCAGAGTCCGTTAATGAAGCTGATTCTTAAAACCCCTTAGTTAACTCCCATATTGTTTGTATACAAATAAACTGCTTTCCTCCAATTAAAACAATGTATCTGCACATGCTCTTTCACAGAGCAAAATGCTGACGGGTTAAACAATGACTAGAGTTCAAAAATTTTATGTCTTATTCCCATAAATACAATTTTCACTGTTTTCTTCTTCAAAATAAAGCTAGAATTGACACAGGAAGATCATCAAAGCCATGTACCCATGCTTGGGTGAGTTCTTCTGTCTTGTTCTTCCGAGGGTATCTGTTCTCATCCTCTTCCTTCAGCCTCTGCCGTTAATTCTCCTTCAGATGCTTTCAACAGGAGTTTTAGTTCATTTGAAACATACTAGTTTTCAACCCTAACTAAAAAAATTAGTTACAGTATAAAAAGAAGCCTTCACAGCAACTGCTCTTCGGGGTTTTTTCTTTTTTTAATGTTTCACAGCATACTTCTGAATTAATTGCCCCTGAAAAGTAAATGCTAATAATAACTAGTGGTATAATTCAAAGAGTCCAAGATTTATAGTTCAGACGTCCCATAGTCAGATTTCTGTGGGAGGATTACAGCCTTTGTGGTCTCTGCCTGTGTGATTTTTGGCATGGAACTTCGTCTATCTGCATCTCATTTGCTCATCTACAAACACACATTTCTGACATGCCAGATTAAATTTAAAGTAAGTAATACATATTAAGTGTCTACTTACATAGTATGTGACAAGAGACACATCAATAGATTGCTATAGGTAGTTATGCATGTTTACAATTCTGTGCTTGTTGAAAATTTTGCACAAACTCCAGACAAGCTTTCAAAACAACCTATGGTTTCAAAAATGTTTTTAACTAAAAGTGCATTTTCATCATATTCATTGCAAAAGCTAAATAATTGCCTATGATAAGATTTCCTCTCTTCATTAAAATGATATCGTAGATAATGCAAATTAAAGTATTAGATCTCATAAATGGTGAAATACGGAACACGCACAGTTGTTTTGTATTAATAAGAAATGTTTGCTCTTAATCTACTTGAAAATTCTGTGTCTAACACATTGTCAGGATGCTATGAGAAGTATTAATAACTCCACATTTTCAAATCATTAGCTCTAAAGTTACATTCTGAAACAAAATGAACTAACTTCAGATGGACTTGGAGGTATTATTAGCACATGAGGAAGAATTTCAGTTTCGGTCAGAAATTTGTTCTCCACCATTAACATTTTCCTCAGATGTATACATTTATCTTGATTGTTTTGGGATTCATTTCTTATTTTAATTTCCAAGGTGGACACGCAGAGATCCTCCATCTGCTGATTCATTTGTCAAATGTCTGCAACAGGCAGTGCTGGGCCAGGCAAAGGCTAGGAGATCAGCCCCCGTCTCTAACATGTGTGAAAAAAACGACCCACCAATCTGATGTTTCCTACAGCCAACGTATTAATAAGAAGCTAGAATGGGGAACTGAGTCGCACCTGAAAACAGGAAACCCAAACATGGGGTGCAGGAGCTCCAGCTGGTATTTTAGCTGTCATTGCGGAACACGCACCTGGATCCTCTTAAATTCTTTTCTAATTCTCCCACTTCCTGTTTCTCTCCTTCATGCTGATTTCTCTTTCGCTTCTTTCTCTCCACTTTTTTCCTCCTTCACTTCTTTCTGTTTTCTTCCAAAACATTTCTACCTTATCCAAAAAGATATTGGGATGTATCAAAGAAGAATTAGTCAAAACAATCGAATTCAGATATTTTCAACAAGACTAACATGAAAGCCTGTGTGAGGTGAAAGGAAATGATTGACCCTCAGCTGCAGCAGAACTTCCGAACTCTTCCATTGACAGACCCCAAGAGGCAGCAGGTCTGCTGGGGAGCAGGTCAGATATAAAAGACACGATTATGTGGAGAGCTCTGATTGATATGAGGCAGAGCCATCAACCAGGCGAGAGGTCAACTCAACAGAATCCCAATTTAAGGAAATGATGGAGTGATCAGTTTAGCTCACTACTGGCACAGTGTCAGGAATTGTTCATCAGGCCAGGCAAACAAGGGCAGGTGGACGAGAGTAAAGAGTGAGCTGGAAGGGTGAGTGGAAGCTAGCCAGGCACTTGTCGGACGCACAAACAGACACAGACATACTACGAAATGCACTTTTAAGTTAGGTTTTCAGTATTCTAAGAATAGGACAGGAAATATACAAGATAACAGGAGAAACTTGCAGTGCCAGACAGTAAGATAAACAAACATAATGTTTTACCACAAAAATCAAAAAAGGAAGGAAGAGGGATAATTTCAATTCTATCTTTAGTCCCTCCTTCACTCACCCAAGCACAACACTTAGGCACAACCACCCACTGGCCAACACAAACAAAGCAATGTTGTGGAAAGGAGGATCTGGAACTACAGTTCTCTGTTGCAACTTACCCTGTGACTCTGGATAAACCTTTCAACATACTTCCATCTCAATTTTACTAGCAAAAAAAGAAATTACAAACTGCAGGTTAAGGCTGTTTTCTGCCCTTTCCAACCTTTAAATTGTTTTTTTTTTTTAAACCCCAAAATAGTTCAATAACTTATTAGAATAACGGAGAAAGTTCTTTGCTCAAAGATTGTTTCAACAATTAAGAGAGAAAAATACCGGGTCAGTCTCTCCGTTGCTTTGGAACTGACAGTCTGTAATGGCTCAGTAAAGACGGCCCCACTTGTCCTCCTTCAAGACTCCCAGTAACTAGGAGATACTTCCAGAAGCTCGTGTTTACTTGTGCACAGCCAAATAAACCTCTGGCTGCAAAGCAAGCATCCTATATGGGCAGCAGTTCAAATCCCAGCTGCTCCACTTCTGATCCCGCTTCCTGTGAATCCATTTGGCAAATCAGAAGTACTTGGGAACCTGCACCTGTAAGGGAGACTCAGAGGAGTCTCTGGTTCCTCACCTCCCACTGCCCCAACTCCAGCCATTGCAGCCTTTTGAGGAGTTAACCAATGGATAGAAGCTTTTGTTTCTATCTATCTATCTCTTACCCATATATTCCTGCTTCTCTAAAACTCTTGCAATAAATTACAAATTCGTATTGGAAAAGAAAAAGGAAAGGATAAGTTAATTTTGTGCAATCTTTTTAAATCCATGAGTAGTTTTTTTTTTTGATAGCATATATTTCCCATGTTTTCAAAGACAAGCCCATGCGTAAATCTCAACGCTTATGTGGGTTTTTTTCTTTTTTAATTTTTGATGATGTTTACATACTTGATCAGGTTGAGAAAGATCAAGAGTTAGGGAGGGCCCGGCGGCGTGGCCTAGCGTCTTAAGTCCTTGCCTTGAAAGCCCCGGGATCCCATATGGGCGCCGGTTCTAATCCCGGCAGCTCCACTTCCCATCCAGCTCCCTGCTTGTGGCCTGGGAAAGCAGTTGAGGATGGCCCGATGCATTGGGACCCTGCACCCGCAAGGGAGACCCGGAAGAGGTTCCAGGTTCCCGGCTTCGGATCGGCGCGCACCGGCCCATTGCGGCTCACTTGGGGAGTGAATCATCGGACGGAAGATCTTCCTCTCTGCCTCTCCTACTCTGTGTATATCTGGCTGTAATAAAATGAATAAATCTTTAAAAAAAAAAGAGTTAGGGAAAAGTGGGTTGTGATCATTATTTCCAAAATTTCTTTTGCTCGTTCCTGCATCAGGGGGAAAGTGGAGATAATGGGAGAAGCTACACCCAGCCTCCCAGCCACTGCAGTCCCCGGACAGCAGGAACGGCCAACCGACATGAATCCAGGGTCCTACGCTGAAGCACACACTGAGGGTTCTGCCCAGGGGCTTTCAATAGTTCTGAAATACTATCAGTCTTATCCATCCAAGGATGAGGAAAATCTTCCAATGTCCATTGGCTGACTTATTCGACCTGAGAGTCTCCATTTGCCCAGATATATGTTGTGTTTGTTGAGTTGGGATAGTTGTCCAGTTTGTTCTGTTCTCCTCCCTCTGCTATGGTATCGAATGGCCTCTGCAGGCCGCAGTGGGCTGCCATATCCTCTGTGTGCATCAGAGCCTGCTGTCCACTGCTCCATCTTTTCCAATGAGGAGGACAAGTTCTTGCATTCAGTCCCAAAGACCCAGGCCAGGCAACCCGGGCCCCATCAGACGCAGCACCTCCAGAAATCACATACCTAGCATTGACCATGCAGGCAGGCCTAAGGACCTGAAATTTCAAAACTTTTTAAATTCCATTTTTCATGAACTTTTTGAACTACCTATAGTTTTTGAAAATACACTTGTTAGATACAGCATTTGTGCAAATGGCCAGAAAATTGAAGCAATCAAATGCTCAACATTTTCAAAAGTTTATTTTGAAGAATGTCCTGGTTGTCTAAGCTAATTGGCTCGAAGCAATAGCAGGAAATAGTTAAATTTTCACTTCTTACCCAAAAGCAAATGCCATATAAGGGTATAAAGGCAATCTCTAATGCTGTCTTTCTCTTCATCAAAAGTGACATAAGACTTTTTTCAGAGTATTTAATGGCTATTAATTTTTTTTACTCACTAATTACTTATTAAAGAGACAGAGAGGGAGTAGGGAAGAGAAAAAAGAAGAGAAAAAAAAAGATAGAGAAAGAGAAAAACAAAACAAAAAAATTCCCAGCTGCTCATCTGCTGGTTCGGTCTGAGTCAGAAGCGAGTAAAGGTGAGTCCAGGAGGCAGACACTCAAAGCCATGTGAGAGCTCTTAATAATAATTCCGCATATCAGACACTCAGTGCCACCATGGAGCTGGCAGAGCCCAGCCTCTTGCCTGCCTTCACACTGCTGGAGTGAAGCCGAGACTCAAGAATGACCATATTTAGCATGCAGGTGTCTCAAAGGGCGTCTTAGCCATTCTGCCCACGTGAAGGGCGTTACATCAAGAAGAAACATATACGGCATGTGTAATTTGCCTCACTTCTCTTCACCTCGACTTTCTCCTCTGTGAAAGTAAATAATTTGTAAGAATAATTAAAAGTCACTGATCAAATTACATCTTTAATTATTGAATCCTTTACATAAGATGCGATTAATGAGTACCTCTTGTTTCTAACACTGAAGAATTCAATTGCTGGTTTAAATGAATTCATTGGTGGATTAAATGGTAAATATTACTTTAAAATTTCCAGTTACATAAAAATGCAGCAATATTCATTACTTTTAGATTGATTTATGTTTTTGCAACAGAAGCAATTTCATCAATTGTTATTTTAGTCTCAACAAGTGTTTATCTCTGTTACGGCCTGGAGATTAAATAGGGCTCTTAGAAACCAGACCAAAAAATTGGTGTTCAGGAATTCCTTTTAGAATCCAATGAAAGCAATGGAACAATTTTCTTTCATTTTTAAGATTTATTGTTTTATTGGAAAGGCAGATACACAGAGAGAGGGAGACGCAGAAAGAAAGATCTTCTGTCTACTGTTCTCTGCCCAAGTGGCTGCAGTGACGAGAGCTGAACCGCCTGAGAGCCAGGAGTTTCTTCCAGGTCGCCCATGCGGGTGCAAGGTCCCAAGGTTTTGGAACTTCCTCCACTGCTTTTCAGGCCACAGGACCATCCTCCACTGCTTTTTCAGGCCACAAGTAGGGAGCTAAATGAGAAGTGGGACAGCCAGGACACAAACAGGCTTCAATATAGGGTCCCAGCAAAATGCAAGGTGAAAATTTAGCCACTAAACTATTGCCCAGGAACAATTTTCAAATTGTGTGCTTACATGTAAATATACTATAAACACACACACGCGCGTGCCTCCTTAAACGTTCTGTACTTGTGGCTCTCATTAAAGATGTGCTGATCCAAAGGCTAAAATTCACTGAGCCACAGAAAGTATCAGAATGCAACTGCCTCCCATCTATTCTGAAGGGCTTTAAGGGATTCAGGCTATGAATTGATTACTTAAATGTTCATTGACTAAATACAGCCGGGCTTTGATATCTGCGGGCTGTTCATCCATGGATTTCAACATGTGTGGAAGATATTGGGGAAAAAGCACTAATTAGGTCTACATGGTTATATTCATTCAAAACTCACCCAGAACTTTCATCGTCCTTATTCGGTAAGCAATACATTGTGACAAGAAGGAGATCCTGTAAAATGATGTTTTTGTGGCAAAGCAGGATTCACATCTATACCAACACTTGATGTGGCTTGCAATCCCCAACCGTAGGCCACATGGCCTGCCACCCCCTTTTCCGTCTCTCTGGAATAAGGCCCTGCTGTCTTGACCTTGACGCAATCAGGAACTGAATGCGTTCCCTCAGAATAATTGATTGCCTAAATAAAAATTAGCTCTTCCTGTTATAGTGTTCAGTGTATTTGCATGTTTAGAAACAAAAATTCTTAAGTGCATCAAATTTTAAAGTACTAGAAGTCTAGTTTCTGATTCAAATAAAATGCTAAGTAAATTTCAGGTAAATAACTAATATAAACCATCCAAATTCTTCCATGGAATTCTTCAGTGGAATAATGCTTTTTTTTTTCTGATATGCCCTGTACATTAAAATCAGCTCTGAATAAATATTTTTGCAAAAGAATAAGTGAGTTTAAAACATTGATGATGGCTATATAATATATATTTTTGAATCAGCTTTTGTTGTTGATTAAGAATTTAAATGCCAAATTGAGTGAAACTAATTTCATTTAAAAATGTATATTGAGTACCTGCCGTGTGGCAATTACTGGGCGAGCTGCTGGAATAGAATTACCCAACCTGAAGAAATATGCAAAAGAATTTTTCCAGAAGCCTCTGATTAAAAATAAAACTTTCTCTTCCAGAGTTATCTCAGATCTGATTTAAAATGTGCTGTTTTAAGATGCATTATAAACTGTCAGAATTCATGGTTATGAAAAGGGATTTCCATATATATCTAATGACTTGGAATTTGTGTTTAATCTAACAAACCACACTGACTATTGAATTTGTGTGTCTGTGAATATAAAGATTTATTGTCCCTGGAGGGAATTATTGACCTGAACATCTTATCAGTCAATATTTACCTCTTGGGCCAATAAATCTTGATATAACCTCATGAAAGTCAATATCTGTTTAATAGTATACATGGAAATCTGTAATAGCTTGATTACAGGTTTCAATGTCATACTGACTAGTGCCCCCCTTCACATCCAAGGGACATTGAATCTTTTTTTTTTTCAAAACACATACAGTATTTTGGCTCCTGTGAATCACTTGCTATCAACCTAATGCTGGGTTGAAATTTTCATATCATTCTTTAATTCTCTTTTACATATAAGTCTGGCCTCTTCAATCAACTCGTAAGCTCCTGTGAATCCTGAGACTAATTTAATGCTTTTGTGGTTTTACTCTTTGCTTCTAGCACAGCTCTTCATCATTATAAATAAAACAGATCCTCTGGCCAGACAAGTCTTCCAGCACACAGTCCCCTAGAGGTTACTAACTAAGTTAGTGCCCCTGCAGCATGCACATCTCAAAATATCTCTCAGACAGCCATGATTCAGTATCATAGCTTTTCAAAACAGCAGAAATTAATATTGAATAATGAGTGCAACTACCTCTTACGCTGAGAAGTCAGAGAGTTGAGGCCCATCAGTTGGTACAGATTTTAAGTGCCATGCCACATACAATCGTGCCATGACCATATACGACTAATTTATAGGAAATAATAGTTGTTGTCCAACAAATATCTGTTGGCCATGCTCCCAAATTCTTAACTACAGAAATAATTTTTTATTGTTTCATGTGCAGTTTCTAAAACATTGAAAATATTTACCAAGTCTCCCATCCAAGTACTACGCATGTGCCACCCTGCTTAGCTCCTGTGATCAAAGGATCCTGGATACATTTAGGATGGTATGATTGAAGAGGGCCTGTTAATTAATCCACATCCATGGAGCCAGCCAATCCTTGATGAAGACACTGAGAATGTAGAAGAAAAAAGGAGATAAATAAATGGTGCTGGCAAAACTGAAAGTAATAAATATGCAGAAAAGCTAAACTAGATTCCTGCCTCACACAATATATAAAAACCAGCTCAAGATAGATCAAAGACCTAAATTTAAGACCAGAAAGCATGAAATTACCAGAAGGAAACCTAGAGGAAACACTTCGGGATATTGGGTTAGGCAGCAATTTTTTCTTGGTTAAGACCCCAAAAGGACTGTAACAAAAACAAAACTAGCCAAATAAAAATATATTAAACATAAAAGCTTTTGCCAAGAAAATGAGACAATAGAGTGAAGAGACATATGACAGAATGAAAGAAAATGTTTTCAAGGCATATGTCTGACAAAGAACTAATATCCAGAATATACCAGAAACTTGAAAATCAGAATCACATTTAAACGTCATCTCACTCTTTTACAATGGCTACTGCTTAAGAAATTAATAAGTTAAAATTAAAAGCAGAAAGTAGCATATACTGGCAAGGATTTGGAAAAGGAATAATTTCACAAGTTGTTGGTGGGAATTTAAATTAGTACTATTCTACCAATTGCAACAGAAATGATCCCAACTAGAGACCATTATATTCAGTGAAATAAACCAATCACAAAGCGACAAATATCAAATGTCAAGGCAACCTCCATGCAAAATGCAGGCTCTATAGAAACAAAGGAAAACGTGCATGTACAAAGAGCCATCTAAGTGAGCTGTACAACAGAGACTATCTTTCAAAAAAAATGAAGATACACTGCATTACGCAAGCTACTCCTGAATCAAAGATGCATTGCCAATGCAACTGTTAAATCCACATTGACAGTAGGATGGCGGATTGTCTGTCATTGTCCATGCCTAAATATCAGGATTCACTTAAGTAGCAGAATGATGGTTTTATGACATTTTTTGAAAGATTACACTATTGAAATAGCATAGGCGAGATAAGTGAGGGAGGGAAATTGGGGAGGAAGTGAGGGGAAATACCTGAGCCTAAGGAACTATATTGTAAAACAAATAAATAAACCATTTCTTAAAAGAAAACATGAAGGTCACTTAGAAACGACAGGTGCAGCTATCATGCAATGCAGCAAGTCTTTCACTAGGTATATCTCTGAAAGACATAAAACCAGGGTAAATGAGAGTCACCTGATCTGCCACTTCCCTTCAACACTGTTCACAGCGGGCAAGATAGGAAATCAACACAGGTGTCCAACCTGAGACGGCTGGATACAGACAACTTAGAAAACAAAACGAAATACTATTCAGTAATCAAGAATGAAACAAAATGGGTGGAGTTGGAAGACATCAAGGGAATTGAAGTAGTTTGACAGAAGGACAAATACCATGTGTTCTCTCTCCTTTGCAGGAGCTAAGAAGCAAAACAAAAACACATTAGTGCCTAGAATGGTTAATAAAGATAGAAATTTAGAAGTTTAGATTTTTTTTTAACAGAAAGGAAAGTTTATGTGGTTCATTAGTTGTGACAAATACACTAACACGAGAGGGTAATAATAGGGACACCTGGGTTGGATTGTGGACTATATGGGAGCTCTATAATATTTCACAATTTTTGCTTTGTAAATTTAAATTTATTTGGAAACATAAAGTTCTACTAGAAATAAATGACTGCAGGGATAGTATTCAACCTAACCATTAAAATATTATTGAGGATACCACCATTCCACACCACAGTATCTGAAACCGAAACTGGGCCCTGGCTCCTGAATCCTGCTAGTACAGACGTGGAAGGAATTTATGATAACTCAAGTAATTAAATCGCTGCTTTGCATGTGGAAGGCTGGCATTGTGACCCGGGCTCCTGGCTTTAGCCTCTGATACTGATTGTTGCCAACATTTAGGAAATGAACCAGTTAGTGTGAGTGGTAGTTACCTTTCTCCGACTCTCTCTTTCCATCTCTCTCTCATTCTCAGTGGCTGTGTACATTCTAGTCATATCAATAGCATCCATGCACTTGATTGTCTGAATGAAAGCTGTAGCAGGTTTAACAAGCTGAGCCTGATATCTGTATTTATAACATGATTGCACTGGCCATTCGGAAATAAAATGCATGTTCAGAGTGTGGAATCGTCCATATTTTCCAAGAGCATGCAATCCAGACTTCCAAGATCAACATACTTTGAGAACTCATGTAGCCATGATCAGTAGTGAGTCTGGCTTTCTGATCTATCCATTTATGCAAGTGCAGCCCCTGAGATCATAGCAGGGCTGATATATTCTCAATGGAAAACATTTCCCTTTGGGCTGCGTAGCTTTTATGACTCATTATTAGGAAGTGAATTCTCTCTGCTAATGTGATAAGGGTCAGGAAATGTAAAAACATGCTACCCTTCTCCACCAGTTCAATGGCTGTGGATGAGAGTAGCATTAGCTCTGACTCTAGCAATTGGCAGAGGGTTTGGACATGAGAGAGAATTGAGGTCTAAACCTACAGGTAATGAGAACCGACTAGCATAAACAGACTAGACATAGTTTGTACATAGATGCTGAGGAGACCTCAGTACTGTCTCCTGCAGTGTACATGTCTCCAATATTCTAAAGCATATCCTATACATCACACTCCACTCAGCCTGACCATTTCAACCTGTATGATGGATGAGACTACTTACCAATGTAGTCACAAAGCACATTCACCTAAGGTTAACAACAGCTGGGTGATTGTACTTCCTATAAACGATGCCCATTTGTAAGAACGCAGCTGAGAGGAACACATTATCCAATGAAAAAATGTCACAGGCCAGCATTTCTAACCTTTCTGAAAGTATCATTAACTCCTTTCCAGTGAGCAGCAAATGTGTGTCATCTGAAGAAAGGAAAAAAATCCCAAATACTCCAACATTCAGTCACAAGATAGTGATGTCTACAAAGTGATGTTTGGTTAGCCTTTGGGAAGGTGTACATCGGATTAGTAGAGGGACTCAGGGTTGTGTTGAAAAAAATACTCTTTGCTGCTGAGTTGACCCTGCCCGTATCAGTCCCCGGCTCTGTCATGGAGGTCTCTAGGAGAAGCTCAGAAAAGAGAGGGGATACACCCTGAAGCCATGGTTATTCTAGGAATGCGTAATTTTAGGAAATGGTCCATCTTTCAAGGCATTTTGTGACAAGCACTAAGTTGCCTCTTCATAATGCATCATAAAAGCTACACAGCCCAATGGGAAGTGTTTTCCATTAACAGTACCACAGGGTTCAAGATCTCATTCATTAGCTGATGGTTAAAGACCATTCTGTTCCACATGGGACAGCCCAAACCTCTACCGTTTGAGCTGGGAAGGAGTCATCCTCTGACAGAATCATGTCTGGGTATCCTATTTCTTGACAATGTTCAGCAGTTTGGACGCTTGGACATCGAATGCCTTTGACTTCATTATGATGTCTCCTGTGAAGATTTCAGTGCTAGCAAAGGCGGGCATCACTTCACAGCCTCAGGAGCCGTTGCTTTGGAGGATGCTTTGCTGATTCAGTCTTGCAAGGACGGAAGGCATTTGTGGCGATCATCTCATAATGCGCTCCTAGTGATACTCAGCCTCCCCAATTTCCCTTCTGTCTACACATCAATTCATTTAACTGCACCCACATATCACCCAAGGGCTTGCTCATAGATCCCATTCTTTCCTTCTTTGTTTTATTTTGACATGGGCACTTATTTAGTTTTCCTCTGATTTTAGACTTGCAACTCCAAGTTGTCTCTTTTCAAGATCAAAAATAGATTATGCTTCAAGTTGAGGATTTCATGAAGGTTTTTCTCAACAGGTGTGTCATCAGCCAGACCAAAGGCCCATGACTCTGCCACAAAATAACACTGCCATCCAGGAGAGGGCTTTGATCTTTGTAGCTTTTTTGTTTCCAAGTGACCATGATTGGCTGGATTCCAGAGCTAACTCCTGTAGAATCTAACACATGGTTGAATGGTACCTCTCTAAAATTTTTGAGTAATGTGGACTGGGCAAAGCTCTCAGAGTAGGACCGGTAGCAGCTGAAAAGAATCCATTTGTTCAAGGAAAATTGCCAGAGATCTCTTGGTGAAGGACTCTGGACTGTGGGACTTTAAACTTGCTCAACCCCTCCCATTGGTGTGGTCATGGGCTGAGGTCCCAACCTGGAGGTTGCTCAGGATTGACTGTTTCAAGGCCCAGGCCACCATCAGTTTCCATGGATATATGCACAAGGCCAGCTCCATCTTCGGAGACCAAACTACAAGGGATAATTCTTGCACGCTTCTCATATTGGCTCTGAAAAGTTACACTTCTTGGAGTGGCCTCCTATTTTATATAACGCAGCAATGATGTTTCATCTATTTCAATGAGTTTCTATTCATTGATACTCTTGATATTGAGAAAGAGAGCTTTTTTGTTGTAAAAATAACATCATTAAATTAATTTATTCATTTTAATTTCATTTAAATTCTTTTATAATTTTAATATACATTCCTAAGTTGGTCACATACACATGCATCAATCTGTGGTATGTATTGTGACACAACAGGTTAAGCCACTGCTTGTGACATCTTTATCATGTATGGGAATGCTGGTTCAAGTGCTGGCTACTCTACTACCCATTGAACTTGCTGCTAATGATCCTGAGAGTGAACCAGATGATAGTGTCTATGTTTTGGTCCTGGAAACCCATGGGTGTTCTGGACTCCTGGCTTCAGTCAGACCCATCCTTAGATTTCACAGGTATTTGGGAAGTGAACCAGTGGGTGTACGATCTCTCTCTCTCTCTCTCTCTCTCTCTCACTATGCCTTTCATATAAAGTTCCATTCCACATATTTTGAGCTTAAAATATGTAGTGTGATCTGTAAAATCAATGAGATAAGGTGAACCCAACTATAAAAAAATATGTGCTACATGGCATATAGACTTAAATGTCTAATCTATGTCAAGATGTGTGGGTGGAACTGGCATGGAAATCTAGTGGCTAAAGTCCTCACCTTGCACACACTGGGTCCCATATGGGCACTGATTCTAATACCGGCAGCCCCGCTTCCCATCCAGCTCCCTGCTTGTGGCCTGGGAAAGCAATCGAGGATGGCCCAAAGCCTTGGGACCCTGCACTTGTGTGGGAGACCTGGAAGAGACTGGGTTCCAGCCTTTGGATCAGCACAGTCCTGACCATTGGGGCCCCTTGGGGAGTGAATCAGTGGACAGAAGATCTTCCTGTCTGGCTTTCAACCTTTCTGTACATCTGACTTTCCAATAAAAAAACTTAAAAAAAAATGCGTGGATGTATTCATAACTACCAAGTTCTGATAACCAGCACCCAGTCTAAGCTACACAAACATCTCCAAATTTTGCTACTCGTGTCACACCCTTCCTATTCAATCCTTTACATGCCTAAACTGGAAAAATCTTTTAGACAGCAAAGCTGATCATACCCTTGGGCCACTCTAATCTAAATGTTTCGAAGACTGCAATTTGGTGGGTTGCATTCAGGCTCCCTGCCTCTTGAGGCACATCTCACGACATTCCATCTTCACTTTAATTCTCCCTTCTGTCCCAAAACTGCTACCCTGTAGACGCCATTATCTGAAATTTGTCTCTCTCAGCCTAATAGTTACTATTCAGTCCATTCTGATGCCTTTAGGAAGCTCTTTCCTGCAATCTTTTATATTTTTGATTTCCTTACCTCTTGCACCTCAGCCTAAGAATCATTGATAAACTACTATATTTGTTAACTTCATCATTTAGTGCTACTTTACTGCCCTACCAGTTTATAAACCCTTGAGGGACAAAGCACACACTCATTCTTTTATCCCTACCACTAAGCATTATGCATCACCCATAGTGGCTATTGTGGAGTTGAGAATATGAAGAGATCATTGCAAATTGGAAAACATGTTAGAAATGTTACTGCAAAGGACAAGTGGTGTTTACGGGTGGAGTCAGGTTTCAAACAGAAGGCATGCTTTGGGAAAATGACTCTATCAGAGAAGGGTTCATGAACAACTTAGAGAGACCTGTTGAAACATGATGCCTGTGTTTTGATAATTGTTACGAGGTAACTTACGATTCATGTTAGAAGTTAGTGGATAAAAGGCTGAAATGATATGTTTGGCAGGCTGTGTTTTCCAGAGATAAGCTCAAAAGTGTTTTCAACATCTGGTATTCTATAAGTGCTACTGCGATTATCCTATGCATATTGTCACCACCGTTTGTAAAGGAGTGAGGACGGAGTGAGGACGGCTGGCGTGCCTTAAAGGAGCTGTACTCAGTAATCTTGGTGTTGTGAGCTTCATTTTCACATAGCCTGCATCTTATATTGGTGTGCAGGTTTTTGTCCTGACTGCTGTGCTTTGGCCGCAAACCCCGCCTAATACGTCTGCGAAGCACTAGATGGTGACTCAAGTGCTGGAGTTCCTGCCACCCTCATGGGGGTCTTAGAGTCCTGCTTCCTGGCTTTGGTTTGGCATAACCCTGGCTGTTGTGGGTATTTGGGGAGTAAACTGGCAAATGGAATCTCTTTCTCACTCTCTTGCTCTCACCTCGCTCTTTTGGTTAACTCTGCCTTTCAACCATTCTCCTGATCTTTTCCGAACGTGGCAAGGTCACCAAAGGTAGCTCCTTAGAGTAGGGCTCTTCTGCCACTTTTCCTTGGAGATCAGTGCACCCAGTACTTCTGATGAAATTTGAATTCTGACCCTGTATTGGGCACTGGGGGATTGTCACAGCTCTCTTTAGAGTTCAGTTTAAATGTCTGAGTCATCAACTGTCCAACGTCAATTTGTGTGTTAGTTCCCTTTCCCAGAATCCCTGTTTTGTCAGTTGAATCTGTAGAAAACCGTGGCTCATTCTTACGTGCGGAATCACGTTCCCTTCCAGAGTAGCGCTGCAGTCAGGGGATCAGTTGGGCAGGGCGGGGGTGGCATTCCCTCTGCTGTTTCTGGCTGGACCCAGAGAACAGTTGTTCACTGAAGCTCGCAGCAGGAACGTGGCCTTCCGTGACAGCCTTACTTGCTTCCTCTTACACTGATGACAGTCAGTCCTTTGATGATGACGCTCCCTCACAGTGCTCACAGTCCCAGTGACCCCTCTATTTTGGCTTTCAACGCCTTTTTGTGTTTAGTTAGTATCCACTCTTTCAGCGGTGTGATTCGAAGGCAAACAGTGCAAAGGCGCCCCTGGGAGTTGTCTCTTTCCTCTCTGTGTTCCATTGTTTGCCCTATTCTACGGTCACTGAGACCAGGAGGGTTCCCACTCAGATCTTTGTGACTATGTGGCTTCTGTCTTCCGTTTCCATCGTTGGTCCACCAGCAACACAATCTTGGTCCTTGGGCTTCCATTCTGTTCCACAGGGCCTGGGGGGTGGGCCAGGGGGTGGGCGAGTTCAGCTTTTACAGCAGATGGCCTGTTTTTCCAAGATGAGAATGAACTGGGAGAGCATGTTTGTGAGAGCACGGGGTGCGAGAATCCAACTTACTGTGTGTCAATTCACCAACTGAAAAATTTTAAAGAAAATGTGAATTGAGAGGAATTTTTTCTGATCTGTTGGCAGAACTGAAGAACCTTTTTCAATGATGTGTGGCTTAATAAATAAACATTCGTAGCAATCATTTGGATGACGTTCATTCTCCGTTCATATCTGTTTGACGTTTCTTACTGGGAAAGGAAAAAGCCTTCGGTTGCCATATTTCCCTCATAAAGAAAATCTGATGCATTTGTTTGAATTTCACTCACTGAGCCTTTTTAAGGGAGTAATTAGCTTGAAGACAGGATTATAATATTGGAATGGAAGTTTTATATTGTGCTTTAGTGATAAAGCAACAGGAGAAACAAATAACGTAGTGTTCAGACAGAATATATTCTCTTCCTAAAATAATAATAGAAAATAGTTTTTAAATTTTGCTGCAAGTCAATTCACAATTCTGGCAATCTATATTCTTTTAGGATTTATTTATTTTTATTTAGGAGAGACAGATTTTCCATCTGCTGGTTCATGCCTCAAGTGGCCGCAATGACCAGAACTGAGCTGATCTGAAGCCAGGAGGCAGGAACTGCTGGGTCCCCAGGCTTTGGGCAATCCTCTACAATGTCCACCCCACTACCACATTTAAAAAAAAAAATACGAAAAAAGTTGCTTTAGCTCTTTTGTGTTTTGGATTAAGAATGATACACCACATGGAGGTCCATGTATTTATTTCGATTTATAAGAGACATAGTAGTTAATAATTGATATTGCACAGATTTCAGGTAAAAAGATAACATAACAGTACTTTTAGTTCGCTAGATAGAAAAATAACCTCAGTAGCTTGGCTAATAACTCTCTGTTATCTTGTAGAGAAAAATACATATATTTTCCATGGAGTAAAGGTCATGCTTGGTCATGACTTTTAATATGTATTTAACATGTCTTATCCCATTAAATCGTCACAGAAATCTTAGAATGAAGATACTCTTATCATCCCATTTTAAATATTTCAGAAGATAAGACTCAGGGTATTACATTAATGAACACTTACCAATAGGATTTCAAATCAAGTGTCTAGCCTATTTTGCAAAAATCAGTTCACAATGCTAGCAATATGTACATATTTATTTATTTAAGATTTATTTATTTTTATTGGAAAGGCAGATTTACAAAGAGGAGAGAAAGAAAGATCTTCCATCTACCTGTCCATTCGTCAAGTGGCTGCAACAGCCAGAGCTGGGCCTATCTAGAACCAAAAGCCAGGAGCTTCTTTTGGGTCTCCCACATGGGCTCAGGGGCCCAAAGCTTTGGGCCATCCTCGACTGCTTTCCCAGGCCAAAAGCAAGGAGCTGGATGGAAAGTGGAGCAGCCAGGACACAAACTGGTGGCCACATGGGATCCTGGCTGTACATGCAAGGCAAATATTTAACCACTAGACTACCACGCTAGAATTAACAGAAAAGTTGTGTAAGTTCACAGTACAATATTACTCAGTCTTACAATGAAGCAGATTGTATCACCTGTAACAACAGGTATGAAGCTAGAGAACACCAGGCTAAAGTGTAAAAATCCAATCATGGAAAGACAGATTGTAAAGATCTCACATGTGGTATCTAGCAAAGACAAACTCACAGAACAGAGTAGAATCGTGGGTGAGGGTTAACAAACTTGAGAAACAGAGAGAGAGAGATAAAGAGAAAAATGAATGAAGAGATGTGGCTCTCAAGGAACAAAGTTTCATTAAGGGTCCTAATGCGGTAGCCTAGTGGCTAAAGTCCTCGCCTTGCACATGCTGGGATCCCATATGAGCGCCGGTTCTAATCCTAGCTGCTCCGCTTCCCAGCCAGCTCCCTGCTTGTGGCCTGGGAAAGCGATCAAGGACTGCCAAAAACCTTGGGACCCTGCACTTGTGTGGGAGACCTGGAAGAAATGCCTGGCTCCTGGCTTTATATTGGCTCAGCTCTGGGTATTGCAGCCACTTGGAGAGTGAACTAGCAGAGGGGAGATATTTCTCTCTGTATCTCTGTCTCTCTGTATATCTGCCTTTTCAATAAAAGTAAAATAAAACCTTCAAAAAAAACTTTCATTAAGACAGGAAGAGTCTTAGAGATACATATTATGTTATCGCAGTAATATGATGATGATGATGATGATGATTGAAAGAACAGGCTTAAATGTTCTCACCTGAAAAGTGTGTAAGGTAGCATACATACTAATTAATTTTATTTAGCCATTATGCAAATATATTTGAAATAGTTAAATGATTAAACACTTCAAAATATAATGCCACGGCCATAAACAAATTCACATTTCTCTCAATTAGAAGTAGCATGAAATGGAATCACGGAAGAATACAATACTTAAAAACTGCAGATGGGCAGCCTCAATAGCCTAGTGGCTAAATCCTCATCCACAGCCACTGGATCCCAAATGGGCCCCTGTTAGTGTCCCGGTTGCTCCACTTCCCATCCAGCTCCCTGCTTGCAGCCAGGGAAGGTAGTGGAGGATGGCCCAGAGCCTTGGGAACCTGCACGCACGTGGGAGACCTGGAAGAAGCTGCTGACTCCTGGCTTCGGATCGGCTCAGCTTTGGTCTTGCAGCCACTTGGGGAGTAAACCAGTGGATGGAAGATCTTTCTGTCTCTCTTTCTCTTTGTAAAATTGCCTTTGCAAGAAAAAATAAGCAAATCTTAGAAAAATTATATGGATGGCAAATAAATCTGCAAAGGTAGGTTTATATTTATTGGCTACTAATCAATTATCAAATAAACCAGAGTAAGATATCACTTTACAATTATCAAAATGGATAAAATAAAACTATTAGCAACAGCAAGTATTAGCAAGGTTGTGGAGAAACAGAATCATCCACATATTTTTTAATGAGTATAGGTTCATAAACCCGGGGATTTTCCCTTCCTTGTCCCTCATCCCTCCTCACTGCTTTTCCCCATGTTATTATTTGTGAGAATGTACAATGATACAGCCACTCTAACAACTGCTTAGTAGTCTCTTGTATCACACAGTCAACTACCATACAGTCCAACAATCTGTCTTGGGAGAAATGGGTATTGGAGTTCACATAAAACCTATCCAAAAAAAAAAAAAAATGCTCATGCAGCTCTTGACACATGTCATTCAACAAATGCCTGATTAACCAAACTGTGGCATATCGATATGATAGAATCACCTTCATGAATCAAATGAGTAAACCATAAACTGGAACTTTATAACTGTGATTACTTAGATGACTATATAGGGATTATGTTGAACAGCAAAAAAAAAAAAAAAAAAAAACCAATTCAAATGATTGCGTGTCTTATGATTTTTAAAACATAGTTCATTAGTTAGTTAGCAGAGTCTTATCCATTCTCTGAAGAAACACCCCATGGTGGAAAATGCTTGACTTAGTGGAACCTTGCTGTTACGTCAAATCTGGCTACTTTTTCTAGCACTTCCCTACATTTCTGAATTACATTAGTTTTTATTACTTCAGGACATCTTGGATTCTTCACTGGTAATTTTTCTCCTACTCTCAAATTTGCAGAGGACGGGGTAAGCTTGAGAGACAAGAGCATTTTTTAGTACCATTAATTTCATTTCCTCTGAGAACTGGTTCAATGAGAGCTCTAATGGATAGCAGGAAATACTGGGAAGCCTGCTTTTCACATCATACCTCAACTGAGCAATCCCAGTTGGAACTGGAAGGCAAGGGACGTCACATCTGTGCCAAACAGGACCCTTTAACCAAACGCCATCAGTCCAAGTGTAACAAAGAAAACCTGTTCCATCCCTAGTGGCTTGGGGACCCTGAAGTCACTTGACAAATGCTGATTCTTCCACTCTAATTCCCCATTTTCCCAAACCCCCACACTTTATAGTTTGGAAGCAGATAGAAGTCTATTATTTCACTCTGAAGCTCGTAGTACCATTTGTCAGAATACTTGAAAATTTCCTCAGGTTCTTTTTTTATCTCTCTCAGGCTTGTGTGCCTGGAAGGAACATCATCACGTCTATTTACCTGAAAAAAAGCAGCCTGAAAAAGGAGCATTCAACACGGGGACTATCCTCTAGGAAATGACAGGAAGCATCAGTACCTTTTCTAGTAGAATTCCCCAAGTAAAACTCTGTTTCATCTATTTGTAAACATATTGAGTATTCCTTGAACAGTATGCTCATGGGTCTTAATATTTTAAGCTACGTGGGCTTTCATATCAATAACCAGCCTTACTGATTTCTTCTTTATTTCTGTTCCTTCCTAATCCTTTTTCTGTTCTATGCCCATGCGTTTCAAATCACCTGAGGAAATCTTAAAATCTGCCATTGGCCTTTGTATCTTTGGCTTCTACATCCCCAGATTCAATCAATCATGGATTGAAAATACTTCATGGTATCTGTATTGAACATGCATAGACTTTTGTTTCCTACATGATAAATATAACTGTTCACATAACATTTGCCTTTTGTTGGGCATATGTGTAATCTGGGGAATATCTAAAGAATTGAAGAGGCTGTGCGTGGGTTAAATGTGAACATAACACCATCCTATGGAGAAACCACAGTATCCATGGATTTGGACAACTATGTTGGGCTCTGGAACCAATCTCTTGTGGATTACAACAGACAACCATGAAAGCACTCAGGCTCCAATGGAAGGAGTTTCCTGTGTTGCTGTCTCTGATGGATCACAGAGCAGGGATATTTGAAAGTCACTAGGAGGTTCTGCAGGACCAATGGTTCACACACAACCCATGGTCTCAAATGAGGGACCATCATCACAGGTAGCACAGCTGCTCTCACATATATTACCCAGGTAATGACACGCAGTTCCTGTTACACAGCCTACAGTGAGGGATCGCTTTGGTGTTCAGTCTGACATAAAACAGACCCATTTCTTGACATGTTGAAAAGTGAATATGTCCTGTTCTGGAACTATCAAAACCAAGGCAAGGAGTACTGTGCAAAAGCTTTGCACAAAATTATAGTGACCACCTTGATTTAGAACTACTGATGGTAGAACCTACAATTCAATCTACTTTAGCATGTCTTGGGTCTTTCCTAATGGCTACCGGGTATGAGGAAATGGACTGTACTTTCCTCCCTTCCTTCCCTTATCACCTATCTCCCTGGCTACTCCTTTTGTTTCTTGTTCGCAACCTCTTCTTCTTCCAGAGAGGGGATAAATAATACCTTTAGTGAGAGTGTATAATTTGATATTTATGTCTACTATAAGTTTTACTTCTCTGTTTTCATTGTACTTAAAAGATAAAAGGGGAGAAAGAGAGAAAGAACAAATATCCATCCACTGGTTCACTCCCCCAACGCCTACAGTTACCAGAGCTGCGCTAAGCTGAAAATAAGAGGAGGAAACTCACCCAAGTTTCCCACATACAAAGGAAGGGTCCAGATATTTAAGTCCTCATCTACTGCCTTCAAGAACAGATGCTAGAAGGAAGCTGGACTCACGGTGGAGCAGGGATTCCAAATCAGGCACTCTTGTAGTAGTTGCAGGCATTCCATATGGCATATGAACTGTTTCACCAAGTGCCTGCCCTTGAAGTCAACTACATCTTTACAACCTCAGCTATAATGATCCTTTTCCGATGTTTCAGATCCAGTTTATCACTAAAATTCAAATAATTGATCTATCTCTTTTCTGTCAAGTAGGTAGTAGATTTAGGCATTCGCTCCCTACATATTCAGAGAAAACCCTTATTGTAGAGTCAGTTATGAATAACCTCATCTTTGCCATTCTTTGTCCATGCACTTGACAGTGAAATCAATAAAAAGAAGAGGATAAAAAATTTGTTGTACACGGTAACCATTTGAATTAATATTTTTGAGTTAATGGACTTAACCTTGAGACCGCTATGTGCAAGGGTACATACTACATTGAATAATTTGTGTTATCTAAATTAATTCATATTACAATTGAAAAAGTGAACTTTTTTAGACATTTTAGAGAAACAATAATAATATTGAATGCCAGATTTTTCCTAGAAATGCGAAAGTTATCAATAGAAATTGGCTATGATATATGTTTACATCGTTAGGCATGTCATTGGAGTAAAAGCAAGCTAATCATGAATAAGAGATACAAACAGGATAAATATACTTGGGGGAGGGGTATACAATATCAAGTATCCAAATACACGTGCATGGAAAAGTCTCAACCTGTGTGTCTTGAAGTTTTGCACAATATGAGCATTCTTTGGGGTTTGCTTAGTCAAATTTAAAAATAAAAATATTAGGGCCTAGCAGCTAAAGTCCTCGCCTTGAATGCACCAGGATCCCATATGGGCACCAGTTCTAGTCCAGGCAGCTGCACTTCCCATCCAGCTCCAGCGGCCTGGGAAGGTAGTCGGGGATGGTCCAAACCCTTGGGACCCTGCATCCGCATAAGAGACATGGAGGAACTTCCTGGCTGCCGGCTTCGGATCTGCGTAGCATCAGCTGTTGTAGTCACTTGGGGAGTGAATCGTCTGACGGAAGATCTTCCCCTCTGTCTCTCCTCCTGATTTTGCAATAAAAAATAAATGAAATCTTTAAAAAAATAAAAAATATTAGTTGATTATCAGAGCTAAGAGACAACATTCCATTACGTCTGCTTTAAGAAAAAAAAATTGCTCTTGAGGATTGTAAGTTCAATGACTACAAAAGAACAAATATCGGCATTAGGGAAATGAAGTTGTAGCAAACACAAACAGGAATGACAAAATCCATCAGAAACGATTTCAGATGGTTAAAGCATCATGCTGAAACCCTACTTCACCAGCCAACACACGATATTTAAATATTCCTGGAGAATGACAACTACAAGCACAGAAACAATAACAATTACTAATTTATCACAGCAGGAAATAAAGATACACAGAGCTACCCGACCGGAAAAAATCAAGACCATAAACAAATAATAAAAGAGGAAAACCAAGAACAAATTTAAGTTCTTTAATTTTTCTCAAATTTTTCAAATACTTGTTTTTATTGGAAAGTCAGATATACAGAAAGGAGGAGAGACAGAGAGGAAGATCTTTTATCCACTGATTCGCTCCCCAAGTGGCCACAATGGCCAGAGCTGAGCCAATCCGAAACCAGGAACATGAATCCTCTTCCGGGTCTCCCACATGGGTGCAGGGTCCCAAGGCCATGGGACCCTGCTTTCCTAGAACACAAGCAGAGAGCTGGATGGGAAGCCGGGCTGCCAGGATTAGAACTGGCGCACATCGCTTCTGGGCCTTTTGGCTAAGTTCAAGTGTAGAACTGGTACCTATATGGGATTTTGGTGCATACAAGGAGAAGACTCTTGCCCCTAGGCTACCACGCTGGGCCCTAATTTTTTCTGTTTTAATCATCAGCTACCTGAAACAAGGAAGTTGTTTTTTTTTTATCCAGAAATCATTCTTGTTAGTTTCCTAATTGTGATATCCTATACCAGGAAATTTAAGTGCTTGAAAATAAACAAATATTATTCCTGCCCTCAAGCAGTGTGAAACATAAATAAATAATATGTGAGATGTTTGAATACAAACAAAACGATGCCGGCATTCACAGAGAGCACAACTGTTTCCAAGAAAAGTTTTCCCAAAATCAACACAATTTGGATAGAGAATGTGAGTACATTCGTATCCAAAATATTTAAAGAGCTCAAGCAACTCAATAGCAAAAAGACAATAAGCTAGCTTTGAAATATAAGAAAAGGACTTTGCTTACAGAGAAATATATAACTGGACAAAAGGTACTTGAAAAAAATACTCAATATCACTGTCATCTAGAAAGTTGAAATTATAATCATGACATATCTCACCCAGTAAGAATAGTCATCATCAAAAATTATAAGAAGTGTGTTAACAAAGATGTGCAGAAATAGACCCCTGCCTACTGCCAGTGGGAATGTAAATTCATACGAACATTACAAAAAACAGTAAGGAAAGTCCTCAAAAATTAAAAATAGAATTATAGAATGATCTACTGATCTCATTCTTATGTATATTTCTCCAAAGGAATTAGAATCAGTTTGTCAAAGCAATAGTTTCACTTCCATGCTCATTGCAGTATTATTCATCATAGCCAGATATGGACACAACCCAGGTGTTCCACAGATGAATGGCAATAAAACATGTTAGGCACACACACACAAGAATAATACTCGCATTATTAAAAAAAAACACTTTAAAAAGTAGATCTGTCACTCGCAACAACAGAAGTGAACCTAACAAATGCATAGTAAATAAATCAGTAAACATGCCAAGCACAGAAGACAAATACCAGAGGTTCTCATTTTTACGTGACACCTAAAGAAGTTGAACTAAAAAGTACAGAGGGTAGATTTGATGGTTACTGAAAAGCAGGGGAGGGATAAGGTCCATCAGAATGTAAAGTTTCAGTTAAGATGAATGAATTTCAGGGGCATATGTTCAGCATGACTGTAATTTATAGTATTCATATGTTGAATATCTAACATTTCTTAGGAGGGCAGGTTGTAAATATGAACACAATAATAGTGATATTCATATGAGGCAATGGACATGGTAACTGGCTAGATTTCTCACCATCTTACAGTGTATACATGTAGTAACACATCACATGTATGCCATAAATATAGCATCTATAATACCCATCAATTGTGCCTTAACAATAATAGAGAAAAGAAAAAAAAAGGAAGGAAGGAAGGAAGGATGGATCCAGGAAGAGAGGGAGGGAGGAACGGAGGGAGGAAGGGAGGAGAAAACAGAAGGAAAGAAAGAGAAAAGCAAAGCCAAGAGTAAAGGAATGTCAGGGACTGGGAGCTGTGGGGTGTGTTTGGGGATGGAGAAGTGCCAAGTGTGACATGAGAGGAGATAAACCCTTCAAATCCCCTGCTGCTCCTACAGGGTTTATAGCAGCATCCTGGGGAGTGAGTGAAGGGTTCTCAGATACTGGATGCTCATCTGACAGATGTGTAGAGGACGAATCAGAACAGCCAGAAGTGGGTCACTCACAGAGCAGAAAGAAAGCTGTGATGGTTCAGATGTTACGGAACTGAAACCTCCATTAATGAGAGCAATGTGGGTCAGGGCTGAGAGATGAGGAGACAAGGGGGCATTAGAGGCCAGTTATGAGCTCGTAGTCTTAAGGAGACAGTGAAACACTGCCTTGAGCTTGCTGGAGGGAGTAGAGCTGAGAGAGGATGTTTAGACTTCACTTTAAACACGATGGTGAACGTTGGCCTTCTGCCAGATGGAAGAGAGGAGTCAGGTAGAAAGCAGTAAAAAAAAAAAAAAAAAAAAAAAAATCAAGAAAGGAATTTAGCTACAGGAAGAAAGAAGATGAAGACAGAGAGGGGGCAGGAATGAATCCTCCAAGAAGATAGATCAGAGACATTTCAATGATTGAAATAAGGAAATATTTGAGGTTTTCTGACAATAGTAATACATTTGTAGGATCAAAAAGCAAGGATGAAAGGAAATGGAATTTCCAATTAAAAAAAAAAACGAAAACTAACCCCTCATGTTGTCGTGTTTCCTTTGTAGGCTGTGCAAACTTTAAAAACATATTGAAGGATGTTCTGCACAAACAAAACATCAGCATCAGTGTAGAATTGAGAGAGGCAGAAGAGGAAACTTCTCGTTCAGTAGGCTTCAGGATCCAGAGCAGACAGATATGAAAACGCACGATGAGAAAATTTCTCATTGTCTAGCTAATTGCAAATTTGAGACAGAGAACAAAGCAAAGTTGTAAGAAAAGACACGTGTTCTCATTTCTTTCCATCTTCAAGCTTATCTTCATATTTTCACATTCAGAGAGGATGAATATGTCAGCAAAGAAAACATTTGGGAAAAAAGACTAGTGGGATGGTAGAATTAATTCTCAGAGGTACTTGTGCAGGGAAGGATCACTCCATACTGCTGACACAGTTGCCAAACTGCTGAGTGATTCCCAACTCGGTTACATCACCCTATGTGCAGGTCGATGTTTCTTTTGTCCATTTACATGAAATCTGAGCACCACCTCCGGAGTTGGGCAGAATGAGTCTGCTGCCTCCCTCAACAACATTCAGCAGGTTGGGGCCAGCATTGTGCCCCAACAGGCTAACCCTCTGCCTGCAAGTGCTGGCATCCCAAAAGACCACCACTTCGTTTCTAGGCTAGTCTGCTTCCAATCCAGCTACCTGATTATGGTCTGGGAAAGCAGTGGAGGATGGTTCAAGTCTTTGAGCTCCTGTGCACCTGTAGGAGACCCAGAAGAAGCTTCTGGATTCAGATAGGCTCGGCTCCTATCATTGCAGCCATCTGGGGAGTCACCCATCTCTGTATCTCCTTCTCTCTGTATATTTGTTTTTCAAATAAAAATCAATAAATCTAAATAGAAAAAGATAATACTTAGTAGGTAAATTAAGAAGACAATTATGTATCATCCCTTGAGAATTCTATTCCTCAAGCTAAATATTTCTCCCCTGAGTGTTTGTAGCAGCAGAACACCCACAATCCAACCTCTTGCCCTGGTGAGCACATGTCAGTTCATCAGTGTGTGCAGGCTTAAGTCACTGCTTGTTTCCTCTCTCTCAGCCTGCAGTTTTAATTTGTCAAGTTACTCGTTTATCTATTAGCATCCCACTGTCAAAATTCTCCATAATCTCTCTTCCATATTCCTCCCATTGTTGTAGGAAGGTTGGGCTTTGTACCTAGTTTTGCTTAAAGGATTCTGAACAAAAGTGACAAGTGATACGGGTCACTTCCTGACTGGGACAGCTAAGCCATTGTATACCCTTCAGCCGTAGTTCTAAGAAATCAAATAGGAAATCCCAGGAATAAATAATTCACGATGTTTAAATTGAATCCATTTCTCAATAGTGTGATGGAAGGTAGTGCCATACATCTCCATTCCGCCTGAGACAGGAATCTCCAGTTTGTCCAGGTTGTCCATACTCTACATTTACTCATCAGTCACTCTGCATTGTTAATCTCTGTGTTCAATCTATCAATTAAATTCCATCACGCAAATAATTTATATATATATATGTGTGTGTGTGTGTGTGTGTGTGTGTGTGTGTGTGTGATTTTGTGTCATTAGGTTCTATCTGTCTGTGGTTTCCACAGCAGGTCTTGGAATACAGCTACCCATGGGAGAGACAATTATATTAAAAGTGGTGAGCGCTACAATCCAACTCTTTAGGGGAAAAGGCTGAGTCGTGTTCGTCATGTCTTCTCCTATACCGAGGATTATGCTCTGGTTAAGCCTTCAGCATTTGAAGATAAACTGGTCGCATGAATCCTCCAGTTCCACCAACATGTTCCATGGCTCTGTGGTCTAGTAAGTCAGGTAAGGATTCTGGGCTTCAGTTTTCTCATTTGTATGTTTGACAGACTAAGCCAGCTTCACAAGGTTTCTAGCCCACACTTCTCCCCTGGGTCAGAATTCCCAAGTGGAACTTCGTTTAGACACCGCCAGTGGAATGTTTAAACACCTTCAAACAGAGCTCTTGAACCATACCATGAAAACTACTTCTCTTCTGTGGATTGTTCTCCCTAACTGACGGTACTGCCCGCCAAGCTTCTGAAGTCGGCTTCCTGTCTATCACAGCTACACCCAATCCATTATCTAGCATTGCTTGTTTTATCTCCAACAATTTCTCAATTCCATTCACATCCCTTTTCCAAAACTGCATCTTCTCTTGAATTACTTCCTACCTCAGTCTTCCTGTTCCTAGGTTCCTCCTTTTCAAGGCAATTTTCTCAAAAGTAACAGAGTAATTAACAAAAATAAATCAACAGGGCCCGGCGGTGTGCCCTAGCGGCTAAAGTCCTCGCCTTGGACGCCCCGGGATCCCATATGGGCGCCAGTTCTAATCCCGGCAGCTCCACTTCCCATCCAGCTCCCTGCTTGTGGCCTGGGAAAGCAGTTGAGGACGGCCCAATGCATTGGGACCCTGCACCCGCGTGGGAGACCTGGAAGAGGTTCCTGGTTCCCGGCATCGGATCGGCTCGCACCGGCCGTTGCGGCTCACTTGGGGAGTGAATCATCGGACGGAAGATCTTCCTCTCTGTCTCTCCTCCTCTCTGTATATCTGACTTTGTAATAAAATAAATAAATCTTTAAAAAAAATAAATAAATCAACAGATCTTGCTAAAATTCCGTGGTGGCCTCTAGAGAAGTAATGAAGAGGGGGAGTGAACCAAAAAGAGAATTCTAGAACAAAATGAGAATTATTTCATTTGCAATTCTAACACAGAAGACAGGAGCCCTAAAATTAATAGGAAAATTACACAGTAAAATTATGTTAAAAATAAGACTAAACATACTCCCTGAGAATAGTATAGACTCAATATTTATGAAAATCATGTATAGAAAAAAGTTTCTAAATGAAGTAATTGGACCAACAGGTGAACACAAAAGTGTTGTGGTCATTTTCAGTAAGTGCATATGTGCTGGGTGATAACTATAGACTGAAAACTGACAACAGCATTTCAAATAAGAAAAATTAATGGCGCAAAATAGAAGAAATGCTGATGAAACTAGAGAATGCAGAAAAAACAATAGTTGTTAATATTTCTAAGACTTTCCTGTACCCAAGGTTTTCCTTAGGATATAAAAGCAAACTTCTGAATGAGGCAGATCCAAGGTTAATAATTCACTTATGCAACAATATCAGGGTGTTTTGCTTTGTTTTATTTTTACGCTGTTTCTTGGCAGTGTATCTGTTGGCTTTTCCTGTATGCTTTCAAAATGGCAGCTTGTGACTGAATGCTCCATCTTCCAAGAACAGCTACAAAAGTAGGAGGAAATGCTCTCATTCTTTTTTCTAGATGTAAATGTTTTGTTTGTCAAAAGGATATCCTATTTCCCAGAATGCTCCAAGACATTCATCCAATTCCTCGTGGTCTCCTTGGCAGTTGGGATGTGGTCCTTGGTGCCCGTACTGATAGTGAGGAGCCGGGAGTCTTCAGGGAGTCTTCAGGGAGTCTTCAGGGAGTCTTTGGGGTTGGGACACAAGCCTCCTCATGTCTACCTGCTCCACTCTGGGGTCTCCTCCTGCTCTGTGCATATGACCTCCTGTTAAGAGGTTGTCAGGATCATTCTTGATATCTCCTATGTCTTTGTAGTTTTACTATTGTCTAATGCTGATTCGAGTCTGTTGTCTATGAGTTACCAATTATGATCCTGATAGGTTATACTCCCTGTCTTCCTCACACATTCTAGGGAGATGGAAGATTTCTCTGCTCTCCTGCCCCATTTCAGTGTAGCTTAGGGTCTTAAAAGTATAATAGGTTTTACAATTCTTTGATGTAGATCATAAGCAGTCTGACTCACATTGATTGTTGGTTCATTGGTTACACCACAATATCTTATTGCATGAGATACAGGCTATATGGGGTAGGAATAATATTACAGTTTACAGGTACTGTTTTTCGGATTGACATCATTTCATCTTAAATTAAGACAAACATGTGGTATCTAACCTTCTGGGATTGACTCATTTCCCTTAGCATAATGGTTTCCAGTTAGGCCCATTTGACCACAAAAAAAAAACTGCATTTCATTTTTTTAAATAGCTGAGTAGTATTCCATAGACTACATAATCATACCTTTCCTTATCTAGTCTTCTGTTGATGAACATTTCGGTTGCTTCCAATTTTTTGCAGTTATTGATTGTGATGCTATAAACATAGGGGTACATGTTGCTTTCTCGTGTAACAGTGTTTTGGATATTACCTGCAGTAATTCTTATGGCAACACTATTTATGACTGGAAAATATAATCTCAATATTCATCACTAAATGTTTAAATTATTGATGATGCATAACACTAATTACAATGCTAGGTAACAACTTAAGTAGGAAGTACTTAGTCTATGCAGTTCTACAAGAAATTTTCATACTATGTAGTTATTAACAAAATGGTGTTCCAAAATATAATTTTAAAATGTAAATATACACATAAAACCAATTAAAGTGAAGGCTCTTTTGTAAGATTTTTTCCATTTCCTCTAATTTTTTTATAATGAAAATACACTACTTTTGTAGCAAAACAAATTAGTCTCTATCTCATTCATTTTGCACTGCTTGTATATCGATGGTCTTCATAAATTACTCTCTTTTGCCAAGGACAGCCTTCCTTCTATGAAGTTCAGTAGTATTTCCTATCTACATAAAAGCAATCAACTCCCACTCAAGATTGTAGTTTTTCCTCTTATGACTCTTGTATACAACCACTCCTCCTTGTTAAGTCGTCAGACCATCAAAGCCCAGAGCATCACATCTGTGCACTCATCTTTGCTAGAAAATACTTAGCAAGTCATGTGTTTGCAGAAAACAGGACCATGATCAACTACCAAGATGTCTTTACCAAGATCTTCTAAATAAACCTACAAATCCAAGATAAGAGAAATGATCATATCCTTTTATATCAGTAAAAAAAAAAAAAAAAAAAAAAGAAGTGAAATTCTAGCTTCAAAAACTATCTGGTTTGCATCAGAACCAAGTTGAACCCAAATTTATAATCCTTTAAACGTCATCTTTTCCTACTGTGTCAAAACATCAATAATGGCAATGTATCCCCTGGGGATTGTTAGAGCTATGGTGAGTCAGACCTCCCAGTATCCACAGTATCCTCCCACACTGATTTGGGGATAGATCAGGTGATTTGCCCTAGCCAATGAAAAATTGCAAATGGAATACACCAGCAAAGATTTGGGTGTTTTTATTTTGAGGATTGTCTTTCGGAGACACTAGCACCATAACATTCCGGAAACTTTGGGCTACCCAACTGAAGAGGCCATGAGAAGAAAGCATAGCTGGTTGGCAGCTTAGGAGACCCGTCAGGTGTGTGAGCAGGATCATTTTAAATTATCCAAAGTCAGCAATTTTAAGTAGTGCATTATGTAACCCCAGACCAAGAGCAGAGCTGCCTAAACAAACCCAAACCAAAAGAGAGAAGCAAAAAAGTGAAAATACAACAATAATTTTAGGCCACTGGGATTTGGGATAGAATGTGATCATCTAGACAAATGCTTTTTCTCACTTCCTACCTGACCCTACTGTTCAGCCAACCCACATCCAGTTCCCAGTGTGCTTATAGGATCACAGTTCTCTTTGATGCTAACGTCAGAATCTTGTAGGGGCACTGATCTGCCTTTCCAATCATAAGACAAACCGCATAGCTGGAAATTCTTGGTAACCCACGAGTGAGATCATGTCTCTTATCTAATTATACACGTTGAGATTTATTATATTATAAAAGAAAGTTAAATTTATGGGTCAGATCATTCCAAAGTTTAATCTGAGATAGATTTGTTTTTCACAATCAAGAAGGCCCACTGTTAGTTCATCAATGTTTAATCACATCATAAAAATGAGTGGCAAAATAGCTCATATTGCCTCTGTAGTAGGACTGGATGGGTAAATGATGGTCCTTTTCCCCATATGTGCAAAGTGAGGAAGGAAAATGGCAATTAAATAACAATTACCATTTGCTGTACTAGCATATTTTGCTTTCTCTACCCTCCTGTATGAACAACAACAAAAACCACTTACTATGAGCATCATGAAAGTGTCAACAGAAGCCAATAGGGTTGCTTAACTTTCCTTAGACAAACTTTATCATTCCCACCTCATCTTCCTCAGCCAGAAATCAGACTCTGATGGCTGTCTCTTTTGGAATGTTGCAGTAAAAAATGAAATAACACACGAAAATATAGTCTTCAATGGAAAGTAGCTGTAATTATCAAAATTTCACAAAACACAAAATTAACTTGTGTTAACCCAAGTGTGGAAATTAGACAAAACTGCCATGTCATTTCTTATCTTAAATGTTTAGTTTCATTCATAAGCTCAGTAAAATGACATCAAGAATGGTGGCAGGAACCTGGAACTCTCATCGGGTCTCCAACAGCACGTTAGAACTTGGATCAATATTTGCTGCCTTTTCAAGTGCTTTGGCAGGGCGTTGGGTTGCAAGCACAGCAACCAGAACTTGAATTGGCTTACACTGTATGATTAGCACCTGGTTCTGCAAAGGCTAGCAACACCTTGGGTTAGAAATAGGACCACATTTTTTGAGTCCTTTTCTCATTCTGTGACCATCTTATCTTTTTTGTTTAGATACTAAACTTGAGCTCAAACAAGTACAATTTAGAATTTGGAGTATGCCTCCTGGTTCAAAGCATTCCCATTCCTTATTTATGTTTTCAGGACATTCTAGACTGAGAGTTTTATGGACATAGAGTTGGGAAGAGAGCCATTTCCTCACTCCATCTGAGTGCATCTTCCTCCAAGATTTGAGGATAAGGCACTCAGGAAAACTATCTGGAGGTAATGGAACCTGACATTGGGCATCTAAAAGGAGAAAGCGTGGATCCAGTTGCAGAATCAGTCACTTCAAGAATACTTTCCGGGCCTGGCGTGATAGTGTAGTGGCTTAAGTTGTCGCCTTGAACTTGCCGGGATCCCATACAGGCACCGGTTCTAATCCGGGTGGCTCTACTTCCCATCCAGCTCCCTGCTTGTGGCCTGGGAAAGCAGTCGAGGACGGCCCAAAGCCTTGGGACCCTGCACCCACGTGGGAGACCCAGAAGAGGTTCCTGGCTCCTAGCTATGGATTGGCTCAGCACCGGCCTTTGTGGTCACTTGGGGAGTGAACCATTGGATGGAAGATCTTCCTCTCTGTCTCTCCTCCTCTCCACCTTTCCAATAAAAACTAAATCTTAAAAAAAAAAAAAAGAATACTTCCCATGGCAGGTCATAGGGCTCATGTTGACAAATATTTAAGTGACAAAAACCATGAAAGTTCACATATAAATGTCAAATAAAGCTGTATTTTTTTCTTCAGATACTGTAAAAATAAATATGTTCATAAAAATAAAAATTGAAAAGAGAAAAACTTCGAGGACTCAGGTAAAACTGAGCTTACATTAAAGTCTTGTCATCTCTTCCTAATTGGTTCTAAATCATTAGTACATATATTTCTGCTCATGTTGGTACCTGCAAAGTTTTTCATTGTTCAGTGTACTTGAGCTTCTGTGCCAACCTTGACTGAAGCTTATTTTTCCCAGTTCTATTATACAAAATATCATATTTTTCCCATAAGACTTCTAATAATTCACCAGGAGAGTTACACTAAAGTACTAATGTAAGTATAAGGAACAATATTGTATCTTATCATAACAATAATTCATATGACATGAAATCACAATTAGATGAGGCATGTGCAAACCAAGATCCTATCTATGGTTGAAATTTCAGTAATACAAATGAAAAATTTTTAATTTATTTATTTTTGTTGGAAAGGCAGAACAGATTTACTGAGAGAGAAGAGAGAAAAAGATCTTCAATCTGCTGGTTCACCGATCAAGTAGCCATAATGGCTGGAGCTGAGCCTATCCGAAGCCAGGCATCTGGAACTTCTTCCGAGTTTCCCACACAGGTGCAGGTCCCAAGGCTTTGGGCCATCCTAGATTATTTTCCCAGGCCACAGGCAGGGAGCTGGATGGGAAGTGGGGCAGCCAGGACACAAACCAGAGCCCATATGGGACCCTGACACTTGCACAGGGAGGATTTAACCATTGAAGCCATTGTATTGGGCCCTACAAATGAAACTTTTTAAAAGGGTGAGCATTTAAGTAAATAAAGTGAGCATTTCTCCTTAGCAGTTAGCATGTTGGTTAGGACTCTCATGTCCCATATCCTGGTGTCTGAATTCAGTATGCAGGTGCAGGTCTAGATTCTAGCTTCCTGCAGATGCATACCCAGGAAAGCAGCAGTGATGGCTCAGGTGAGAAACCCAGGTGGAGTTCCAGGCTCTGGTTCTCAGCTCCAGGATCATGGCTGTCAGCAGGCATTCAGTCAGCGACCGAGCTGATGGAAATATGTGGTCTTTCTCAAGTAAATAACTACATACACTTGCATCAAGTTTTTTTTTTCAGGGAAAAGAATTAATTAGTAAGCAATAAAAACAAGGTGAATTCCAAAATTTTAAAGAAACGTGTATTTTTAAATTTTTAACGAATGGTTTTTAGTGTTACAAAAGTTATTATGTTAACTCTGTGAAAATGAATCCTGTAACAAAGGTATTAGTTAAGAAGGACCACTTACAACATAAGAGTTTCCCAAAGAATAAATTGCTCTAAATATTTTCAACAAACATGAAAAATACGATACATATAAAATATTATAATTTTGGAGCCATTGTTACTTTTTTGAAATGATTATTGTTAACAAATTAATCTTTGTTCAACTTAGAGTCAAACAAATAGACTTTGCTTGAAATTAGCATCTGGCTATTTTGTTTCTTAGGAAGAAATTTATTATTCTTTTAGGTATATAGAAAGACTCTGTCATAAATTTCCATGAAAGTTAGATGACCAAAAATATGTGAATTCCCCAGTAATTTGTAAGAAAAATAAAAAATTCAAAATCAGGTTATTAGAGCAACAAGATTTTTTTTTGAAATCTCAGTACTTTATGTGATCAATATTTACACAAGTTGTACCTTATACTAAAATCAGGCTGTCAGGGATGCAGAATCAGCTTTAATTGAAAAGAAGCTCACATTTTGCTGATGTGAAAGACAAGATTGACAGCAAAGAAGACAGCACCTATCAAAGTACAAAACTTGTGCCATAAGTGTAAGTAATGTTCGTGCTGCAGGCAGGTCTGTGTTAACAATGGGCATATGTGAAAATGGTAATGGGTTGTACTGAATTACGAAGAAGATGAGCCAGCAGTTTCTGTAGCACTGTATTTTTCATTACTCTAACAAAAAACCTGAAGCACACTCAAGTGAAGGAAAAGAGGTACATTGATAGCTCAGGATATTGAAAGCGATGTGTCAACATCAGCTAAGCTCTGGTGAGAACCGCATGGAGGTTGGTGTCGCAAATAGTGGCAGTGCATAAAGATTAATCTAGAGAGAAATTCAGGCTTCTGTGTGGCAACTCTGTTCTAGCAGCTCAGAATTTTCATGAGAGCTACCCTAATTCCTTCTAGAGCAAGGCTGTCGGTTACCCAATCCACTCCCACTAGGCTCTACCTTTTCGAAGGTTCACCACTGCTCAGCATGACCATGCTGAAGACTTCTTGGGAGAAACACTCCACCCATCCTCCAGCCAGAGTGGTATCTACACATGCTTTCATTATCACCCTCATGTTGTGTTCATATATTGCAGATTCTTTTTTATGTTGTAATTAGTGAACGTATGTGTATTAAAGGAGAGTTTGACAAATATATCTCGCAGAAGAAAAGTTTATACTGTTCATCTTCAAATAAGACACACACCAAGTAGCATATTGCTAAGAATCATTACTCTCTTGGGGCCAGTGCGATAGCTCAATCAGCTAATCATTCACCTGTAAGTACCAGCATCCCAAATGGGTATCACTTTCTGTCCTCACTGCCCCATTTCCCATACAGCTCCCTGCGTGTGGTCTGGGAAGGCACAGGTGCATGGTCCAAATCCTTGGGACCCTGCCCTCATGTGGAAGACCTGAAAGAGGCTCCTGGTATCAGATCAGCTTGGCTCCAGCCATTGTGGCCATTTGGAGAGTGAAACAGTAGATGAACTGTTCTTGTCTAAGTCAATCTGCCAATGAATACAAATAAAGCTTAAAAAAATTATTACCCTTGGGCCCGGCGGCGTGGCCTAGCGGCTAAAGTCCTCGCCTTGAAAGCCCCGGATCCCATATGGGTACCGGTTCTAATCCCGGCAGCTCCACTTCCCATCCAGCTCCCTGCTTGTGGCCTGGGAAAGCAGTTGAGGACGGCCCAAAGCTTTGGGACCCTGCACCCGCGTGGGAGACCTGGAAGAGGTTCCAGGTTCCCGGCTTCGGATTGGCGCGCACCGGCCCGTTGCAGCTCACTTGGGGAGTGAATCATCGGACGGAAGATCTTCCTCTCTGTCTCTCCTCCTCTCTGTATATCTGGCTGTAATAAAATTAAAAAAAAATTATTACCCTTATTAATTTGATTGTGCTAACAGATTATTATCTCAAGTACGCTAGACAGTTCATAACATGTTTCTTCTTTTCTGTATGAAATGGGAACCAATGTACTGTTGTTCACCCTCCTATAAAAATAACAAATATGACAAAACCATTTGGGACCAGGAAATAAAGTATGACCAAAAGTACTGTTGAGGGTCTTAAAGCTAACATATTTCCCTTCTGAGAAAGAGTTTAAAAAGTAAAACTATGAAATAGGGATTCTGATGGTGTGAACATTACTTCCTACATAAAAAAGAGAGAGATAAATACATGGATAAATACTTAGCAAAAGATCAGACCAAGATCTAAGACTTTTGAGGAATGAACTCAACAACAGGAACTAAATTCTAAGTCTACTTCGTGAAACAAATACTAGAATAAACCACTAAATTTTTCAGTGGTCCAGAATTACACAAATTTGATGCAAATTTCAAAATTCTGATTCTTTTGCAAGCATGAAAATCTCCCCTTCTTCTGTGAACGTCAACCCATTGTTGGTAAGCATTTTTGTATTCAGCATGCCATTGTTAGGCAAGCTTCATTTACCTGCAATTATCAGGGTATTGCACTGGCTAGGTCAGTTTAGACAATGTTTTGTTTGTTCTGTGCAGGTCATAAATACAGTTGTAGGTAAAGGGAGAACCAGTCACTGAACAATGGCAATAATTGCAAAACATCAACTCTCATGTGAATGCATGTACACGTGCTTGCAAGATAACACATGCTGGGGAGACCTGAGGACTGTGCAGCATTCTGAGCTGGTAGCTGCAACCCCTTGCCACAATTTCAAAGGGCAGATAATGCTTCCCTATTTTAATCTGATTTCCAATATTGCTGTACCTTGCTTAGTTAGCTTGAGTGCTTACACTTCAAATGTTAATTTGCTTTGGTATTTTAAGTTGACCATAAGGGTTTCTGTGTTATTGGCTTCCCTGACGTATAGGAATATGATATTTATCATGCATTATTCCAACGTAACTACCTTATGGAACATGGTACCTGATGTTAATTATGAAGTTTCTCATTTAGTTTCTTTTTCTGGAGAAACCAATTACTACGAGTGGCAAGTTATATTCTCCTCTCCCAAACCTGGTCCTGCACTGTTGAAGAACACAATGAAACAAGAAGGTGTCAGAGCTGGAAAAGTGCTCTGAGAGCTGAGCTGGTGCTTAGATCCAAGTAAGTCCGACTCAAGCATTATAGACACACTCTCACACACAGGATACTACAAAAAGTTCATGCAGAGAGCTGGTGTAGTGATCAACAGGCTAATTTTGTGCCTACAGCACTCGCGTGCCATATGCCAGCTGGTTTGTATCCCATCCAGCTCCCTGCTAATGGCCTGGGAAAGCAGTGCAGGATATAACTAGTCTTAGAAAAGGAGGCCCTCAAAGTACCAAGAAAGCAATTTTAACTTGATTTTCAAGAAACCGGAGTGTTTCTGCAAAATCAAAGAAGTAAACATACTTGGTCTTACAATCATTAAAAAGATGGTTCTTTTAATGTGGAAATATATTATACTAGATAGTTTTAATACTCCAAGAATGCAAAATGCTGTAGAATGAAGAGGAACGTGTTTAGAATTCTTGTACGGGAAAAGAGGCAGCCATAACTGCTACTAGCACAGAATTGAAATATAAAGGAGGAAAGAATGAAAGAAGTTCATCCTTTCATTTGATAATATTCAATGAAAAACTATATGCTACTTTGAGCAGTTGGAGCACAGAAAGCCCCATGAAGAAGGCAACATGGAAGATGTGGAAAAGTACTGGGTACTAATCTTTTAGAAGGCTAGAGACCTCATTGAGTAGGCAGAGAAAACAAATAGTATAAATGGCCTTGTCATGGTCATAACCTTAATTCTAAAATTTCAATTCTCTCTTCATAAAATCAAATCAAATCTAGGGAGAGTATCATTTTTGTTTCTTCATTCAACATTGGCACAGTAGGATTCCTAATGTCTTTCCCATTGCTTCTTTAAAAAAAAAAAAAACAAACTTTTGTTTACCAAATTCACAATGACCAGATACTTTTCCTGCGATAGGAACTATACATGTGAATGAGTTTCGGATTGTGGACCCCTAGGAGGACTGGTACTGGAGAGAGGTGAGGATTTAAATAATTGTAGGAGGTTATTAATTCAATAATATGAAACGAAGGATCTCAGATATGCAATACAAGGAATGGTTGGTTAGGAGGTACTGCAAACAGATAGTACAGGTGCCTGTCTCTGGCAAGTAGAATTTGAAAGCCTGAGATGACATCTCAAATGGAAGGAAGGGCAGCAGCTGAGGAGAAGTCCAAGTTTATTTGGAGATGCATTTTGCTTGAAGTGTGAAGAATAAAATGTAAGAACACACAAAAATAATCTGATCCATGTACCAATGCACGAGAAGCAATCTACTTATTCTATCACTGCATTAAAAACAAGAGGGGAATGGTGCAATGGCCAAATCCTCTTCCTGAAAACACAGGGCACAGGTTCACATCTCAGCTGCTCCACTTCCAGCTCCTTGCTTGTGGCCTGGGAAAGCAGTAGTGGAGGAACCCAAAGTCTTGGAAACCTACAACTGCACGGAAGATCCAGAAGAAGCTCCTGGCTCCTGGCTTCAGATCAGCTCAGTTCCCGTCGCCATAGCCACTTTGGGGAGTGGGAGCAGATGGAAGATCTTTCTCTCTGTCTGTCTGTCTGTAAATCTGCCTTTCCAATAAAAATGAATAAATCTTTTAAAAAATATATAAAAGGCGGGGAAACAGAGGGCAGAGAGACAGAACGCCTCTCTACTCATTTATACTCCAGTTGCCCACAGTGGCAGCCATCTGGGCTGTGGAGTGAAGGACAGGATTCAAAGCTCTCCAGCAGGTGGTAGGAAATTAGCACTTGAGCCAGCTCCACGTCTTCGCAAGGTCAGCATCAGCGGGGACCTGGAGTCAGGAGCCAGAGCCCTTTCCTGCCTTATGTGACAGACGTCTTCAAGAGGGCTTTAACTGCCCATGGTCAGGCTTCTTAAGTCTTCTTCACCCCTACCTCCACCTCTGACAGCCGTGTGGCCACCAAGCTCTGGCTTCCCCTCTGTGGACTCTAAGGAGAGTCACTTAGGTTCAGAACTCCTTGGCCGGAAATAGGCAGCATCACTCTATCACTGACAGTACAGGGGTTAATATTGGTAGCTTAGGAAATTTCAGACGTTCCCCGAATCGTCTGCCCTATATTCCCCATTGTAGATGGCTAAGCTTGCTTGGTATCTTGATATCTTGCTACTTCACACTGACAAGTGCTTTGACTTGCCCCCAGCGCTCTTCCCAGCCTCTTCTGGCTGTGTCACTGAAGTCCCTGTGTTCTCATTTATCTCATCTGACTTTTGAGTGCATTTCTGCTTGTGCTGCTGAAGCAAAGAGATTTGACCTAAATAAAGTGCCAATTCGAAGAAGAAACATGAGAATAAAGGAGGAACAATGACAGCCACAGATGAGAGTGGGCAATGGCAGCGAGGCAGCAAACAGGTCCGTCTCTGTTTTCATTGAACCGCCTGCAACGAGAAACGTCATCACCTATTTTCCACCGCACATTTCCAGTGCACATATGTGCGGTCAATGATTGCTCCCTTAAGAAAGTGCTTTGAAATCAAACTGTCTGAAACTTTGGCTTATGGAAAAGTCATAGTTGCCGTCAGGTTTTCTTCACTGAAGTGTCTGATGGTGAATGACAAGGAGCCCTCAGCCACCATGGCTCTGCTGTACAGATGGCATTTCCCTCTCCATGTGAAGCCTGAGTGACCCAGCTTCAGTGCCTACTTACTAGACAACTTTCAGAAAGTGTCAAACTAAAGACATGGTGGCACATGGTGAAGTTGCTGTTGGGGATATTCATCTTCCATATTCAAGTGCCAAGTTCAAGTACTGGCTCCATGAACAGGCACCCTAGGGAGCAGTAGGTGACTGCTCCAGCAGGTGCACCTGGGTGGAGTTCCAGGTTCCCAACTTTGGCCTGGCTCAGCCATGGCTATTGCAGACATTTGAAAAATGGATCAATACATGGAAGAGTTCTCTCTTTCAAATAAAGTAAATACAATTTGAAATGCTTAAAGATTACTTTTAAAAGTACTATGGGGACAGGTATTACGGGCAGCTGATATCAGAGTGCCAGTTGCAATACCAGCTGCTGTTCAAATCTGAGCTTCTTGCCAATGCTTCATGAGGCAGGTGGTGATGGCTATTGCTACCCATGTGAGAGACCTGGATGGAATTCTAGGCTTATGCTTCAGCCTGGCTCAACCTTGTCTCTTGCAGGCATTTGGGAAGTGACCAACAAAGATCTCCCTTATCTCGCTCTCTCTCTCTCACACTCTCTGACTCATTTTTTTAAGTTTTATTTTATTATTTTGTTTTTATTACAAAGTCAGATATATATATAGAGAGAGAGAGAGGAGGAGAGACAGTGAGGAAGATCTTCTGTCCAATGATTAATTCCCCAAGCGACCGCAACAGCCGGTGCTGTGCCGATTTGAAGCCAGGACCAGGAACTTCTTCCAGGTCTCCCACGCGGGTACAGGGTCCCAAGGTTTGGGGCTGTCCTCGAATGCTTTCCCAGGCCACAAGCAGGCAGCTGGTTGGGAAGAGGGGCTGCTGGGATTGGAATTGGTGCTCATATGGGATCCTGGCACATTCATGGTAAGGACTTTAGCTGCTAGGTCACCATCCTAGGCCCATCTCTCTGACTCATTTTGCCTTCCCAGTAGATAGAAATAAGTATTTAAAAAAATAAAATTTTTCATTATTCAAATATAAAATTTAATTCAGCAATTACATCTGGCTAAATAATTAAAAGAATTGAGTGAAAGATAATTGAAGAGATGTTAGCACAGTCATACTCATTACAGAATTATTCACACTAGCAAATATACAAGCAACCCCATGTATTATTGATGGACAAGTCTCTAAGCAAAATGTGGTATAGACATAAAACAAAATATGTTTCAGTCTTGAAAAAGAAAAAAATTCTAACCTGTGTTTTAAAATGGGTGAATTGTGATGTTACGCTGAGTTAAAAAACCAGTTATGAAAGCAGAAATACTGAATGATTCTCTTTATATGAAAAACCTATAGTTATCAAAGGTCTGGAAACAGAAAGCAAATTATTCAAAAATTAAAGCTAGTGGCCACCATGGGCTGAAGAGATTGGGAAATGAGGTATTATTACTTAGTAAGCAAGAGTTTCAGTATTATAACACACACAAAAAATATCTTGAAATGGACAGTGGTGATGTCTATACAACAGTACAAATGTACCTATGCCACTATACACTTGAAAATGAGTGTAACAGCGCATACCCTGCCCTCCAACACACACATACACATGTCACAACAGGGGTGGGTATCCGACACAATAATTAAGACACGATTGGGGCACCCATAACCCATATGTGGGTATCAGTAGTCAAATTCCAGCTCTGCATCTAATTCCAGATTCTTCCCATACTGTGGTGGCTCAGGTACTTCAGTCCCTAACAGTCTTGTGGGAGACACATACTGAATTTTTTATTTTGGCCTAGATCAGCCCTGTTTAGGACAGATATCTGTGGAGTGAATCAGCAGAGATAAAATATCTCTTAGGATTGCCACCATGGTATGGAGGGTGAAATCACCGCCTGGTGACACCAGCGTTTCATAAGAGAGTACTAATCTGAGGCCCACCTGCTCTGCTACCCACTCAGCTCCTGGCTCATGGAACCAGCAGAAGATGTCACAAGTCCTTGGGCCCTACCACCACCGAGAAGAAACTGAATAGAGTTCCATGCTCCTGGTTTTGGTCTGACCTACTCCTACTCAATGCTGCCATTTCAAAGTGAACTAATGAGTATAACTTTCTCTCTCTCTCTCTCTCTCTCTCTCTCTCTCTCTCTCTCTCTTTTCTTTCTCTCTCTCTCCTTCCCTCTCCTCTTCTCTTCTCTGTCTTCTCTCCCTAATAAAATAAATCCTTTTACAGATCCTCCCTTTATCTCTCTCTCTCTCTCCCTCTGCCATTCAAATAAATCCATTAAATCAAATAAATAGTTCTAAAACACCACTAGTTACACAAAGATCTTCCTAGAAGATGATAGTGTTTGTGAAATGCCAGTCCCTCCTCATGCGTATTAGGTTGTTACACGGTGGTCAGAGAAGAGGCTGGGTGAGTCGTTTGTTGGACAGCATGTCAGGTGGGATGCTCAAGTCTTACTTCTCACTGCCGAAAAGCCCTATCAGCATGTTTTGACTCATTACCCTGAGCCTTCATCAACTGCTGAAACTAATTTTTTTTCACTAGCTGATTAAGATTCAAGATAATGAGTCAAAACATGCCAGTAGTAATTCCCAACAGCACTGCAGACAGGATGTTAACTTTTCCACACGCAGATAGGTATGCAGACATGAAAGGAAGCAACACAGCCTCCTTGCATATGGAAAAAGTTAATTTCATTAATAAAGGGCTTGCCAATTACCAGGTACACCTAAAAAAGAGAACATTTTGGTTGACCACATGATTGAATTGATTGGTAATAATTTTAATAAGGAGAGAGAAATGGCATGAAATTAATTCATGGACAAACACAACTCAAGTTCAGAAAAAGTTACACAGGAAATTGCCAGGCACAAGTTGGAATGGATGTAGGAAACCCCAAATTCCAAATGCTTTGTGCTTCCTCTTGAAATAACAACTGCACTTCAGAATGTTTTTGATGGCAACTATATCGACACTTGAAGTTTAAGGAATTGTCCACAACTGTTCTTCATTCTGCAGGTTTTTTGCCTAACTACAGAATGTCGAGTTTTGCCAACTAAAGCATTTGATGGAATACTATCACCCTTAATAGCATATAGATATACATGATATAAATATAATTCCATGAGATATCCTTTGGGAAGCTACCTCATATCTGAGATGCATTGCTTCATGTGCTAACTGATCTTATTTTTACGTGAGCTCACTGTCAGAAACTCCAAAAGCTATGGTGACAGTTACTGTTGTTGAAAGCATTCTAGGGATGGGGAGCAGCATGGCTACTGCGTCCAGAGCTGGGCAAGTCCAGTGTTTCCTAAATCAGATAATTATTCATCATTCCAAAGGCCGAGGCAGATTAGACATAAAATCTTCTATGTAACAGGCTGGGTTTATCACCATCAGTAGCTTGAGTAAACCAACTTACAGGATCTGCTATGAAAAAGATCCCTCTACAACTATAATATATTCTGAAACATGGCAGGAGATCCTCTCAAAGGTAAGCAGGAAACAAACAGTTTACATAGGGAACAAACAATAGTTGTGATTCCGATGTCTTTGAATTGCAACAGCTGGAATGCTTTTAGATGCAAGATTCAAAACAACAAACGGACTTCTTTGCCCATACAGGATTAAGGAAAACTTTCACCTGCAGAAGCTGCTTGCTCTGGAGTCACTATGAAAGCTTTCCTACCGCAACACTTTATGAGAATTTGGTCTGAGATTTTAAGGGGAGAGAAAAGCACAGTGCTGGGAAGATGAAAACATTCTCTGCTTTACTGGTTATTTCCCACCCCCCTTTCCTTTCCTGATGGCTAAATCTGTACTGTACCAGTGCCTGTCATTTCCATAGACACCATCACTCCACTTATTAGCAAAACATTGCACTTTCTATGATTCAAATTTTTACTGTGCTACATGAAGGAACATCTCTTTGAGATCAATTCATACACTTGTTCAGAGAGGGTCTTAATACGTTCGTGATTTACTGCATAAAGTCAAACACTGAATGGATAGACTGAAATACTGCTCTGAGGAAGAGCCCTTTATATAGCTTTATGAGCCTGTCTTCTCACTGGGAGTATGCATTTACTAACTGTATAATTGGTGGCACAGTTCTTCCATCATAAACATTGTTATCAGTTAATTAAACTTGAAATGCAGCTTTGTTCCACAACATGTTTTGTCAGATTGTTTTCCTTATTTATTTATCATCATAAAATTTTACTTGGTGACTGGCAGCGTCTCAGCCCTCCAATAATAATATAAATCAAAACATAAGATTTTAGTCTTCATGCAATTTCCTTTTGGTCTGAAAATATGAAACCAGATGTTTTTGGCATGCTAAAGATGCTTTTCATCTTTTTTTAGATTCTTTCAGTGCAGTCAAAGTAAATGCATTTTTAAAACCAACTTATGAAAGTTAAATTCCCTTTGTTCATCTGTGTGTAGTCTGGTTTGCATTGATTCAATGGCATTGGGAGACCTTTTAGATAACAGGCTGCATGTCTTGGGGGAATTACACATGTGGAGCAAAAAGCTCAAAGGGCAACAGAAGTGGTATTAATAGCAGATCAGTAGACCGTGAACTGGGAGTTACTAGAGGGTCTTAACACGCAGCATGCCTAAAAGTGGAGGTTCTGGTTGGACAACAACCAGTATGATCTTGACTATTTATACATTATCTGGGTGATGTGCCTAATTTGTTCACATAGTTATCACATACTTGTTCCTGCTTGAAAACGTGAGGCCCATGAAAGCATGGCCATTGGAATTTCCTGTGACAGGGAATCTCATTTCAGTAGATTGTGGCATCTATGTTAGCCTAAGGCTATCTCTGAAACATCTAAACATTCCCAGATGGAATCGACTTCACTGATATTAAAGGGATTTGATGTTACTGGAGAGACTTGGGGCCAGTAAATAGGAGCAGGAATAGAGTGGCACACAGGCTAATCTCATTTGTACATGGCCTCAGATTGCCATTACGTCCCTAGGCTATTCTGTAGCTTGGACATTGGGACTCATGGGACAGGCTGAAATACTTTAGGATCTTTGTGGGGTGATGGATGGAATGATTTATAATCAACTTTACTATCTAAGCTTTGATGTGGTTGAGCCATCCTCAGCCTCCAGCTTCATTGCATAAATTCCATGGACCAGTGAGCAAGCCGATTCTACCTCCTCATCACAACCCGAAACATCACAACAGTCTGTATCTGTGAAGAGCAGAACTCCCCCTTCACTGACTCGTCTTGACTGGCAAGCCAGTTTTCTCTCAGGTTAGCTTCTTCACCATGCACTGACTTTGTCAATCTCCTTTTTAACCGTTGCAATCTACTTCCCATTCCCAGTATTCCACTAGATCGTTTACATCAAAAGTCACCTGAGGGCCCTTCATGAACAAACTCATAGTATCCTTGCAGTATTCAGCATTATTAGCCCCTGTTCCATTGCCCTCTTCCTTCTTCTCAAGTTGATCCCCACATAAGTCACTAAAACTCAATTCTTTTGATGCGCTTGTATGTATGATCTTTATTTCCCATGCATATCTCTCATCTCTGCTTAACTATAAACAGAATCTCCCAGGTTCTGCTTTTGTCCTCTCTCATTTTCTTTCCTCATAATTTGGGTGTGGCACTGCCTCCTATAACTATGTAAGTGTTCTACTACCTATAATTTCCTTTCCCCTCTGCTAAAGAACTCAGTACCTATTTTCTTCATGGAAATACACACAAAAGGGCCTAGTGGCTAAATCCTCAGTTTGGGCACACCTGGATGCCAGTTTGTGTCCTGGCTGCTCCACTTGCTGTTCAGCTCCCTGCTTGTGCCCTGGGAAAGCAGTAGTGGATGAACCCAAAGTCTTGGAAACCTACAACTGCACGGAAGATCCAGAAGAAGCTCCTGGCTCCTGGTTTTGGATCATCTCAATTCTAGCCATTGCAGCCATTTGGAGAATGAACCAGCAGATGGAAGATCTCTCTCTCTCTCTCTCTGTCCCTCCTTCTCTTTGTAAATCTGACTCTCCTATATTTATATACATGTTTTAAATGTCTTACAGTCACAACAAACTGTGCACTAGAAATAAACACATTTTACCCCCAAGTATAATTTTTCCTAAATTATCAAGCCTCATTGCTATCACTCAGACACCCAAGCCTGAAATCTATTGGCCGTTAGTGTGTCTTTCATCAAGATTTGCCTTATGTCCATTTTCTAATAGCATCCAATTTACTTTTTTTTTAAGATTTTTTTTTATTATTATTATTGGAAAGCTGGATATACAGAGAGGAGGAGAGACAGAGAGGAAAATCTTCCATCTGATGTTTCACTCCCCAAGTGAGCCACAACGGGCCGGTGCGCGCCAATCCGATGCCGGGAACCCGGAACCTCCCCTGGGTCTCCCACACGGGTGCAGGGTCCCAAAGCTCTGGGCTGTCCTCCACTGCCTTCCCAGGCTACAAGCAGGGAGCTGGATGGGAAGTGGAGCTGCCGGGATTAGAACCGGCGCCCATATGGGATCCCGGGGCGTCCAAGGCGAGGACTTTAGTCACTAGACCACGCCGTCGGGCCCATCCAATTTACTTTTAAATTATTGTTTAAATATATTCAATTTACTCTGACAATATTTGAAGGAAAAAACACATTGTTTAAAGTATTTAGGGAATATCTGGTGATAATTTCATGCGTGAAAATTCTTGCCATGCTAACTTCAAGTGATGTCACAAAAGAAGAGAAATGACAAAGGGACAGCAGACAGAAAAACAGAACCGAGCATTTATTCAAGCCAATTTTGTCTGTTTGTTTTGAAACCTGAGGCTGAATGTATCTAGTTACGTAGGGAAGTTTTGTTTACACATTTTTAATTTCCTGTTTTGACTCAGCCTTCTGTTTGATTCTTTAGAAGCAATTGTTCTATTTCCCCGGGATGTTAAAAAGACATTGCTATGACCATTGCCACAGTTCAGGCCACTGTTAGATCATACCTGACTCTTTGTTCCCATGTTAGCGCTCCCAGATGCCTTTTGGAAAGATGCCCTTCTAAAACTAATGGCCGGCCACCTTTGTCACTGCCCCATTCCTATCAGTAAAAGTCCACTCAAGTTAAGTAACCCTGGCACTTTTTTTTTTAGAGATTATGGTTGTTATTTACAAAACTTGAATGTGCTGGAGGTTGTGACAAGTCATGGGTATCACTGTCCATGAAGCAAGTTCACAGAACACTTGTTACCATTCCCAGAGGAAAAATCATCTTTAGCCGTCCACCAGAAACAGAAGTTCGAATATTTTCTCCCATCGTATGTTCGGCTGCAGTTTTTATGACTAGCATGATCTGGTATGGCAGATCACTTACGGAAATTGGCAGCAAGGAATAAACAAAAATCTAGAACTCATGATAAGCGTGTGAAAGCTGTCCAGAGAAAGATGTAATCTCACAAACACATATCCTATATGAAGTACATCCAGAAATTTCGATCAATTTTTTTTTATTCTGGGGGAAAACTGAGGAACCCCAAAAGTTCTACACTGTGGGAATAATGTTTGGGGCAACTTAGAATGCTGGATTGAAATGTGTTAGGACACCTTGATCTGAGGCAGTTAGAGACAGAGTTTGAATAGTTTGAGACAATCCTTCCCTATCTCAGCATGTTGCATAGCCACATCTCCTACAAGTGTTCTGAGGTTCACAAAGGAGAAAACAGAGTCAAGTCGGTGACGTCCCCTCTGAGTCTGTACTCAGGCCTGTCTTTCAGCTGCTATTACTAGGTTCCAGTCCCGGTCCCACCACTTACAGGTCAGTGTAACCTCTCTGTATTTCTGTTGTGTGCTCCTTCAGATGACGACAATATGGCATGTCTGGGCATATCGATGAAAAGAAAATAGCACAATGGTGTGTCAAATGCTTCAGCAATGCCTTGTAGACAATGAATGTTAAAATATGCTAGCTGTTATCAGCTTATTAATTAGTTCTTATTAAAGGAAATATAAGTACCAAAAAGTACAAGAGAATGTAAAGATGTATCAGCCCCACAAAACTAAAAATCATGCCTTGACATTCTCCATCTGTTCAGCAAAATGTCACACAAAACATGCAAGTACCGTGTCATCAACAGTAGATCAAAAAGACAGTAACTTGAGGCACAACACAATGGCTTAATGGCTAAAACCTCACCTTGCAAACACTAGGATCCCATATTGGAGCTAGTTCGTGTCTCAGCTCCCTTTGGGCCATGTGTCCACCTGGGAGACCTGGAAGAAGTTCTTGGCTTCTGGCTTCAGATTGGCTCAGCTCCAGCTGTTGATCATGACGTTGCCCTGATTTCAATCCTTCGTTGGGTTTTTGTAGCTTTCAGGACAAAAGCCAAAATGTTTTGCTGTGACATCATATCTGGTTTTGCAAATACATGGTTCCTCTCAGGATGTTCTTCCCTGCCACTGCTGCCTTCCCGTTATCCCCTCTGGCTGCCAAAAGTGCCATCATTCCTCCGTGCTCATTCACACACCCATCATTTTACACTTGGTGATCTCCCGTCTATAGCATTGCTCACTCTTACCCTTCTTTTCCTGACCCACCCCTTGTTAAAGGCCTGTTCAGATTCAGCTAATACTCCATCTATTGCATTCAGGACAATCTTATTTTTTTTTTTAAGATTTATTTACTTATTTTTATTGCAAAGGCAGATTTACAGAGAGACAGAGAGACAGAGAGGAAGATCTTCCATCCACTGATTCATTCCGCAAGTAGCCACAGTGGCCATTGCTGCGCCAATCCAAAGCCAGGAGCCTCTTCTGGGTCTACCACATGGGTGCAGGTCCCAAGGTTTGGGCCATCCTCGACTGCTTTTCCAGGCCACAGAGAGCTAGATGCAAAGTGAAGTGGTCAGGACAATAATCGGTGATGGTATGGGATCCTGAAACATGCAAAGCAAGAACTTTTGTCACTAGGCTAACGTGTCAGGCCCACAGGCCAGTCTTCTATTGCTTGTCGTGTTTGATCTGTTTGACTGAGTTACCACCTGCACAGCCTCACTGGTCAGTTGCACATCCTACACTGTGCCATTGTCCTCTGTTCAACTAGCTGCCTCCTCAGAAACTAGCCAATTTCCTGTGCAGCAGCAGCATTTTATATATCCTAATTTTTGTCTGTTCCCAATACACTGCATCGCATACAATAAGCAGTTAATACACATTTCCAACATCAATGCAGAGTTTCAATGGCTCCATGTTCTTACCAATCCTTGAGTGTTTTCAGTATTCTTTAAATTTTAGTCATACCACAAGATGTTTGTTATTTGATTGTAATTTTAATGTGCAGCTCCTTGAAAACAAACCACCTTGAATGTCTCTTCACACATCTGCTAACTATGCATGTATCTTTCTTCATCAGGAATGTATTGAAGTCTTTTACCTGTCTTTTACATATGCTTTTTCTTTCTTTTTTCTTTCTAATTTTTTTGAAAGTCACAGAGACAGAAACAAAATCTAATGAACTGTACAAATGGTCATGATTGCCAGAACTGGGCCACGCAAAACTCCAGAATCTGGAATTCAATCCAAGTCTCCCTGAAGGATGGCGGTGACTCTACAGGTTGAACCACCACCTGCTGACTCCGCAGGTGCCCAGTTTTAGAAAGTTGGAATCAGAATTGGCGCTAAATCTTCAACCCACGTGCTCTGACAGTGAGCGTGAGTATCTCAATCAGTGTCAGACTTGAAATGTGGGCAGACCGATCAAAACCTTATCCAAATCCTCATTCTTGACTTGCTGATATTCAATGCACACAATTCTGATCATTTTACAAGTACCTGTTAGTAGAACTTGTCATGGTATCTCGCACATTTTTAACAGGAAAACATCATTATATTAATGAAATGGCTTCCCACTTGAAACAATCTTATCACAAAGTATCATTTTGCATTTAGCATATATTTATAAGAGGTCCATGATGAAATTGTGGGGCTTATATTCTTTGAAGAGAGAATAAGTGAGAACCACAAAATAATGCACTTCTACAGAAAAAAAAAAGGAACTTACTAACTAAAAATATTCTTGTCACATTTTGGCAAAATACACAGTGGAGACACATGATGATAACCATTCCCCATGAAAGGAATTTCAATCTAAATTATTTTTTATTGGAAATGGATATGTTTATCACAGATTCTGAACACACCATCCAGATAACAGAATTGGTTCTCAATGTTTTTTGATCATTGCCAGAGCAAACACATTTCCGGATTTATTTATTTATTTTTCCCAAAAGGTTGAGTAAGACATAACAAACACTTCCTGCCACAGGCAGGGCTTGGCGGTAGGTCGGATACCTGGGTTATATAAATCTTTATGCTGAGCGTTTATGACATTTCAACTTAGAAGTTCATTCAGTTTGATGATTGAAGTAGCAGGCAATTATGACATTAAACAGTTCACAGACTTTAACCTAAGGCCCCAATGGTTTAATTTTTTTAATGGCTGACTTTACTTCTCCCGATGTGCACAGACCAATGCCATTTAAAACCCTCACCCATCTTAATTGCCCCTGCTTTGTTGCAAGCCCCACTGACTGCCTTCCAGTTCCAAATGTCTTCAGTTATTAAAAATTATCAATAGAAAGTAATAGAAAGTAATCCAGACTTACACTGGCGATACAATTGGTCACATATGCCCTAGTGGAGCATAAAATAAGAAAGATCGTTACTATCACTACTGAACTGCTGCATAGAGGAACATACTTCAAACGTGAATTGCATTATGCCTGTTCAGCGAATTATTTCTACTTGCAAAGACAGGGATTCTTCCTGAAGATGACTTTCCTTTCTTAGGTCTTTCAAATGCGTGCCTGATTCTAGAGACACTACTTCCCAGAATCACCATATTGGGGGAATATACAATTTAAAGAATATCATTTTATTCACTGATAAAATTTTTTGCGTCTACTCTTTCCTTTATTCCTGGATTAAATGCAATTAGCAGATTGAAACCACATTGCGTGTTGGCAAATTTCACCATTTTCTAATACTGAATTGTTTTTTGACAGCTATTTAGTAAATGTGATCGCCCAAAATTGTAGATTCCAGATAGCCACCACTGTTTTCTAGAAAGACCTTGCAGATGCTTATATTGAGGCAGGAGAGATTAATGAATGCGCTGTATCTTACGAAATAAATCCTACCCATTTAGAATCCCGGAGACATGAGTCTGAAATGTTTACTGTTATCTGAGATAGGCCAATAAACACATTAGCTCCTTTATTTGAGTTTTGCAATGTGCTTTACTAGTCACAATTACAGAAAAAAAAAAAACATTTATTCTTTCCTACCATCTTCATCATAAAGTCATTTCAAAAATATATATACAGGGTATTTCGACTATAGATGTAATTTCCTGAAAGAATTTTTTCCCATAAAGACCCATTTATGTTTCTTGGATTTATGGAGAGGAGACACAGAGAGAAAGATCTTCCATCTACTGGTTCACTTCCCAAGTGGCTGCAATAGCTAGAGCAGAACTGATCCGAAGTCAGAAGCTTCTTTCAGCTCTCCCGCACCAGTGCAGAATCCCAAGGCTTGAAGTCATCCTCTGTTGCTCCCACAGGTTGCAAGCAGGGAGCTGGAGCAGCTGGGACATGAACCAGCACTCATATGGGATCACAATGCAAAGAGAGGATTTAACCACAGAGCCATTGTGTGGGACCCTCCTGAAAGAATCCTGATGGTATTTTGTCATTAGGGTAATGTAAAATTAGACCAGGTGACAAGTGTTTCGAGGCAAAGACTGACAAACCAGTTAAAAATGCCTGAATCCAATATGAGTATCTGAATTGAGGTGTCAACTCCACTCCCAAGTTCAACTTCCTACAAAGGCAGAAATCTAAGAAATAGCAGGGATTGTTGAAAAAATTCAATCCTTGACACCCGTGGGGGAGACGTACATTGGGTTCCTACCTTCCAGCTTCAGTGTGGCCTAGCCCAGCTGTTGCACAGCATCTGGGATGTGGACTAGCAGCTGGATGCTATATATCTCCCTATCTATCTGAAGCAATCAAAATACTAAAGATTTTTAACTAATATAACAAACTTGGGTTGGTATTTCTCAAAATCAGTATCTTGTTTTATCCTTTCTAAGATTCTTCACCTCTAACCCACTTTAGAGCACCACTCTGATCTTGAACCTTTCAGACAAAAATTAGATTGTGTAACGTTGTCAACAGGAATGAATTTTATCTTTTTGCAAAGTCATTTAATCATCTAAAGTATCCTTTGGCTAAACCTCCACCTATACGTACCAACATCCCAATATGGTCACCAGATAGTGTCCTGGTCATTCCACTTCCCATCCAGCTCCCTGCTTGTGGCCTGGGAAAGCCCCAAAGGATGGCCCAAAGCCTTGGGACCCTGCTCCAGGAGAGACTCCGGGTTCCTGCCTCCTCTGTCCATTTGCTCGGATTTCTTACATTTCATTCTCTAGCACGTCTCTCACTTATGTTCTCCTAAAACCCTGCTCTTACCGCTGTTTCAGTGTCTCTTATGTTACCCTCTTTCTCAAGCCTCTGGTCAGCCCATAGAAGAGTCCTGACACGCAGAAGCAACTTAGAACATGTCTTACAAGTGATGATGGGTGAGCAGAGAAAACTGTCTATGAAGGAGTGAATGAAATGTCCACAGATGATAAGACCAGCTCGTTTTCCCTGAGGATTCCGCAGCAGCCTGCTGACTTGGAGGAAAGTAGCAATAGAATACCGAACTCAGGTCGAGATGTTTCATAGTAAAGTGGATCTGGGAAGCATGCATAATTACAGTAACCACTTCACTGTCAATAACCTGGATTTCTGATTTATCCAGAATCTCTGCCTGCAGAAACATTCGAATCCCGACCCTTTCCTGATGCTAAGAACAGCTGATCCTGCATCTTTCTGGCCCCCATCACTGCTACTTGCCATGTCCTAGACTGCCCATCTGTACTCTCACCAAGCTTTTCTTCCTATCCATGATCATGAACTGAGTTCTTCACCCTCCTTTGGGCAGCCTTCTTTCAGCTCTTGGTCTGCTAAATAAGATTACTTTAATTGCATCAAATAACGAGGGCTTAATATGTCTCAGGCACAGTGCCAAAAGCTTTCACCAAATCATTCTATTTAATTTTCACCACAACCTATGTTAAATTATTTTGATTTGCATCTCAAAGTTCAGGCATCTAAGATTTCAAGAGAGCCAAGGTCCTTCTTACTCATCCTTCTCAAGTGAACTCAGCTGACATTTCTTAAAGGACACTTCCTGTGACCTTGCAGGCTCAGGAGATTAAGCTGGACTTCCTGATTGTTTCCATGTATGCCTCAGAACGCCACATGACAACCTACATTCCTTAAGAACAGAACCCATGAGACTAAGAACAATGATGCCTGGCAAGAACACTGTAACATATTGCTTGGTTTTTGTCTCATTGTCTGTTGGAATAATTCTGAACGCGTGGCTGATAGTTGCTCCCTCTGTGTTTGTGGTGGACGCATTCAGCACGAACATCTTACCCTGGAAGTGATTCCCCTTGGAAAACACCACCAGGCTGCAAACCACAACAAGCCATTCACTCGCTTTACTGCTTCTTTGGCACAATAAAATGTCCTATAAAAAAAAAAAAAGGACTGGTTTGTTTTACTTGAAAGTCAGAATGACAGAGATAGGAAACTTGCATCTGCTGGTTCACTCCCACAGCTGCAGCAGCCAGAGATGGGCTGGCCTGGAGCTGTGAGCCAGGAGCGTCTTCCAGACCTCCCAGATGGGTACAAGGACTCTGTTTTCCCAGGCCAATGGCAGAAAGCCGGATTAGAAGTGGAGCAGCAGGAACATGAACCAGTAACCACATGGGATGCCGGCATGTGCAGGCATCACTGGTCTGAAAAGCACACCTGTTTACAGCATGAGAGTAGAAGCAATGAGTTATAACCTTGTTCTATTCATACACTGGGCAACTCAAATCGTTTTACAATTCTGTGCATGCCTGAAAGTGACCACAAAAGCACAGAGTATTGATTTGAGGGTTACAAATCAAGTTCTGTAATTGAATTTGTAAATATAAAATCCATAAATAAAGAAGACTGGCTTATTTACACGCATGAACCATCATGTGCTTGCATGCATACACTTCCGCTCCTGATGGAGAGAGCTTTCTGCAATTCTGTTTCCAGCATTGTTCCCCTAATTTTGCCTTTGCCTGTTCTTGTACTGTTGGTTCTACCAGCCATTCCCTCTTCTCTATCGTGGGGTTTCCCATGGCAAGGATACATCATCTTCTCTCACTTGAAAAAAGAAAGCAAATATACAGCGACATAGTCTTGACTCTTCCATAAAGTGTTCTCATCTCTGTTGGAATTTCTCAGTGGATAGATCTTCTCTCAGTAACTCCTGGCTTCCTTCCACACCCTACTGATTGGCTGATGTGGCAACTGAAAGACATTTCACCTCTGAAGTTCCCTAGGAGTTCATACCTTTACCTTCCTGCCCCACAGGTGTCACTTCTACAAGCCCTCTGACTTTCGCATATTCCCTGTAACAGGCAATGCCCTGATGATACTCAGACATACACATTGAGTTCAACCCCGCACATGATTTTTCAGCACAACCTTATTTGTGTTTGGTTCCCCTCCCCCTTCCTGAAGCACCCTTCTGCACCTATCCAACACGTAAACACTTTTAAGAGTCAGCCTAGCAATTCAAACAACTTCAAGATTATTTTGAGGGTAGACCTGGCCTTCTGGTGCTCAAGCATATCAGAAGCTGAGGACCGTTACAATTCCAAACCACAACAGGTCACCAGGCAGGGCCAAGCTGGGAGTTACACCTGGGCACAAGACAGCAATAAGCTAGTGCTATCAGAGTCAACATGAACATGATTTGTTGGGTGGGCTTAACTCGATGTTGAGACTCCTGTGGCTGCATTCGTTTAAGTACATGTCCGCCCTCTATATCTGCAAGGCCTGCAAAAAAGATTCAATCAAGCACAAATCACAAGTTCTGTTTTTAAAGATGTATTTATTTGTCTTGGGAAACCAGATCTACAGAGAGAAGCAGAGACAGAGAGAAAGATCTGCTGCACATTGTTTCACTCCCCAAGTGGCTACAACAGCCAGAGCTGAGCCAATCCAAAGCCAGGAGCTTCTTCCGGGTCTCCCACATGGGTGCAGGGTCCCAAGACTTTGGGCCGTCCTTGACTGCTTTCCCAGGCCACAAGCAGGGAGTTGGAAGGGAAGTGGAGTCCCTGGGACATAAACCAGGGCCCATATGGGAACCTGAAACACATAAGGTGAGGACTTGAGCCACTAGGCTACTGTGCTGGACCCACACAAGTATTTTTAATATACATAGTAACAAGACTTTTTCTTGTTATTATTCCCTAAATAATGCACTGTAACAAATATTTACATAGCATTTACTTAATTTTAAGTACTACAAGTAATCTAGAGAAGACTTGAAGTGTATAAGAGGATATGTGTAGATTACAGGTAAATGCCACAGGATTTTATACAAGGCACTTGTGAGCATGCTCTGGTTTTCATATTCACTGGAGGCCTTGGGACAAGTCCTCGCAGATAGCAAGAGAAGAGTCTATTTCTTGGGGTTCTTAGGTACTGAGGCTTTCCTGAGTTGTTAGGCACTTGGCTCCAGGGAGGTTGAAATGAGTGCATATCAGTGAGCGAGCAGGTACAAGACAGGTGACCCAGGTACAACGAAACCATCTGCTCAACAAGGAGAAGCTGCGAGCAGCCAACCTGTGCCACAGTACTGGCTCAAGACTGCATTTCAAAGAAAAAAGGAAATACATGGACAGCAGTGTCTTGAACGGGACTGAAAATTACCATAACATCTAGTGACGTTGTCCAAGGCACTGAATGACACTTCTGCACTTGGATTGGTCTCTCGTTCGCTTAATAGATCTAATAACAATGGCCCCCTGTTCTTGGCCATCACTGTACTTCGGGGTCAGTATACGGTGCGTGTAACAAAGATTTTCTCAGTGAATTAATCAAATATGAAAGTAGAGAATCAAATAGAAAAGCGCCCTGATCTTAGGGGGAAAGCATCTATGTTTAAAAAAACATGATTTTTAAAAAAATATCAGTACACTGAAAATGAAGGCACAAGTAAGGGCTCTAAAGTAACACTTGGTGTCTTGCTAAAGTAGGTATTAAGTTGCTGAGGGAAAAATTAATTCATTTGAGGAAAGATGAGAAGGATATAACAGATTAATTAAAATTTAGTTTATCAGATTTTTCTCAGGAGGTTGGCAATTTAGTCAGAGGAAAATCTTATTTAAGTACACGAGTGTATTCCAGCCTCCAAGTGTGATGCATGATAAAACGAAAACAGAGGATACCAGTGTGTGCTAAGTAATTACCATCGTAGAATTTGATATGATTTAAAATTCTAACACTAGAAAACAAGAATCTGCGGGCAAATGCTTGCATCTTGGGATGATGAATTTTTAAACTACCAACGCATGAGGTCACCAGTGGCTTTCCTATCCCTGAAGCTGAAGGCGCTTCTTGGTATTCCTCTTATCTGCAAAGACACAAGGGACTCCTCCATCTGGGAAGCATCTCTTCTCTTGACTTCTTCATATCCATCTCTCCTGAGCTGCCTTCCTTTCTCTGGATGACCCATTGTTTTGTTGTTGTTGTGTTGTTGTTTCTTCTTCATTCTGGTCCAGCCCCTACTATCAGATCTTAAGGCATCTCTTTGGGGCCTCATTGTTCCTCAATCTACATCCTCTTCCAAGTTCCCTGATTAGATTAAATCTCTAGATGAACAAATCCCAGTGTGACCTCTGTGATCTTCATTCAAGCTAGTGAACCTGACTTCCAGAAGCTTTAAAATCCTGGGTTTTCCACATCAGACCCAGCATGCACATCCGTGAAGTGGGGGGTGAAGAGCAGCAACATGGGAACATTGAGAGAGTTAAGCCGGGAACAGCCAGTGCCTGCACAGGGTGAGAGCCAAAGCCTGCCGGCCATTGGTGTCATGGACTTCCCATGACTTTATCTCCACCGCGAGCACATTCCCTCTCCTATGCTCTGACCACAGCCTTCTTTAGTTTCCTTTCCTCGCCTGGATCCTCTCCTTCTTGCTTCAGTATGCATTCCCCACAAAGTGGGCAGAACTAAGTTAACTAGAGCGAAGATCAGCTCGATACCTCTGTTTGGCCTCACAGCTCCACCTTGCACTTTCCTCTTGGCTGTTTCCAGAATAGCTACACACCCCTTCCTCCTGCAGCGATGTTTCTCGCTGACTGTCTCACAACCCTGGAGAGTCAACCCAGACTTTTCATACCACATCATCCTCCTGGACTTTGTACATTGCACACCATCATTGGTTGATGCGTCTGAGGTTGATGAGCAAAGCAATCAAAGCTCCCTTGTTCCTATGCTATCTAGTCAAAGTGAAGGGCATCCCTTTTTAAATCCATATCCACTAATGCCTTTGTAGTCTCCAGCCATCGTCAAAGAAAGTAAAGACATTTTTAAAGAATGTTATATAGGGATAGATGGTTTAAATTTAGAGTGTAGAAAGGGACTCATAAGAAAGATGATCCAGTCTATTTTCCATGGCTTTAATAAAATATCTGGATCTTTAAAGAGAAATGAAATTTCTTTAGGCTGCCTCAGTTGTTGGCCTCTAGGGCCTTGCTACAGATGGTATCGCAGTGTGGACATGCGCAAAAGGAATTATAGGGCAAGACAGGAAACCAAGAAGATTCATAGGCCAGGTTCACTCTTTTTTTTGTTTTGTTTTGTTTTGTTTTGTTAAATAGCAACAAACTTAGCGAAACTGGTTCCTGGATCCCACAAGGATCTGATGTAGTCCCTTTCCTTGGTCAGCATCCTCTGTGATCTCACTACCTCTTACTATTCCCTACTTCCTTAAGGTTTCACCACCTCAGTAGCACCACACTAAAGCCAAGCTTCTAGCACATAGAAGGCTGAGGGACGTAATCGAACTATGCCCTTGCCATAGAAGAGGAGATCCTGAGCTTGGAACTGAAGGATAGGTGAAAGTTGACAAGTTGACTGCTAAGTAGGATTGTGCCAGATCATGGCAACATCGCCCACAGCATCTAATCTGAAAGAGTGAGAAGGCAGAGAGAATGTTCAGAGTGTGAGAAAACACAATGGAATAACCACCAGAAACTTAGAAACTACTGAAAGTTGTTCCTGTCATGTTTCTGAGGATGATGAATGAAATTACTTTTTCCTTAAGATTAAAAGCAAAGCTCTACACAGGCAACCAGAGCATAACATAAAACAAGACAAACAAACAAACAAAAACCAACTTTGCAGAGTAAGAGTAATAATCAATGAAGAGTTGTGTATGAGATGGGACCAAGAAGTACTTTTCAATCATCCATCTGCTAAAAGGGCTGATTATAAACTATACAAGAAACTCAAGCAATACAAAAAACCCAATCAAACAGAGAAATAAATAGCCCAACTAAAAATGGGCAAAACAACTGAATAGACATTTCTTTAAAAGAAACCATACCAGGTGGTCAATGGGATTATGAAACTAGCTCAACATCAAGGAAGCTCAACTTAAAATGTGAGATATCAATGAGGATCGTTTTACCTGTTAGAAATTATGTTTTCATAAAGTGATGAAGACAGCAAATGGTGCATATGTAGAGAAAACTTTTACATAGTATCAATAGAAATATAAATTAGAACCACCATTATAAAAACAGCATGGTGGTTCCTCAAAAAAATCAAAAATAAAGCTACCACATGGTCTGGAAATCTCATTACTGGGTGTACAATAAATATGGCAAAGAAATACCTACACTTTCATGTTCATTGCTGCATTATTCAAAATACCAAAATATGGAAACAAGATAGATGTGGGTCAGCACATTAATGGGAACGAGAAGTTTAAAATACTGTTCACTGTCTCATGAAAGGAGGAATTAACATTTGCAGCAACATGAGTGAACTTGGAGAACATTCCTTAACGTTAAGGCAGGCACAGAAAGACAAAACAGCCTGATGTCATTTATGTGTGACATCATAACAGCTCAACTCGTACAGAGATCTCAGGCTGCATAGTGGACAGGAAGCTACATAAGATGCAAAATGCCAGTGAGACTGCAAGAGTTAAGTGTGAGCGCTCTGCTGTAATATGTCTGTAGCTACTAACCATGTGTGCTATGTTCTTGGAAACTGCTAAGACAGTAAATTTTTAAAGCTTTTGTTGTTGTTTTGTTTTGCTTTGCTTTTTACTCTCTTGATCTGTTTATCTGAAGAGTTAAGAAGATCTTCCACCTGCCAGACCCTCCCTGAATGGCATTGATAAAGCCACAACATCCAGGCCAGGGATAGGCTGCAGCCAGGAGCCCAGGGCTTCACTCGCATCTCCCACTTAGGAATAGGGGCTCAAGGCCTCAGGCCGCCCTCGCGAGTCCAGGGTTCCTGAACGGGGAGCAGGGTGAGCTGGGCAGCCAGGATTTCAGCCGGTGTCCCTCCAAATAGGAAGCCCGCACCACGGGCAGAGGCATTGTTAGCTGCGCAAATCCTATCCATTTAAAGAAGTTTTTATGTATTTGAAAGGCAGAGTGGCTGGAAGCAGCTACAAAAGAAGGTGATCTGGGCTCTCCTGGTGTGAAATCTCCCAGAGAAAAGGCAGTGTGGGCAGCGGGGAGGGGGCTCCAGGGCACGGAGAACCTGGGGTCGCCTCCTCCTAGCGTCCTCCCCCTCCTTCCCGGAGGGACTGGCACCCTGTCAGTCTACAGCAACTTCATGCTGTCCACGCCCAAAGAGACTCCCTCTTTGTTCCCTCCAGTGCCCAGATCCAGTCGGTTCGTTCCCGCATTACAGGAGGAAGAGAGAGCCGAAGCAGTGGGTGCGGCCCTTCCAGCACCTTGGCCATCCCTGGCTGCCTCCCCATGAGTGGGAGCAGATCCTAGCGGAGAGGCTGAGGGCAGCTGCCCCAGGGCACCGGGAGTCAGCCACTCAAAACAATGCCCACACGTGAGCTGGACAGCCCCAGCCAGGCAGCTCCAATGGGCTCCTCCATGTTATCCCAGACATGAGGGTTCCAGTGCGTGAGCGTGGGGTCAGAGACCCATCCGGGCTCCTGCTGTTTGGGTCCTGGCACACATCCCTATAGGTGGAAGGATGTCAATGGGAATAGGGTCCCCAAGGAACGGGCAGAACCTCCAGCCTCCACATGGCCCCACGCAAACACACTTTTTAAAAACTTCTTTTGGGGTAAGCAAGGCGGGCCGGGCAGTGTGTACACCATGTCACAGCACGGCATTAATGCTGTGTCTCATCTAAGTTCTGATCCTCTCCAAAACCTCATCTTGTAAACCTCAGAACTGGGGGCCTGGAGCCACTCACACCCCTGGAAGTCGTTAATCACAAAAGTGTATTTCATAATATAGGTTATTTAATTCAATTTACTTATCCAACCCATTGAATTGAGGAATATGCATCCCTAGTGTGCGTATTTCAAATTACCATGATTTATACTATCAATTTTAAAAAATATCAACTTATTTGTAAGATGGAACAGTAGTGAAGTCTCATGTCACATGGGATCTGATCCTGGTGGCCGGGGGTCTGCTGCTTACCTGGAAGAATTTGAAGTATAGCTTTGCAGACCAATATCTAGTAAATGATCCGTGAACAGTAGCTAATAGAAAATTTGTGATTTGAATCCAAGCTTTGTTTGTTGACCCTAATATTTCTGGAATCCCAGGGTCATTGAGGTCCAATCATGAATTCAGGTGATGACAATAATTTAAACCTGAATTTTAATGAACGGATTTTTCTTTGGGGAAGACTTGTGCACAACAAGGGTGTGGTGAAGTAAATTATACGTACACCTGCATATACAGCACAGTCATCATGTAGATGGCTTTGGTGTTTGAGGGGAAAGTAAGAAAAATCTCCCATGGTATATATGGAACCACTTACAATAATGTGGGCAGCGCTGGATGACGCCTCCCTGTGCAGGCAATGCTCTCTGCAGCTTCTAAGCCTTGGCCCATCAGTCAAACCAGGTGTGATGGAGACAGGGACCTTCTGGGAGCCCCACCAGGCATGTTGAGTAGGACACCGGGGAGTCTAAAAACAAATTTGTAATCTAGGCCCCAGGAAGCGGTCTGTGATTTTGAAGGTTGACATTAAGGAACCTGTCTTTTAACTTTCACGTCCCTTCTAGCCCTAAAGCACTTTGCAATGAGGAGCTATTGTCAAGAGGTTTAACGGGAGAGGAGACACCAGCATCATGTCCCAATGGCTCCACCTCTGATCCAGCACCCTACTAATGGCCTGGGAAAAAGCAGCAAAAGATGACCCAAGTACTTGAACTGCTGTCACCCATGTGGGAGACCTGGAAGAACCAGGCTCCTGGCTTTTTCTGGGCCCAGTCCCAGATGTGGTGGCCAAGACAAGGGAGCAGATCTCTGTATGTGTCTCCCTCTCTCTATAATTTTGCCTTTTAAATAAATGAATCATTTTTTTTTAAAATATTGCTAGACTGGACTCCTTAATCACACTGCGTGTTCCTTCCCAAAACACACTCTTTACAGTGGAAACTCAGAGTTGTTATCCAGATTTCACGGTGAGATGAGCTTTGCTTAGGAATCTTTATCTCCATTAGTTCACTCCCTTGCCCTGTGCAAAATCCCACCTGCGGGGGGAGACGTTCTGCGTCTGATTCGCTAATGAGTGAGCACACAGATCCTAGAACATTAAAAATGCACATAAAAAAGTCGGTGATGAATTACTTTTCTTTAGCTTGAAGCTAAAAAGGAGATCCCAAATTGGATCTTACAGCTCAGACATTTGTCGTCTCATCTCTAAAATGTACCCCCCAAATGATATTTCGAGCACTTCACAGAAAGGATGCCAAAAATATTCATGGAGTGGAGAAGAATATCTTTCTACATAAACGCAACCTAAAGAACATACCCCAAATACCTTCCTCTATCTTATTATAAAGCAAATTTTGAGAACTGGCAACATCCAAGTACTGTTCTTGCTAGTTAGAAGCTAAATTGAAATGATCTGTGTTTGATTCTGTGTTTAAAAATTTTCCCCATTGTACTCATTCCAGTTTGGAAGGAAAGAGAGAGATGTTGATTGCGTTATACATTAATAGACTCAACCAAGATTTTTTGAGAAGTTGTTACGTGTAGGCATCCTGAGCTGGACATTACTGGAGCAGTGAAACAATGCTGCTCAAAGGTTCTCCTCTCACGAGGAAGAATTAGAAATAGTTGTTTAATCATCTGCTCTATTTGTTCCCCAAGAAGATGGTTCTACACAGTAACTTTTAATACAATGTGCATCAGGATAAAAAGCTGCCTGCAATTATCCAATTTTCATCTACTTACATTTTAATGACCATACTTACTTGCCCATTCAATTTTGCAACTTTTAGCCTGTAGGCACGTAAGTAGCAGTTTGAGACCTGAGGTTCTCACAGATTTAGTTCCAACGCCTGTGGCTTGTTGGACCACTAATTATTTTATAGTAGGTAGTTTCAGCTCAAAACAGCCTTTCATTTAAACTCCCAATACTCATAATAATTAACAAGCATGCTGTCCTTGACTTTATATTTAAAGATTGGCAACCGTTCTTGAATGTTTTGCTATATCTTTCTTCCCTTAGGAACCCAGTGAAACAAAGCAGAATTGGGTGATCACTACCACACATTTGGCTCAACTAGATGGCAAACTAAGCCATAACCTCAGGTCTTGAACATTTGAGCACCAGGACTTGGGGCTCAGAAGATGCTTTGGAACCCAACCTGAAGATGGAGAGCACAGGCTATCCGATTGCAACTTCTTTCTCTCCATTGTGCACTGAAAAATGTGACCATGTCATGTTTCCCGTGGGTTTTTAAAAGGGGAACATGAATGAATCAGGCACTTTCATGCATAATCAATCACATATGGATCCAAGACACCTGTATTTAGTTGGATCCATAAAGAGCAATATTCGCTCTGACTCAATGGTAGGAGTCATTATCCCCACCAATTTGCTTGCCAGGCTGTATCTCTGACTGCCTCTGGGTCAACTAGGTAACAACACATTTGTTCTGCCAGAATGTAACATATTCTGTGTTCACACATGTGGACATGTTAATTGTTTACTTCTGGAATCAACAAATGAACTATGTAAAACATCAAAGTCACCATTCTGCACAAACTGTGCCTTATCCCATGAATGACCTTGATTCAGCACATCCTGCTTCCTCAGCACATATTCTTGCTCCTCTAGGAATGATTTTAGGTGTGCATCTCCTAGCATCTTATGCAGAGAAGATCTGTAACCTCTGGTTCTGACTCAGTTTCTGACTTAGTTTCTCATGTCTAATACAACACCTTGTATCAAGAGACACTGAGTTTTGCCACACCATCATTGTGACTTAACATATTAAACATATTTTTCACTCATATCACAGATCCAATGCAAAGATCACAGAGATAAGTGAATTGTCATGGATACACGAGGATATAGCCTATTGGAGGACGCAGGTGGATATATTCCTCTACAATTACCTATATGTGAAAATAGAGAGGTAATAGTTCTGAAACACTGTGTCTTAAAATTTCCCTGCCAATTTGCCCACAATTCAAGTAATGCCATATCTAGGTTTAGGGGAATAAGGAAATGGGATTCTGCCACATGCTTCATTGTGGCACTAGAGTTATTTGATGGATGGTGCTAATGATTTTCAACAGCACATCAACAGGATGATGAGCAGACTTTTCATTTTGAACTGGAATGCACTTAACCATTCCAAACTGACAAGTGATAAATAACACAACCTATAGGACCAGACAACATCCTATGTTCATTAAGAGGTGGCAGAACCAGCCTTGCTACCATCTCAGTAACCACCCCCTTGCTTTGCAACACATGGAGGCTGAGTTCTGGTCGGGTCACAGTTGTAATCCCTTGGCACAAATATCAATTCGGCTTTGACGCACCGTGCCGGATTAGACCACAGCACAGTTTGGTGCTCCGGAGGACCAGGATAGACGTTGGACGGGCTCGGCTAGGCCTCAACCCCATCTGAGCCATATATGAGATATGCGTGGGTATGGACGAGCCGTGGCTGGGCTGAAACTCTCAACAACAGGAACCAGAATGGATTGAAGAGCGGAGCTGGCCGAAGGACCTGCTGGAATTCGTGAAGCCCGACACCAGGAAGGAGTCGGAGGGAGGAACCTGAACAGATCCTCTGACAGGACACTGACTCTACAAATAAACGCAAGAAGCATGGAGCGGAAAACTGGACAAGGGGAAACCCTAAGACGGACTATGTCAATCAGTGGACTCTGCACCAGCCTCATCATACCTGGACTGTTGCTGATGATATGTTGGAGCTTCTAATTGATCGAGGTGACGCTCTGCTGGCTCTGCCTACAAACCTGAGAGGGCCTCCCTAAGAGGCCGTTGAACTTGAACTGGACAAGTGGGATGCTGGACTCTGTATGGTGTAAACTTTTAATTAGGGAATCTCAACGGAACTTGAGCTGTGGTTATGCATCAAGGTGAAGGAATTCATGATGGGGGAAGGGTTTGGGGTGAAGGGGGGGGAATCCCAGTCATGTAATGCAATGTAATTAATGAATAAATGAATATTAAAGAAAAAAAAATTAAAAAAAAAAAAAAAAAGAAAACTAGTGCAAAGTAGAGAAAGATGGCAGGGCAGGTGCAGTGGTTACCTTGGTAGGCCTGCTCTGTCAGGAAAAAAAGAGGCATCTTGTCCTCTTCTTCAAAGAAAAACACACAAGCCTTTTGGGGAGTACCTACAAGAAGGAAGCATCAGTGCTTCCCATTCCAGCTGAAAGCTCGTGGAGTCTCTAAAACCATAGGCTGATGTATGGGACGCCACTGCAAGGAGCAAAGTGTGAAAGTAACTTTGGCATTGACGGGTCTCTCAAGTGACTCAGAAGGAGCTGACACATGCAGTGAAAGGGCTAGAGAGATGAAGGGGCACAAAGAACTGCCCCCTCTAGAGCTGTCCTCCGCAGAGTGACCTCCTAAAGATAGCCCAGTATGATCCAAGAAGAACCAGCACCTTGGAAGCAACCATGGACAGAAGACAAAATAAAACCGAGCAAGAGTGAAACCAGCGGATGCCAGTAGACAACCCCACCCCGCGGACACTAATTCACAAGCACGCGTGGAATAATATCTCTGAAGGTCTTACTTCCATCTTCACCCCAAGCCTGTCTAAAATCAGAGGGAATATGCCTACTCGTAAAAGTGAAAGGAAGGAGCTATTGCAGGACTAGACCCACTCCATGGGACTGGAGGGTTGGAGAGTGAAGCAGTACAACTTCTCTCATTTTTATCGTATCTTTCTTGCTTTCAGGAGTCTTACTAAAACATAATTATAAGAAGTATCAAATGTTACACCAAAATATTCAGTCTCACCCAGCTAGCACTGACATCTACTAAAAGATGAGTTCTTGTAATCCCAAATACTCCTCTGGCAAGGTTTTAAACACCAGCCACGGCACTAAAGAGGTTATAGATGTATTTTGCCATTTTGGACTACACATGTTTTAATCAAATTAAATCCTATCACATTGAATGAGCTCAAAATTATGGTGACAGTCTTCAACCAGCTGTGAGAGCAGACTTTAGTTAATCTTTCAAAGGGCAGGTTCAACAACATTGCATAGAACAAAGAGGTGAAACAGAAAAATCTAATGACAATGTTCCTACTTATTAAAAATAAAAAACTTTCCCAGAAACTCACATATGTAGCAAATAAAGGGAAATCACAATATGTATTTACACTGTGTAATGTCTATCAGGCATTCCCAGGTTTCTTCACTTTCCAAGAAACTTTGAAAAAGTATTTGATCTTGGCTCACAATTGCAACCTTGAATATTTAAATGGGGGACTGCACAATCATGCATATGCTATATCACGTTATTTTGCAATGAAAATTCAGTAGTTAAGCCAATTACTAAAACTCTTCAAATATTTCAGCAAAATGTCCGAGTGCTGTCATCTCACTTGGTACTCTTTGCAACTGATCTTTTACGTTGGAGGTTTCTTGTTTTATCAGAAGTGAAAATAGATCCAGATGTGCATCTTAGTCCACGTTGAAAGCTTTTAAGATATTTCCCAACAATATGGAACATCTCTTGGTACATTGAATTCTGCTCTCATCATTTGTTTCGTCTCCTCCTACATATATGTCATGCTTCCCAGCTTTGCCTTGTATGGTAGAGTAAAAGAATATTTAAAAAGCAAATGTTTGTGTGGAATAAAATCTCTCTAAAATACAGAAAGGAAAGCGCTAACATCCAGCTTAGAAGTTAGGACACCCAAATCACGTATCAGTGTCTAGATTCCAATCCCGACTTGAGCTCCTGAATCCAGCTTCTTGCCAGAGCAGACGCTGGCAGGTGATGCTGCTGGTTTAGGTGACTCTGCTTTTGCCACATAGGGAGGAATCCAATCCGTGCTCTGTGCTGTGTTCTGGGCTAGGCCACGCACTTGGAAATGAACCAGTACATTGGATTTCTGTCTCTCTCCTTCTCTCTTTATCTCTGTCCTTCCCTCCCTCCTTTGCACAGAAACAAGTAAACATAATGAGGAAAAATATAGGAAAAATCAAGGAGTTCAGTGAAATTACAACTCTTCTGCCTCATGTCCTAGGATGTCTAGAGAATTATTATCCATTTTAAGTATAAAAGAAGCCACGAATGTGAACCATGGATGCAATTTTGTTTTCCCAGTAGCCAAATTGAAAGTAAGATAAACAGATATAATTAACTGTGATAATATACTTTATATAACCCCCCATTTTCACTATTAGAAAGTTTACATGCAATAACATAAAAATCTACTAGACACTTTAAATATTAATCTTCATGTTAGTCTTCAAAAGTCAATACGTATCTTACATATGCAGCATGTAACACTTCGAGTGCTCCATCATCACACAGGCTTAAAAGAACTACGGGGAACACCACACTGAAGAACTTTAAAAACAGTAGAGAGCTGCTACTGTGTTCATGAGTAACCTCTATAGCTGTGTGAGTCTAGCACTAAGAGTAATAATTACTACAATAGAGGCAGGCTACACCTTCATTCACCCGGACACCAGCATCCCACAAGGGCATCAGAGCTTGGCCGATCCACTGGAAGATGAACCAAGTCCTTGGGCGCCAGCACCCACTTGGGGGATGCTGAAGAATCTCCTGACTTCAGCCTGGCCAAGCCCTGGGGAGTAAACCACTCCCTGGAAGCTCTTTCTCTCTCTCTCTCTCTCTCTCTCTCTCTCTCTCTCTCTCTCTCTCTCTCTCTCTCACTTCTTCTCCCCTCCCCCCTTTCTCTGTGCGTGGGGGAGGTGAGGGGGAGTGTCTCTTCCTTTCTCTGTAACTCGGCCTCTGAAATAAACAGAATAGAGCTTTAAAATTTATAGTATCTATGATGATAGTGATAGGGTAGAATATCTCTTGAATCCCTGACAGAATGTCACAACAGTTATAGAAAGTAAGCATTGTCCACAATTTAGAGATTGGGAAAAAAAAAGAAAAAAACTTTGAGGTCTCAAGGTGTCCAAGGTTACTGAAGTGGCCATTAATCTATAGCTTGGATTGAACCCAGCTTCATCCCACAGAAAGGTTCTTGCAACACATCTTGTTGATGTTCATCCCAGGACAGGTACTGAGCATGAGCAGGACATGGCTGTTCTCAAACCCCACAACACTCAAGCACATGGTCAGGTTTTGAGTAAGCACAGAATTGGCTTTGTGCCAGGTATACTAGGGTTTCTCACAAATTATTCCATGATGTTATGATAACTTCTCTCAGAACTCATCAGTTCATGTGTGAAATTAACTCTGACACCTACCAAATACCACCTCAGCCACGATAGACTGCCTAGGTTCTCTCGTGTCCGGATACTCATCTGGAAAATGGACATTGTATTTCTTCCTCCAGCTTTCATCAAGATTCACTCAAATGAGAGTGGAAAGTAGGTAAAGGATACAATCATTTCAGAAAATATTCTTGTTAAAATTTTGGAAGTAATTGATACTGTTTTCCCTGCTTCATGCAGTGTAATATCTGATGTGATTTCTGAGACCTCCTAATTGCTTTTGAATACCAGTGATTAACATATTTTAAACTACGGATGAGCATTTTAAATTTATTTTTTGGTCGTACAAGGGCTTATACTGGGAATCTTAAAAATTCAGAAAGTCTGGGCCAATACAAGTTAAGCTGTGCCTGTGACACCAGAAACCCACATGAATGCTCCCTGCTGATGTGCCTGCAAAAGCAACCAAAGATGCTTGGACTGTGAACCCACACAGGAGACCCAGGTGAAGCTCCTGTCCCCTGGCTTTGGCCTGGTCCACCCCTAGTCATTGTAGCCATTTAAGAGGTAAACCAGTAATGGAAGATCATCTCTGCCTCTCTCTTTCTGTCTGTCTCTGTAACTCCATATTTTAAATTAACTAATATTTTAAAGACCGAAAGCAGTCAACTGATTGAGAAATGTGGAACTTTATTAACGTGTAACTTTATTAATGAAATCCAAGATTACTTAAATTTAACTGCCATAAGCACTGTGGCACTGGCATCCCGTTCTAGCTCAGGCTGTTCCACTTCCCATCCAGCTCCCCGCTTGTGGCCTGGGAAAGCAGCAGAGGATAGTCCAAGATTTGCCCCTGTAGCCATGTGAGAGAACTAGAAGAAGTTCCTGGCTCCTGGCTCCTGGCTTTGGCTGAGCTCAGCCTGTTGCGGCCACTTGGTGAGTGATCCAGAGGACTGAAGGTGTCTCTCTCAGTATCTGCTTCGGCCCTTTCTTCTCTCTTGTAAAATCTGCCTTTCAAATAAAAATTTAAAGAAGCAAAAAATTATCATAACGCTTTCAAAAGGTCATGCCTCAAAAAGAGTAACTTATGGAAAGTACCTTTTTAAACATTTATAAGGTAGACCAACTGCTCACTCAATGTTAAACTCATCTATAGCATGTTTTCTGTAGGCAGACTAGTTCATGTACTGATACATGATACAATCAATGATAAATTAGAACAAAACATAAGTTACCCCCAGGGTCTGAGAACACACACACGGAGAAACACAAATAACACACACACACACACACACACACACTTCTTTAAAAAGCCATAGAGAATCTCAGAATTCTGAGAGGGAAAAGATGTGCCACTATTTGACAGCAACACTTGGCAATGGTTCTGACAGTTTGAGGGGAAGCCAACCTCAGTGGTAAACCCTTCTATGGGCCCTTGGCTGGAACACAAAAATAGGAATGAGGAATAGAGAGCAAGCCGGGCTGGTGAGAACATGAGGCACGCTTCACTCTGTTTACTTCTGCCGTCACTGTAAACTGTGCCCATGGCAGATTTCGCATTGTGCCAGGTTTGCATCGTTTCTCAGGGCACAGACCCAGGGCAAGTGAAAGCATCGAAGAAATGATGGAGACGGTCCTCTCTTCTAATTTTAGCTTTTACCAACAACTTGAATTCAGCCAATGGCTCTAACTTGGCTCTTACTATGTGCCTATTAGATGCCACGCCCTTTCTGCCTCTTGCCTTTGCCGGTGAGTGAAACAGGAATAATGACTCTATCCATTTCCAAGACGCACCCTGGGGACCAAGTACAAGGATGCTTATAAAATGCTTGTCACGGTGCCTGGCACAGAGTAAACATTCAATAACTTAAGTTTAAGACTGAATGGTAAATTTAGAGTATTATAATTATTGAACAGTTAGTCAGTACAGATCCAAGATTCAAACCAGGCAATCTGACTCCAGAGCCAGCCCTCTTAATCACTACCTTGCACTGTCGCCATTAATTATCCATTAATTTTCATAGAACATTTGAAAATGCATCATTGTAGTTATTCTTAATATTGATAAAATGAGGCACCAAGAATTTTAATGGCTTGGCCAAGTTCTTAACTAAAAGGAGGCTTCGCCTCCCAGCGACGGCTCCTCACAATAGTGTACTAAATAAACCTGTGTAAATGCACAAAGCACGTTTATGTAGGAGGTAAAATTAAAGGCATGATTTCCACATCGAGAGAGTTAGCTTGCTGGTCAAGAACACGAAGCAAACAGCAAGGACTCCGAAAAGAATGGATGAATAGAAATGCATGCCATGTGAACGCAGGAATATGAAATGTGCATACAAAGCATTGAATGGAGAACATTGAGAGCGAGCCGTCCCACAAGCTTCCAGGAAAAGGGAAATTCAGAGCCAAGTTGAGAAAGAAAAGAGGGGTATGGCTTGGCAGAGTTTTCTCACTCCAGCCATGTTGCCAGTCAACAAATCCTCCCATTCCAAGGGCCGTTCCCAAAGCAAACCATCATGGCGTGTGTGAACACAGCTCCAGTGTGCGAAGCGCGAGACAAGTCAGTCTACACTCAGAACACGACCGTTGACAAATGGCCAAGGGAATTCATCAGTACGGTGCAAAGTGACCCGTTCCAAAGAAAAGAAAAAGAAGCTATAAAGACCACTAGAGTCCTGTTTTTTTTTAAAAAAAAAAAAAAAATGAAGCATTTTCTCCTGTTATAGATGATTCATTGATTAATTGTTACCCAGTCTTTAAAAAGGCACACTGGATTTTCATCTTTTCATATCTGGATTTACATAGGCTGCGTGATATGGGCCTCTTCCCCTCCCCCATTCCTGCGGTCTTACTTCCACCTTCTTCTCTTCCCGCACCACCCAAAAGACAGACAAAGAAAAACAAACAAACAAATATGTGAAACTTCTTACGTGGAGTGTTTTGAGAGCCTATACTATTTAAGACACTGAGTAATGACTGGCTGCCTTCCAGGTGGCTCCGCAGTCTGTTAAATAGCTCAATTAGTGAGTAGCGCTCTCTCTCCTTCTCTCTCGCTTTTGCTCTCCCTTGCTCTCTTGCTCTCCATCTCTTTCTCTCTCCCTCTCCCTCTCTCTCTCCTTCTTTCTCTCTCTCATTGAATTTTGCCAAGTGCATGCTTCATTGTTGGAAGAGGCAGAGCCAAATTAGCCTAGCAACATCTCCTGCTAGCCTCGCCGTCTGGGACACCTGAAGAGCAGCAGAGAAATCAGCGTCCCCAGGCCCTGTGGGGACCACGGGCAGCAGACAGCACTGCTGCGCAATGGTTTTTCCTTCTACGGGGTGGATAATGAGCAATGTAGGTGAAGACCCATGAGTGGCACTGGGCATCTTGCCCACCCAAATAGAAGGCAGCGTCGAGGTGGCAGCCGGAGCAGATTCTCGGACCAGAGAAGAGGGCTAGCGTGGAAAGTGTGTGCCCTGGAGCAAACTTTCTCTCTGCCTATCCGTTTGACGCTGAGTGGCCCTTAAGGCTATTTTTTTTTTTTTTTTTTTTTTTTAGGTTCCAGGCTTGAAAAATCTATAAGCCAAAAATGTCAGGTCAGCATAAATCAGTTGTGTGCCTTTAGCATCATTGCTTTCGGGGCTGGTACTTGAGGTCGCCTTTTCTCTGCTGGGGCGAGGTTTAGGCACACACAAGCCACCACCCCCGCCCCACCGCTAGCTACCCAACACACACAAAGCGAGCCCTCAAACTTCTGCTGTATTTACGTCTATTTGTGGCTCACCCAGACATAAACAGTGTCAGGAGAGAACAAATGAGAAAGCTGCGTTCTCTTTCGAGTATACAAGCCCGACATAATTCACTATTCCTTGCTTCAGACTTGTTGCAGTGCTCTGAAAATTCATGCAGAAAGCAGGACATTCATGGCAGAAGGTAAACACACTTTGTCTGTTGCCTGCTCCGGTAACACAGTTATTGGTACGGGCTATGTAATACTGATGTATTCATTACATCTGGCATGAACAAGATACAGGATTCCTCTGAATCACTTTAGCCCTCATACCAATTAGGTGAAAGAAAATATTGTTTGCAAAAATACTTTAAGGGGGATTACATTCATCCTAGAATATTATGTATCACAATTTTAGAAACATTAAGTCCCAACATTTACATATAATTATTATGGTTATACCCTAGAGAAGATATTTAAATGGCTTTCCTCTCTCTGTTGCGTGTGTGTTTCTCTCCTAGGGAGAGCCCTGTCAAACAATTAGGATACTGAAATAAGAGAAAATATCCTGGCTTGCTAAATTGGAGAAAAAGTTGCCCCAAGACAAAAATCCTTAATGTAAAATTGTACTTTGATTTGGGTGGTTTATTTTTGTGATGATATTATGGGAATTTTTTTTTTTAATTTTAAGCGTAAACATCGTACAACTCGATTATCAAGATATTTGCATGTAAGGAAATCAAAAACTGAAATTAGGCTCGATTTTTATGTGGACTTGAATCTGTTTCTTTGCAATTTCAGCGGGCACTTGGAAGTGTTTTGCCATGAATGCTAATGTGCTTTGTGTTTTAAATGGTGATTCCACACATGTTGAAACACAGACAGATCGGGGCTAGATTCAGGCAGGGCGTTTTGGTGGATGCTGCTGCGGGAAATCACAAAAAATCCTGCCAAATGAGGTGTTCAAACACATCTTTCGTAAGTTCCAAGGGCAGTGTACCCACCAGGGTCTGCATGGTGTATAAGATAGAAATATATATATATATCTTCCTGGGGGTGGGGAGAGTTCATTTTAATAGCAGGTCCCACTATCCCAATACATACCTGGATTTTTTTTTTTTAAGGAAAAATCAGAGGTGATAACAGCTACCTGTAAGTCACCAGTAAAATAATGCATTCAGATCATCCATCATCCATTTCCACTTTTTTTTTCCCCTAGGAAAAAAAAAAGGAAGGAAAAGGAAAGCAGGCAAGCAAGCATAATCAAAAGCCTAAATGACAACGAGTTGACAGTGAGATTCCGCAGTAAGTGATTCCAGAGCCGCTGGCCTGCGGAGACGCCGAGGAAGCCCCCAGCAAACCTGATTAATTCCAGTCTCTCCAGCTGCCAGGGGGCGCAGAGGGTAAGCAGTTTCGCACAGAGGAGCCCATTACCACTCTTGGGCTGAAATAGATCTAATCAACTCGCAGCCGCTCCAAAGAAAACTTTACAGGTTGAGCTCGCTAAGGCACTGCTTTAAAATGATGACTACAAAGGGCCACCGGAGTCTGAAAGCGTTTAGTCTTTACTACAGCTCAAGGAAAATTTCTTCTGTGGTTAGGCCATGCTAATTTACTGAACATGACAAAGCTCCCTAGACTGCGTGACATCATTTGTTTAAAGGTCCCAGTGCTCGTACGGAAGGATTTCAAATATGACTTTTTTTTTTCTTCACAAACATTTAATTTGTTGATATTTCATCGGTGTTTGGGCTAATTACATGCACCATTATAAATGTCTGGACTAAACTACTTTAGCATTTAATTTAAACAACAATGCTCTGTAATTTGTCATGGTGCTCACAAAGTGATGAATATTGCAACTTTGTTTTCTAAGCAGTCAACATTTTATCCAGGCATCTTAAGAGGAAGATCCTGGCAGAATGGAACCCTCAGAAACTCGTGGAGTGCTCACAGTCTCGGCTTCAGAATTCAACTAAGTTATATAGCAATTTGTATCATAATGATCTGAGGGATTGCAAATGGAAAGCCCTAATACAAGGTATGAAGGGTATAACTAAATCAAGAAAAGTTCTACATTTTTTTTAAAGTATGCCATACTCCACATTGGGTTATATGTATCCATCTCATTTTTAATGGAAAATAGGCAGAGGAAAATTATTAAGGCCAAATTGAAACCAAATAACCATTTGTCTTTTTCTTTTTTGTCATTTGGAATCTTTGTAAAGATTTACAGAGGTGAAATCTGCTTTTGTTTAAATAATCAAGATTTGGAAACTCTGGGCGAGTCATACGATACGTTTTTGAGAATGCTGTGTGTGATATCAGACCTGCACATCTACAACTATTAAATATATTGATTACTAATGAAGTCAGTGATCACACCCCCAAAAGCCATCGCAGGGAGGGGCTCCAACGTTGAATTAAAGTTAATTACAGAGTATCATCTTCAAACCAACCCCTTCAGAACTTGTATAGTGAAGGATGATCCCACAGAATCCACGAGATGGACAGGAAGGAGGCAGGGATGAGATGAGTAACAGCGAGCTGGGAATTTTCATCATCCCTTCCCAGCCTCTCTGAGAAGACATTCCTTCAGCAGTAACCTGGGCTAAGGAGGTTCCCGGGGGACAGGAGGCCATCAGCCAGGCTGCTGGGCATGCCAGAGCTTCCGAAAAAAAGCCAAATGTGGACACAAACTCATCCAGAAAGCTCCTAAACATCCTTTGGAATCTGCCCTCCTAAGTTTAGGGAAATAGCCTGACTTTCTGAGCACTTGACTTTCTAAAACCCCTAGTCGTACCACTGTGACCCCTAGTCTGAATTACACTCAATTTTTGCTGATCTTCAGAGTGCCTGATGTTGTGTGTGTGTGTGTGTGTGTGTGTGTGTGTGTGCGCACGCATGCGCTTTCCTGAAAATGGAATCTTGTGCCATTTATTCCAGGCTTATCCAAAGCATGACAAGGTGGACTTTCTTTCATGCCAAGCAGTCCAAGAAATTCACATTTAATGGTTTGAAAATTATTTGCGTCAGAACATCACCTTTAGTTTCTGTCCTTGAATTTTATTACTAGTCTTCAAGGGTTGTGTGTGTGTGTGTCTGTGTGTGTGTTTGTTTCCTAAGCAAAAAAAAATCTTTTAAAAAAAGCTTTCTTTTTCTCAGATTTTTCGATTTTCTGTCACTCAAGTAATATTTAGCTACTTACCATGTCAACAAAAACCCAGCAGTGCCTGTAGGCAAGACACTGGGACTGTGGAACCGAAATGAGGGCCACCCCAACAAAGCCTGGGACACCAAGGGCCGCATTGATGTCCATGTCTTCTACTGCGAGTTGGCTCCCAGTGGCATGGAATGTGCAAGCAATTAGACGGTTGAACTTTTAATTGGTTTGACATGCTTGTTTTGTCTTCTCAGCGGGAAAAGCCACCTTTCACAATTCCAGCGATGGATTTGTGATGCCGCAGAGAGTGGAAAACTACATTTTATGGTCTTAGAGTGCCTAACGGAGGTCCAGATAAAGTAGTAGCACTTGCGAAAAGCATCACAGGTGCATGATCCCAGAAGCTGGCTTCGTCCTAAACCAGAGGCCCAGGTCCACAAACACTGGTATCCAACCCAGTCTGTCGGGTTTTACTCTGTCCCAAAGCCTCATGGCAGCACCCCAGGCACTGTGCTTAGAAGCAGCTGGGGACAGGACAAGCAGGACCAAGTAAGAGAGAAACAAAAAGATCTGACTAAATCCATCTGAACAGCTACTCAAGGCAAATAACCTATTAAAGCCCCATCACTGGCAGCATGTCCACGTGTAGAAAAAAATCTTTAAATTTCCTCTTTGTTTTCTGCACAGAAAAAATACTAATTAGCCAATGTCTTACTGTATAGAATAATAAAAAAATGAGTGATGAAAAAAAAGAGATGCATTCATAAAATTAGAACGCTGAAGAAACAGGTGATTTCAATGATGGTAGGAAATCGCTGAATAAGTAAGAAAATTAGTGAGTAGCTATGAATATACAAAGGCACCCCAAAATCTTTCTGGAAAATTAAAATAAGAAATTATTCCATTTTTGTGCAAAACAGTGTTGAAATCCCTGCAAAGTTTTTTTTTTTCCATAAATGCCTTTCCATGAATTTTTTGACGTTCCCTGTTATGCATGGATTTAATATTTTTGGCACCAAAATAAACATTTTTAACTCTGCAGCACAGGCACTCTTGGAAGTAGCCTCCTACTGGGCCACGTTGTGTACACGGTTAGAGAATCTGCATCTTACCCATTGCACCATGGTGTATAGCAATGTTTACTGCCGTTTCAACAGCAAGGTTAGCGAAGCGCATGTGTGTGTCGCTAATCAGTGCCATCCACGGCCCCAAGAACAGTGCCGTCCCAACCTCCCTGTAATGCTCCAAAAGGGAATGGAAATGCATGCACAGGGGTCGTTCCCACAGAGTCGGGCTTGGAACAAGAGGAGCTCCCCCGCACCAAAACACATCACCAACGTTCAAAAAAAAAAAAGCATGTTTTCTATCATGCTTTTGAAGAGGAAAAAAAGGGATGACTCTGAAACCACCTGGTTTGTTTTATTATTTTATTTCTTCTGGCAAGATCACAGGCATGTCAGATATGACTCAGCAGCAATGGCCTGGTTGTATCAGCAGATTTGTAGACTCAACGCCAAGGGCGTGTGCTCCTTCCCCGGCTACCTCCATGTGCTGTGGCTTTTGAAGAAGTTCAATAGGTTTCATGTTTCCTATTACTCTTTTTTTTTAAATTTCTGTATACCAGAGTGTTTGTGCTACTGAATATTGCTCTAATTTTCTTTACATGCAAAGTCCTCAACATGGAAGAGCAAAGATGTACTGATTAAACTCCATGCATTTCACATCTATTCTTTCAGACTGTGATCTCTCATGTTATGTAGGATGTGGGGCTGCCCAACAGGTGTAAACTCTTCAGAAATGTGGTGACCAACCAACTCCGAGGTCCATTCTGGAATCAGACTTTTTTTTTTTTTCCAACCATGTCAGATGCTAAGGGATTGTATTTCCGTTCAGCTAGGCTTCTGGCAACAACAGAGAAAACTGCATTTTACGGCTCCCCTGAGTGTAGATCAGCTGTAGTTATTTTAGTTATTTGCAACATTTCATTTTTCTTCTGAAAGGGGTTACCCCTTTGAGTATACTGTGGATAAAGGCGAGACTCGCTGATCCACACATGGAAGCTTGTGGACTTTATACACAGAGTTCACTGTGGACTCCGTTTTTTCCGCATCCCCACAGGATCATGGAAAAGAACTGCCAGCAATAGATACGGGGACACTGCAAAAAGTTCCTGGAAAATCCATGCAGAAAATTAGGCCTCAGTTCAAAAAGCATTCTGCACCAATAAAAACTTCTATTGCTGCGCTTTTTTTTTTTAAAACATTTACTTACTTTTATTGCAAAGTCAGATATACAGAGAAGAACAGAGACAGAGAGGAAGATCGTCTGTCTGATGATTCATTCCCCAGGTGGCCACAACGGCCAGTGCTGCGCCGATCCGACACCAGGAGCCAGGAACTTCCTCCAGGTCTCCCACATGGGTACAGGGTCCCAAGGCTTTGGGCCGTCCTCGACTGCTTTCCCAGGCCACAAGCAGGGAGCTGGATGGGAAGTGGGGCTGCTGGGATTAGAACCGGCATGAGTATGGGATCCCAGCGCATGTGAGGCGAAGACTTTAGCCACTAAGCTAAAGTCCCATGCTGTTGGCTCTTGAGAAGCAGAAAGACTCAGAGAGCGACAGTTGGATACACAGATGGAAAGAAATCTCCCACGTACTGGTTCACTTCTTGAGACATACACAGCACCCACAGTTGGGTCAGGGCAAAGCCAAGAACAGGCACCTCCACTCCGAATCACGGTTGTGCGTGGTAGGCACTCAATCACTTGAGGACTCACTAGGGGCTCCCCTAAGGACACTGAAGCAGCAAGATGAACCGGAAAGTTGAGCACCACCTGATCTGGAGCACTTGGGTATAATTGCAGGCGTCTAGAGACGCCTCTCAGCCTCCATGTCAAACATCCACCCCAGACCTGTCTTCTATTTGTCCACAAACTTTTAAAATACTTTTGTACAACAAAGAAGTCCTGTGAGTCAAGAGATAAATAACTTGTTCAAAATGTGTAGTTTTCGTGGGAAAAAAAAATGCCACACAAAGGCTAAACACGAAAACTGTAAATTGTCCCATTCTGCTGTTTTTTTTTAAGATTTACTTTTATTATTTTCTTTTATTGGAAAGTCAGCTATACAGAGTAGGAGAGAGAGGGAGGAAGATCTTGCATTCACTGATTTACTCCTTAAGTGGTGACAATGGCTGGAGGTGAGTTGATCTGAAGCCAGGAGCCAGGAGCTTCTTCTGGGTTTCCCAAGGCTTTGGGCCATCTTTGACTGCTTTCCCAGGACACAGACATGGAACTGGATGGAAAGCGTGGCTGCCGGGATTAGAGCTGGTCCCATATGGGATCCCGGCACGTGCAAGGCAAGGACTTTGGCCACTAGGCTACCACTCTGGGCCCCCCATTCTGCTATTTTAGAGAAACAATACCAGAACATTACACCGCTGGGTCTGGTGGACATTGAAAAAAACGTACAGAAAACAAACTTTGTGCATTCTAAAGTCCACCAAAAGTTAGGCCCCGCATCTCCACTGAGTCTCTCTACGGGAGAATAAGGAAGTTGAGAAAATGAATTTCAGAAAGTAACTTCCAAGTTTCTTAGAAAGGTACGTCAGATATGTCCTAGTGACCGGAGGAGTGATGCCTGACAGTGGACAGGGCTGCAAAGGACAGCCATTCCAAATCAAAGTTGAGGTCCAAAGATCTCTGGCCCATGGAAGGGTTCCTTCCTGCCCCCTAGTGGATAAATGGGTATTGCTACACACCCACTGTGTGAATTACAAGACATAGATTCAGGCTTCTGACAGCAGGCTGACATGGACAACCCACGATATGGTCAGATCGAACCAATTATCTCTCGAGCAAATGCTTTGCGACAAGGTAACCATCTAACAGAGACAATCCTGCGCTTCCTCCGTTCTTCAGCACGTGAAGTCACTTCTCTGTCTTGACAAGTGACTTGGGTATTGTGATCTTGGGGCATTTGTCACCATGCGTTTCTCTACATTTCATGTTCTTTGCCCATCTCATCTGCTCGTCTCCAAAACTAAAAAGAAAAAGGACACTCCACTCTCCCATTATGTTTTTCTCTGCATTTCCCCTCTGTCCCTGCATCAAATGCAAAGCCTTTGTCTTCCCTCGCTTACGCCAACAGTAGTGTGGGTTGCACTGTGCTCTCAGCTTCATAGGACTAGCAACTTAACAGTTTGCATTTATTTTCCAGGTCAAAGAAAGTAAAGACAATATGAGAAGAAATTAATAAATGCATGATAGCATGGCACCCAGAGAAATTTCATTTCAATTTTGCCACCCTTATACAAGTATTTTTGAGTGTGATATGCTCTGAAATTTTATAAAATTCTTGCCAAAGGTAAAAATAATATGTAGTGATGACATTCGTTTTTCACAAATGCACATATTGTAGAACCTGTGCCTAGCCACAGGATTTCACAATCTTTGGGGATTGGCAATTCACACAGTGCAAAATCCCATTTGCAGCAAAGCTTTCCCCAATCCCATGGGATTCATTGTGGGAGCCTTTTAAAGTAATAGTTTTCTTAGAGTTGAGAACTCTGGAATGATAGTCCAAGACAGAGGGACATTAAAAAGAACTGAAATAATGACTCGATGGCATAGAAGGTGGTTTACGTTTTTATCTTGGATAGGCTTTGCTTAGCTACTTTTCTCTGTGCTTTTACAATGTTTTTGATCAGTAGAGCACAGCCTTTGGAATGCTACCACATCTGACTATTTCATATTGTTTCCAGAAGTCACCTGCGTACCCCTTCTCCAACCCTGCTACCTAAACTATCCACCCCACTTCCTCCAAGCTGTGGACGATGGCGCGTTTCTGGGGGTAGATTTTAGTTGAGAATGGATCAATGTCGTATTTTACTAAACCTTCACCCATACCCCAGCTTCTTTTTCCTTTTTTTATTTTCAGAAGTACCAAGTTTCCAAGAAAGCGAGCCTTTCAAAAATGGTACGTACATTTCCAGGAGCAAATACCATACGGGGTTCCTTCTGTCGGGCCTCTGCAGAGAGTTCACACTTGAAAATGTCCAGTGATCTCTGAAGACACAGCAGATCGTGTCAGCTGCCTGAGCAACTGCAAGACGATGATGGCGTCACTGACCTTGACTCCAGGACACGAGGCGTATGACATGTGGACAGTAGGAGGGTGACAAAGGGGCACCTCCATTTGGGGCTCAAACGCCCCCTGCCTGTGAACAGCAGGCTGCGGAGCCATGCATCATCCTAGGGGAGCCATCACTTGCAGAGGCAACTTCTGATGGAAAGGGAAAAAAAAAATCTCTACTGTGTGTATTCAGTGGTGACCCGGGGCTTTCCCTGCAAGCTCTTCTGGGAGAGGCTCCCTTTTGTAATCATGGGGATTTGTGGTTTCTGCAAACCTTTGCAAGTCCTGTCATCATCACACATATTTAAGCGTTTAGCTTTTTAGACAGCTGTAAGTCATAAACAAAAACAACAGAACTTTCTCCTAAAAAAAAAAATGGAGGCCTAAGAATTAGAATGTACTTCAAATAATAGCAATCAAATGCGAATGAAAAAGTTCATCTCCTATGCTATGAAATAGAAAACGAGAAAAAAAAGCCAGACATGTGACTTCAACTCTTGGAAAGCTTTCTCTTTTAACTGACTTTTAAACTCTCAGACCACAACACTACAACATCTTAATTCAGTCATTGTCATGGAGTGAGAGGCGGAGAGGGTTAAGGGGGGAGAGGATGAAGAGAAAACGATAGAATGTATCATCACCAATCAGGGCAGAAAGTCAGCAAATTTGACTTCAGCAAAGTTCCCAGCATCCCAGCATCATTGTTGTTGTTCTTGGGGCTGGGAGGGGAAAAGCAGGTGAATTTTCCTCACCTGTGCTATACATTTAAGAATGAAACTTAAATTAGCTGCTTAAAGTGGTCCTGTGACTTTAATTATTCACAGAGTACACAAATTTAATGAGTTTTTAAATATTAAAACTCTTCTCTATTGTCACGACGGTGAGCTCTTAATTTACAGAGCAATTAAGTCAGGACCCTCATTTATCAGGACATGTGCATTTGTTGAAAACGTAGTCAGTTTTTATTAATTGATGCTACAGGAAGACTGAGGTGAAATTAATGTGTGTCTGCAGAGGTCGTGCTGCTGGTGGTGGGGTGGGTAGCAAGGAGCAAGACGTGAGATAAATAACTGTGGGTCCCGATGACTCGGGAGATTGCTGAAATATTAAGTGGCATGATGGTTACCGTTCTCAGCCAAAATGCTTGCAAGAAAATGCCCCCTGAGTTTTTCTCTGGCAAACATCTGTCATGGGTAGTAGCTGAGAAACAGGGAAACTTCAAAGCAGTACTTTCTGATTATTAGCGGAGTGTGGAGTGTAATGTTCTTACATTTTAATGCAAAGCAAGTGTTGATGAGCTGAGAGGGTAGAATTAAAAAGTAGCCCAAATTTCCTTTGTTCTTCAAGATGGAGCTGACAGGAGCATTCACAGCCTGCAGTACTCCCTAGTACTTAGCAATTTGTGAGCCACAAGAGATGTTACCTCCTAAAGCCCCTGATGGGAGAGGAGCTGGACTAAGCCACCATCACCTGCTGTCAACCGCTAGGAGTCCTTGCCCAGTGGCCTGGAGTGTCCCCGAGAGCATATGCTGCTGATAGACAATCTTGCTCCAGGAAATGGTTTGGCCAAAGAAAAAAGTTCAGGTGTCATCTACCCGAGCACTTGCCTACAGAGGTAGCGACCATCTCCAGAAAGTTTGCTGTGAAAGTTGATGTTTTGGAACGATGAACCCAGAGCATCAAAAGTGTCGACGTCATTTTTGTCAATATTCCAGCTAGTTGTTGGAAAAATTTGTACATGACCTTCAGTTGCACCGATACTGGTGGGCAGACATGGAAATCACATGGCTTTCGCAGGAGCAGATTTGACAGTGAGAAGATGTTGTTTTTATGATTTCTTTATTTGAAAAGCAGAGTTACAAAGAGAGAAGGAGAGACAGACAGATGATCTTCGTTTGCTGGTTTGCTCCTGAGATGGCCACAGTGTTCTATACCGGGTTAAGACAAACCCGGATGGCACGGATGGCAGGGACCCAAACACTTGGGTTATCTCCCACTCCCTTAGCTAGGCCATGAGCAGGGAACAAAAAAAGACACAATGGAAAGGACAACTTACAAAAATATTTCACAATGTATGTAAACTATAACACTCTCCTCCCGTCTGTCAGGTGATTTTCAGCAACTTTTGTTCTTTAGCCAGCAAACGAACAGGTAGCGCGCTGGCCAATACCCTGAAGCACCTGTTTCATTTGGACTTGTGGCCTCCGGGGCACCGCAAAGTTTGATGGGACCGTGCCCAAAAGGCCCCTGTGACCATGAGTTGGTTAATACACTCCCATTCGTCACCCGGGCAGGGAATAGAGGAAGGAAAGAAAAAAAGAAAGGGTGGCAGGGGTGAGAAGCAAGCAAGCAAGCAAGCAAGCAAGGCAACAAAGGCTGTCTTCCGCAAATGCTCGGTAATAAATTGTTCTTTCAGTGGTGCAGAAAAGGGCTTTTTCGTTCCCTTCTTTGCCGGGGAGCACCAATGGGAGGCTGGCTTTCCCACCTGGTCCTGGCTGCCTGTGCCCATAAATTTGCCTATGCGATGCCTGTTTACGGGTCGCTGATGGAACATGGAGACGGTGCATTTTGTAAGCACCGGGTAGATAATCATGGTAATTGATGTTTGGAGCTGTGAGCTCCTAGGAGCACAGGGTCTCTTTCTCCCAGTGAGGCCCTGCTCTCTGTTATCAGTCCAGCCCATAATTAAATATCACTCTTTTACAATATGTTTCAGGCTCCTTAATGAGTCTAAAGCAGAAATAGTCACCTCTTTCCCCTCTGAGCTTTATTTGCTTGTTATTAAACAATGTTATTGAGCTGCCTTCTTTCCTTGTGTTGCCAAACCTGCATCATTTCCGTTTTATAATTGCACAATTAGAGCCAAGGCTTTGCTTTCATACATCAGCAGGCCCTGCGTGTGCGTGCGCGCGTGCGGATGGGAGATGAGAGAAAGCGAGGCTGAGGGAAGGAAGAAATCAGGTGTTCATATAGACTAGTCAAACGCGTCTTCTTTTCATTAACTGGCAGATTTTGTAAAATGGGAAGCGATTTATCACGAGCCATTTTCGTCTATCAACCACCTCCACCAAGCAACACGGTGACTTTCGCGGTGACCTTGTGCGGTGTAGTGAGGGTCCAATTTGCTCATTGTTACTCGCTTGCATAATCTCATGCCCCTCCCCCCACGGCGCTTTTTTTTTCCCCCAAGCAAAATCCAGTCATTTATATTCTGAGGCTAAACGATATTCTTTTTGCCCCCCAAAGCTGGCAAGCTGTATAACACTAGTAATTCCATCTAACGAATTTGCAGAAGGCTCTTGCTCTTACACACCCACTCGCTCTCCTTTCTCACATACTCCCCCATGCACACGCTCACACGCACCCCCCCAAGCTGCACTAAGCAGTGTATTAAGCAGCTGAAGCAAATCCATTCACATCGTGCTGTGTCGCTTGCTTCCCGAGTCATGAACCCATCACAGACTTTTGCGAGCTGTAGGTTGCCACGGCGAAGAGGTACAATGCCAGTGATTCATACATCTGCTTTCTCCCCTACCCCCACAGCCCCATTCTTCAATCCCCTGGGCAAAGACAACCTTGATAGTGACACTCGTAAAATTCATGCAGGCTTATCATCCTTGGTGAAGGCTCCAGTGTGCCCCCCCCAGCCTCCTGCCAGTGCCTCCCCACACCCACGATGGTTGGGTGGGCAGTGGGATTTCTCTCTGCGAAGAGGGGAGTGGGGAAAGAGGAGAATGATCATTGTAGAAAATGTAAGAGAAAAATTGTCTGGGTAGCTACATATTTTAAAAATTAAAAAAATACTTCCCTAAACGTTAATCAATTTTTAAAAATCACTTTTGGGTCTCTGGTGGTCTCAGTATCTTAATTTGATACTGAATATTAAGGGAAAAGTGATCTTAGCTCCCAAAAATGTGAGGAAATTCACTTATCGCTGTGTCCAGGGGCTAACTGAGCCCTCAATTTCCTTCTCTCCCACATCCAAAAACCCCTGAAGAAGTCTGGCCACATTTTGAAAAGTGTATAGGATTTCTACGGTTTGTTTTTGCCATGTTTTCACTAAATTGTGTTTTCTTAATCATTTCCAAGCTTATCAACGTGGAAAACCGGGGGCAGGAATATATATACTTTTTCAATAGCAAAAATTATTATCTTAAGAAGTCATTGATTATTTCCACCATTCTAAAGGAGATATTACTATCCAACATTTTAGTTACTACCATCAAGAAGAAGGTTAGAGAATAACTATGTAGACTTCAGCAATGGTTATCTAAAACACTTTCATAGAAGTTTTATGCAATTATTTTTAGCTAAACTAAAATACACTTTTGTCTTAAAACCGTAGGATTCTTTTTTTCCAATCTTATTTTTTTTTCTTATTCAGTAATACCAAGCACATAAAATTCTGGGCTGGTTTTGTGGCGCAATGGGTGTGCCTTTTGAAGCCGGCGTTTCATATGGGATCACTGGTTAAGATCCTCGTTGCTCTAGCTCTAATCCAGCTCGCTTCTAAGGATCCTAGGAAAACAGTAGAATGCAGCTAAGTATTTGAACCCCTGACATCCATAAGGAAAACCCAATGGTCACAGTCCTAGCATCACGGGAGCTGAACCACCTGCAGCATGTTCTGTTGGTCTGTCTTCCTTTGTCACTCTTTCACATAAATAAATTACATGTACATATAGATATATGTGTGTATACACACACACACACACACTGCTATCCTAGTAGAGTCATTTCTTTAGATCTGTGGTTTTGTTTTCTTCTGATTGAGCTAGCCAATATCAGCCGGGATTTCAAAAGTGGAAAATTTCAGCAAAAGAAGATTCACAAAGTTTTGATTTTCTACCATTCTAAGCGCTGTGATGACATGGCATGCCATCAATGTCCATCATTGCCTGTAAGGGGGTCATCCTCTTATTCAGTGTATCTGCCCTGCGTACGCTAGCGGTCACGTAACAGCTGTCCCTGGGGTCAGATGAACTGTCACCATGTCACACTGCGTATTTGCAGCTAATCCTTGTTCTACACACTAATGTTTCCAAGGCTCAAAACCACTAATGTGTCATTGCAGAATATTGCTATGATTATTCTATTTCATTTTGTCATTGGTGTTAAGCTCTGTGTCTAATCTACAAAGTAAACAATAGTTTAGAAATGATGTTTTATCACAGGTAGGCATGCATCAAAACAAAGCAAAATATAGTACCCACGTGTACTTCAAGAAACTTATGGGACATGATATTCAAAGATAAGTCGGTTTGCTGCACTAGAGGTCTTCCTGACACACATGGCAAGCATATCTTAAGAAAATACCATGCGTGAATCTCCAAACTTTCTACAGCAAAATAAACATTCCTGCATTCCATTTCCGTAGACTTTTTTTGAAATCCCCTTCAATACAGCCCTTAGTATTATCCAGCGTTTCAGTACGCACGAGATTCCTGAAAGCTACACCCCACACACCAGGAGTGGACTACTGTACCCTTCGATTCCTTACTTTATGTTGTAGCTCCTGTGTCCAGCTAGTCCTGGCATCAGACTTCCTCCAGGGGCCACTTTTCCCCTCTGAGGGCTCCCTGTATTTATGTCCTGTTCGTGAGTGCACCAGAGAAGAGCCAGGTTACATGATGCCCTGGTGTCAGTGGGGCTGGGCAGTCAGAGCACCCAGGTCTGGAGCAGCATAGGTGGCAGTGCTAACATGAGGACAACACTCAATTGCAGTCAGAGTCGTGGGATCTGCCACTGGATACTTTGGAAAGAAGCTGTAGAATTTTACTTTGCTTTGAGGCGTACCAATCGGTGTTAGGCGAGAGAAGACAGAAGGTCAAGCTCAAGGAAGACGCTGACTCTTACTCACAGGTGCATTACCTGCAGCCTGTGGACCCCAAGACCTCAATTTGCCCCTCTCTAAAGCAAACAGAACCTACTAACTTACTACCGTAAGGAGATTTCTAGTCTTAATAGGATTTGAAAACCATCCGCTTGAATATAAGCAAGAACAAGTTCTCTTCCTCCAGCTCCGTGTATCGCTGTGTGGCTCCACTTCCCCAGTGTATGCTTCTGGCTTCAGCTTCCATCCACTCGGCACTGGGCTCCAGCCTAACTCTTCTTCATATTGCTATGGAACAGTCAGGAAACTAGCAAATGCATCAGGGTATTCTGTGGGCTTAGAATTCACCTTAAAGATTCTGACCCACATTAAAAACAAAAACTGCACAAGATACACGTAGAGAAGCACTGTTTGTTGTTGTTGTTGTTTTTGGTTCACATACTTTGCTGTACCTTTCTATGTTAGCTCCAATTAAAATTGTACTTTCTATGATTCTTTCTGCAACTAGGATTACTAAAGAGTAACTCAGTAAAAGAAATTCAGTTGTATTTGTTTTCAAAGATGCATTTGTTTTTCTTTGAAAGCCACAGCTACAGAGAAAGAAGAAAAGACTAAGAGAGAAAGAGATCTCTTCCATCCACTGGTTCACTCCCCAAATGGCTGCAATGGCTGGAGATGAGCTGATCTGAAGCTGGGAGCTGAGAGCTTCTTCTGATACCCCACATCGTCACCTCAAGTGCTTTTTTATTTTCTTAATGATTTTTTTTTTTTGGAAATGCAGATTTACAGAGAGAAGAAATAAAACAGAGAGAAAGATTTTTCTATCTATTGGTTCACTCCCCAAGTGGCCAGAGCTGAGCAGATCCAAAGCCAGGAGCCTGGAATTGCTTCTGGGTCTCCCACATGGCTGCAGGGGCTCAGGGTTTAGGCTGTCCTCTGCTGCTTTCCCAGGCCAAAAGCAGGAAGCTGGATGAGAATTGGAGCAGTCAGAACATGAACTGGTGCTCATATGGGATGCCAGATCTACAAATGGAAGATTAGTCCTATAAAACATTGCAGGGCAGAGAGGGCCTAAGAGGCTTTTCTTTTTTATATAGTCCCACCCCCTTTTTAAATATTAAACTCATTTTGTTTTGATGATGTTTACATAGTTGAGAAGGATTAATGCCCATACAAATCAGTGGATGCTGTGGCCCAGCCCAATCCTGTCTACCACACACTTGGCCCTCACACGTACAGGCAGGAACAGTACCCGAATCAGAGCGACCCCCAGTAACTCCTACCCAGCCCAGCATAGGAACTTCCACAGCTGCCCTACCGGGTTTGTCCCTCATCCTGAGTCTTATATGTACTGGTAGGTGCTGCATTCTGGACTGGCATAGATCACCTCACCTCAGCATTCATCAATGGGTGCTGCTGCCTGGCTCAGCCCGATCTACCTCCAGTTCCAACTGATGCTGGCAGGTGTTGCGTCCTAGCCCAGCCCAGTCAGCCCCCAGTCCTGACTCTAATGTAAACTGGATCATGCTGTGGTCCAACTGGCCTGTCCTGCACCCATCCTGGCTGTCACATCTGCCAGTGGGTGCTACCCCACACCTGACCTGCACATATGCCTGCTGGTACTGTAAGCTGGCTTCATCTGAGCTGCTCCCAGCCTTGGTTCTTGCGCTGACTTGCGGGGACTGCGTCCTGACAGAGGAGTTTCCTGAGCTACTCTATCAGTTCACTTCCCAGTGGCAGATCTCATGTCCACTGGGGTTCTTGGTCCACTTCATGTCCTGGAAACTACAGTGGCCTTGCCTGACTGGCTCACCTCCATTCCAGCACTTAATGTTGGGTGCTACAGCCCAGCCATGCATGGTCCACCCCAAGACCCAGCTTTTGCATGGTTCCAGCAGGTGCAGAGACCTAACCCAGCCTGTCCTACATTCACTCTGGCTCTTGCAAGTACCAATGGGTGCTGGAGCATAACCCAGTCTGGCACACCGCAGAACCAGTCCACACTCATGCCAAAGGATACAATGACCATGTCCAACCTGGATGACTGCCCCCATTCTGGCTTTTGCTTTCTTCAAAAGCAACCACAGCTCAGCCAGGTGTCCCCTTAGCTCCCCAACCAGATCTGTGTCTCCCAGCCACAGATCTTGTGCATGCTGGTGGTTGCTCAAACCCATCACCGAACTTGGCCTTTGCCATTAGATGCTACAGTCAGAGCCAACTCACACCCTGCTGGATCATGGAGCAGCTTTGCCAGGCCTGAACAACACCCAGCCTTAACTGATTTGCTCACAGCAGGAGTGACAGCCCACCAGTGGAGTTCTCCAAGTTCCTCCACCAGACCTACTCTCAGACCCAGGTCTCCATGTGCCAACAAGTATTAGGCCCTTACGTGGCACAGTGTGTGTGTGTGTGTGTGTGTGTTTGTGTTGGTGGATATTGCAGCCTGGCCTGCCCCTCACCCAATTATTGGGTACACCTATGGGTGCCTCAGCCTGGATCAAGAGGCCTGTTTCCAGCCCCAGTACCCATGATTGTTGGTGAGCTCCATGGCCATGTCTAGTTCAATCTGTCACCACCCCAGCTCTCGAGCAGACCTACTGGTATGGCAGTCCCATAAGGGTGAGCACAATATGCCCTAAAGAAGCTACCCCCAGACCCAGATCTCTTGTGCGCTGGTTAATGTTGTGACCCAGCATAACATGGTCCACACCCTGCCCCAACAATCCTGGTGGCCACAGAATCCCACTCTCTTACAACATGATCAGATTTACTCTTATCAGAAGCAAATAAATGAGCACCTCCAGTTAAACTTTCCCTTGGTCACTCACAAATGAAATGTTGAATTTTACCATGTGTAATGTCACTTGCCTTTCTTATACACCTTGGCTCCAGATTTGGTTTAGAATTTACCAGCAAACTACTGTCCCACCTGAGACTATTTTCTCCAATGACTGTCAAGTGTGGGTAACACTGCCAATGAACTCCAGATTCTGACACCCAAGCACTATTGCATGTGGATCTTTTGAAACACAAGGACCTTCAAAAAATTCATGGAGAATTGATCTAAAAGATAAATTTCTTTGGCTGCAAAAAGATTTGAAATCCACACATGATTTCTTTCATAAAATACCGTTTCCATGGACTTTAAGAAGATCCTTGGTATGCACAGTGTTCAAAAATGTTTTGTACTAATGTAAGTATATCTTTCCACTTCATTTTCCTTGAAATGTTAAAATATCTTCATTATTTGAACTAAACTGCTGAGATATTACCATCATCATCTATTGTTATTAATCTATTAATGACAAACATAATAGGCAGTATAGACAGGTCAGTTTTGATCATGAGCTACAGAAACACATTGCATGTATGGGCCAAGACACAGTTGTGTAATGACAGCTGATAACAAAAGTTTCAGCAAGCAATATGCCTGTACTGTCTGTGAGGTATTCTAATATCTTCCATCCTATAGACCAGGCTTACACCACCTCTGGTCCTGGACTGAAGTTGAAAAGGCATGGTTACATCTGATCCTCTCTCAAAGCCTGCAAAGCTGACAGGAAGCAGTAAGGCACAATTTGAAGTTCTGCTGATCCTCTTCAGCCATAGAGAGCTACATTACAACTGAGTCATTGCTTTGGAGAATCGAGACGAGGACTGAGGCTGAGGATCCGAACAGTTTATGCAGGACCATGAAATGTGTTTCGGTGGCCCATAAGTGGCATTGGCTGTTTCCAGATCTGCCTCTGCATGGCTCAATGCAATCTAAACCTGGTCTGGAAAGAAGATGAAATAAAGGCCAGCGTGATTACTGTTCATTCTAAAGAAAGTTGGCTATCCTACTATAAGTCTGTAAGGATGCCATACCTTAATAGTTTATTCTTCTTCAATTTTATACCAAAATAGACCAACTGGAATGGCAAAAAAAAAAAAAAAAAAAAAAACAAGTGTTGATGCACAATACAACATTCAGACATTGTGCTTTAGTTTCTATGGACACATTTTATATCTAATACGACTTTCTCCATGTCCTCGACTTATTCTAGGTAACACATGATATTGAATTGCTTCAATGCTATGATGTAGATTGGCAGAGCAAAACAAAGAAAACACAAATAGTTATCACTTTTTCTTCTAATTTCTTCCTCCCCAACATACATACACACAGAGACACACACGGCCACACACTGTAGCAGTGCTCATTTTTAGAGCAGAGGATTTGAACAAGAAAACAATATGTCAGGCCCGGCGTGGTGGCCTGGCAGCTAAAGTCCTCACCCTGAATGCGCCAGAATCCCATATGGGTGCCAGTTCTAATCCCAGCGACCCCACTCCCCATCCAGCTCCCTGTTTGTGGCCTGGGAAGGTAGTCGAGGATGGCCCAAAGTCTTGGGACCCTGCACCCACGAGGGAGAACCGGAAGAACTCTTAGCTCCTGGCTATGGATTGGCTCAGCTCCAGCCATTGCGGCCGCTTGGGGAGTGAGTCATCAGACAGAAGAGATACAGATATATATGTGTTTCCTCCCCGCCTCCACCCCAGACCAGCACCATGGCTCAACTGACTAATCCTTTATCTATATGTGCCAGTATCTCATATGGTCATGGGCTCATGTTCTGGATGTTCCACTTCCAGTTGAGCTCTTCCCGTTGAGCTCCTTGCTTGTGGCCTACAAAAGCAGTGGGGATGGCCCAAAACATTAGGACCCTGCACCTGCATGAGAGATCTGGAAGAAACTTCTGGCTCTTGGCTTCAGATTGCTCAGCTCCAGCCATTGAAGCTATCTAGGGAGTAAACCAACAGATGAAAGATCATGCTTTCTGTCCCTCCTTCTCTTTGTAAATCTCCCCTTCCAATGATTATAAAATGAATCTTTTTAAAAGTATATTCTTTTTTCTCCCAATATCTTTTTAAGTAGAGAATGTTTTGCATTGACCCATTAACATTTGTTTCCTTTTTTTAAGATTTCTTAGTTTTACTTGCAAGTCAGAGTTACTGCAGGGGTGGTGGAGGGTGGGGAGCAGGCAGAAAGAGATCTTCTATCCACTGGATCACTCCTCAAATGGTCATAATTGTCAAAGCTGGACTGACCCACAGCTGGAGTCCAAGATCTTCCACCAGGTCTCCCACACTGCAGGGGTCCATGGGCTTGGGCCATCCTTTGCTGCTTTCCCAAGCCATGATCAGAGAGCTGTATTGGAAGTGGGGCAGTTGAGACTAGAATTGGAGCCCATATGGCATGATAGCACCCCCAGGCAGCTGGCTATGTCCTTCTCCTTTTGTTTTTGCCCTCTTTGATTAACATTTACCTATTTATTTATTTGAAAGACAGAGCAAGAAGGAGAGAGGGAGTGAGAAAGAGAGAGAGGGACGGGGAGAGAAACAGAGAGAGAGATCACCCCTCTACTGGTTTACTCCTCAAATGGCCACAGTAGCCAGATCTTTGTCAGGGTATAGCCAGAGGCAAGAAACTCCATGAAGTGTGTCACATGGATAACAGGGACCCAAGTACTTAGGCTATCTTATTTCTTGGAATTGACAGAGTTGTGCTTCTGACATCCTTTGTGTGTGTGTGTGTGTGTCCTTCCTATGTGCTATGCCTTTCTTACTTTGTGGCTTGACTACATTAACAGCTATGGCTCATGATCCACAGAGCAAAGAAATTCATTGCATTTCCAGTGCACATGGACAAAGATTTGATTCAGGTGGGAAGCGATAGCTTCAATGCCCTCCCACACCCAAATTACCTAAATGAAACAGACATAGGTCCCTGGAGAAATCACACCTTATTATCTGCTTTACTTGCACAACCTGAAAATTCGTTATATTGTCAGCAATGCCTTTTCCACCCTGTTCCTCGATCTTTTGATGCAGAAGGTGGTACAGGCAGAAAACAAGCAGCTCCCACACACGTGAAGCCTACAGCAAGACTCATTCAGTCTTGCATCATCGAAGACCATGGCAACTTCAGCATAAGTTGCTAAACACAATCTCCCCCTGGGTTTTATGAGCTTTTGCTTGCAAGATTTCTGCCTCAAATAGCATTTTAGGGACCAGATGTTGGTACTGGATGGGAGATAATGCACGCTGTTTTCTCCTCTCGGTCCACAAACAGCATGCAGGATCAGCTCTTCCCATTGGCCTTTATGCCTTCTGCCCCATCTCCAGGTCAACCAAGCATTCGGGGTCTTTCACCTTAGTTTCCTTTAGGAACTTCTAGAGTGGAAAGGAAGCAGATTCAGTCGACCTCAGTTGGATATAGATTCATCCATAAACTTGCTCACAGGTAAGATATCCACATTCTAATATTATAGAAGCTCAACAAACTTAGATTTAACTGGGGGGTGGGCAGAATACCTCTGTGAGTAGGGCATGACTAAGAATCTGCACAGTGACACCACTTGCAATTGAGGAAAATTGTGGAATGACACACATTTCAGTTTGTGGGGTTACAATCCTATTGAACCAAGATCCATTTCAACAAATACAGAGATGTTCTGGGCTGGATTCAGCCACCACCTTAGAAGGGAGGTTGCTGCAAATAGCTCCATCAGATCTGACTTAGTGAGGCTAGAAAAGGCACCTAGCACCTTGAACATACACCTAACTGTGTGGAGTTCTCTGTAGCAGGAGCAGGTGCATTATTTTCACAGTCATAATCTAGTCTCCTTCCATAGATTTTAGCTCCTTGTTGACTTAACCCTTTAGAATGAACATCTCACTCTTAGATGTCACTTTCTGAATCAGTATGATGATTTGCAAATAGGCACCTGGGACCATGGGGATAGCTTTCTTGGGTCTGAGACGTTGATTCATGTATCCCTGTCAGGCCTGATCTCTCTGAACTTGATATCTGCCTCGAGTAACCTGTACTCATTTCTGCCATCATATTGTCTTGTCTGATATTAAAACTCAGGGCCTCCTTCTAGAAGCTCTGTTCTGTCTTCATAAATCTAAGAATGTCCCTCTATTTTTGCTCTAGCTACCTGTTACACCAATGTATTGAAGCTAAGGTCCCTCTCATAAAAATTGGAAATGCTATTTCTAGTTCCAGGCAAATATTAGGCATTGTTCATTTGGGGTGTTTAATATATGTCTGCTAAACGAGATGAGTGAAAACAGGGTTACATGATTCATGGATGTTATGCCACTCCCAGCCCTAGAAAATTCCTACAGCTCCACTAACACACAAACTTAAAAGATGATTTAAGTTAGATCTGTTTCTTAGGCTGACTGTGGGTGAAGTTATTTAAGTTAGATATATGAGTACCTTCTGGAAATAAATTTCATACTTCATCTCTTGACTTCCTACTAATACATGATGGAATCTTAGTCACCGTGTTCATTTTGAATTGAACTACAGAGCACACGTTAACATCATGGTGCTGAATCTGCAGCAAACAAGTGATTATGGGCATGTCTGCACTTGTTCACCACCTGCTATGGTTTGGATATGAAGGGAGTGTGTCTCTCATGGGCTCTTGGGCACTACTGACGTGTGGTAGAAGCTTTACGCGTTGGGTTTAATGCAAGTTCACTGTGTCAATGGGAGCATTGCCCATGGAACGGATTCACATGGGATTTGTGGGACTTCAGCCGGTTCCTACGAAAGAGAAAGATTGACTGCTTGTGGCATGCTGACTTCCGAGTCTCCTAATTTTCCTCCCTCATCCATTCCCACCATGATGATGCCATGGACACCCTTCTTGGAGATACACCAGTGCTGTCCTATGATCTTGAATCTCTAGGATTGTGAGCTAGATAAGCTTGTTTTCATTATATATTACCCAGCCCGAAACATTATAGCTAGAAAAAAATGAGCTGATAGGTATCTCATCCGTAAACTCAGTGTCCAGAAGTTAGTTAAGAATTAGCAGAATATTCAATTATTAAATTAAAATGATTATAATGTTATAACATATTAAGCATTTTGTAATATGCTGCTTGTAATGATTGGAAATGAAACCAATAGATTTCTTTGAATGTCAGTAAATTACTCGTAAAGACTTTGTTACAAATTGTCTGTTTCACCGAGGCACAACAGCTCACAGAATTCTCTTCTATCTGAAGGAATCCTACCAGTTGGTCATAATCACGGCCCAGAATTTCCCAAGTAAAGTAACTGAAAAAGTTTCAATGTGAAGTAGTGTTTTCTTCATGCTATGACTCTTGAGACGCAACCCCAAAGTCGTATGAAAGGGTTCTACAAGTTATGATCTTTCTACTCTGCCTGTTCTTGATTTGAATAGCACAAATATTTTCCCTCAACTTTGTCCTTTTGAGCAATAAGAAAGCCAGTAATAATGGAATTAAGCAGCTATTTTTGTTATAAGCCCTGTCATTTTACACATTTTGCTATATTGGGCTTTGTTCTTATTTCAGATTTCATGTGTGTGTCTCTCCTGGGACATACTGAGTAAGAAGAAAGTAAGGTGCCTAAAGAGGCAGGTTACCCCAGGATGACTCCAACTGTTCTGCTCAGAGAGCAATCTGCTGTGCACCACATGCCCGCCCCTGAATCATTCACAGCTCATACTGGGTTCTAGCTGCTGATGTTTTCAGCCATTCATAACACTGACAGAAGCTCTAGGGGTTAAGATGTGCTGAAAGCATAGATAGAATCCAGTTCTGTCCTTTTCCTTTCTACTTCCACCTTTTCCCACTAGGTTCTTGTGTTTTCAACTAGCTAGCTTTAGCAATATACAATCCATTTTACAAGGCATGTTACTCTTTCCTACATTTTTTAAAAACAAGTGTGTGTGTGTGTGTGTGTGTGTGTGTGTGTGAAATGAGTCAGACATGCTTCTGTAAATGAAGAAACTGAGGCCGAGAGTGACTAAGCAATTCGCTCAGGGACCTTCATGACTAAGCATATGCTCACTTGGACTTTGGAACTTAATTTATTCCAGGGAAGGGCCAAGTTCCAGACGATGCAACTTACACATGAAAAGGCAACCCAAACAAGACTACTCTCCTGAATTTTAAATAGAAGCCTTAAATTGCCTGCAAGTAAGCACAAAATTCCCAATTTTACTCTGCAAAATCCTACAATACGTGCACACAGATAGACAAATAAAGGGGAAATTTATGAACAACATGAGAAGAGAAAGCTCGCCATTTTTGCAACAGTAAAATTACTGTGTGGCATAACATTGTACAGTGAAAATATTTTTTACTTGTATGCACATTTTATGGTCTGCATTTTTAATATACAGATAAGGTATAAGTAGCTATGGGATATTCTCCTATTGAATGTTTCAAGTTTAATTGTTATTTTTTTAAAAATTGCATGCTAGCCCATGATTCTTGAAAAAAATGTTTCTAGCAGGCTAGCTTATACTTGCTTCTACCTTGCCGTGTTCCAAATATTTTGCCATGTAGTATATTTGATCCCTGTACATTTATACACTGAAGAATATTTAAAACAGCTAGGCAAAAACAAAAACAAAAACAAAACACACACACACACAGCATTCTACAAAATCAGGGCATCTGATGGGTCCCTAAGAAGTTACTCCAGAGATTAAGATCCCAGTGATAGGCCGAAGCAGGCAAAATCCGGTGAGTGTGTTCTTACAATTAAGGAACATCGGCCAAGCTGAGCAATGAGAAATACGGGATGACAAAAGAAGGGTCTCAAAATGAATCTGAACTTGGTTCAGGTGCTGCTACTCTGTGATTTTTCTCTCTCTCCACGTTAGAGATAAAAGTGGAATGTCCTGACCCAGTAGTATAAACAAGGGTTGAATGAAATACTTTAACCACTGTTGCAGGTGAGATCTAAGCCAGAGAAATGAAATTTTGTTTACTGTGCATAAAGCACTCGCATGTTATAAACAGAAGCAGACACATTGTTTTGTTTTCTAGTTTTTGGTAAATGTCTTTTTAAAAATTGTTGTTGTAATGTGGAATTCTACATGCACGCAGCTCTTCTTGTATATGTATTACAAATCAAGAAAAACAACTTTGGATCTTTAAGTCAACATTAAAAAGGTGAAAATTTTCAAGGCTCTTAGTTGCGAACAGTACAAGAAGATAAATTACCCCCAAATAGCTGTGCTATTATTTATAAACAAAGCAAACTTCTTCCATCCCTAACAGTGCTAGATTTAACTGTACACGATTCTGAATTCTCAGAGTTGTTTTATAAATGCCATGCAACAAAAATATCTTCTAAAAATTAGAAAATAAATAGTTTACAACGACAAGTTTTACTCAAAGAACTACGTAGAAAGAAACCTAACTTAAAACAAGACGATTATTTAGATAGGTTGTGACTGAAAAATTTGGGTTTGTGGTTTGGGTCAGGAAGAAATGAAAGACAATTTTAACAATGATTGCACCGTAAATTCAAAAAGCTCAGGGTTAAATAGAACGTCATACTGTATTACAACTTGGGATGAAGCGAATAGGTTTATAGGTAAATTTCCCAAAGCAAATTATTCAAGAAAATAGTAGATGTGAAAAGTCTCCACCAAGAATTTTTTTCCCAGGAAGATATGGATGAATTCACACCATAAGCCTGAAATGGTAATTTTATGTTAATCATCTTCTACATTTCACAGTGCATCAATACTTTTGTGCACTGGGTATGTGCTCGAGTGTGTGTGCATTTGTGTGTGTTCATTCGTGTGTTCATACATGTATCGTTATTGTGTGCCTGCTTTTGATATACAGATTGGGTTCATCCTCAAAATTCCAAATGAAAAAATAAATGCCCTTGACATTCCTTTTCACAGACAGAGGGTGGCACCATCTTAAGCAGCAGATGATATAAGGTTGCATTTGGCACTATTTTCTCTATTTGGGCTACAAACTCTATCCAAATTGTGAAGGACTTTCCACATTGGTAATTAATAGAGCCCCATTATGCTAACTATCATCCAACTTAGGACATCTTAGAGGAAAGATAAGAGATGAATAATTTGAAGTAATTTTCTTGTAATCATGCCAATCACTTGAGCAAAGTAGTTATTAAAGGAAACAGTATTATGATGAATTATAGGACATCTAACACCGAATACCTTTTCTTATCAGCTGCTTATAGTTTCTGATGCTTAAAGAAGGCAAACAAGTTGAAGTCTATCCAGAGTAACAGTCTTCTTACTGTAAATAATAGTTTAGCAAACCCTGAATCCTAATGAGGCCTGGTAGACTTCACCTTGGTTTATGCCCATCCCCTTGACACGGGCTGAAGTTCATCTGCCTCACCTTTCTTTCCAAGCTCAAGGTAGCCCAAGGCGCTTTGATGACAAGGGACTCTTCCAGTTCACATCTACTGAAGTGAGTGGACGTCATTTATCTAGTTAAATGTTCAGAACACATCATTATTGAAAGGAATAAATATGGTACGTTTGTTGAGTAATGTGAACTTGAAATGTAACTGCACACCGTTTGACTTTTTAACATTTTATCGTAACTATGAAGTCTTTCTGTGCTGAATTGGATCAACTTACTTTTTACAGTTGATTTCATGTGATTCCACTTTCGTTCCAGAGTCAGAATCAGATATTGTGGAGAACGCCAACTGTATACACAAATTAAGCTGTGATTCTTCAGGTGTTTTTCTGCGTTGCACTCAATCCTGGCAGCTTCTGAGGACCATCATGATTTGAAACAGGATTTATTGTTTACTCACTAGAAATTCTGGCGCTTTATCTTCACTTCTTGCAAATGCAGCCATTTGTTTTTAAGGATATAGAGTCCTTGGGTCCATACTAATTTCATCCTTGATCAGGGCCAGAATTTCAAAGAAAATGATGCTTTTAATGCTGGGGAAAAGTAAATAAGAAAGTGAAAGTATAAGCATTGTCCCTGTACCCCTGGGAGCTGCACTTTGTTGACTGTCCCTATGGAACAACGGTGTTTAGAGAATAAGGCTGCGGCACTTCAAAGGAAACAAAGTCTTTGAGTAGCAATAACCAGGTAGTATCCTGCAGAGAAAGAGAGAGTCATTTCATCGACATCATTATATTCAAATGAGTGTCTTTTGATGATCAATATTGAGCAGTCTTCTTTCTTCATAAGACCCCCAAACTGTAAAACAGAGGTGAGGGTAGAAGTGGGGCAGAGGCCACGCATGTTTGGTGTCCATCAGCTGCCAAGCATTGTGAGGGTAGGGAAGGAAGGCAGAAACTTGCAACATTCAAATCTGCACTGGAAAGTATTCACTATTGGAGAACATGACTGGAAACAAATAGGAAAGGAGGACTCAAAGGTTGCAAGTAATGATGGTAGAAAATTCTAATGAGACATTTACATCAGCATGCAAAGCTCCTGAGTTTTCCCAAATATAGTAGTGTTTCGTGTTCTGTCAGCTTTCCATTGAATGCACTGAAAAGGAAAGTTTCTGAAACTCGAATGGCACTCTCAGGAGTGTGAGTTGAAAGGGTAGCCATGAATGTGCTTGCTGGCACTTCACTATCCCGCACCAGGAAACAAAGTGAAAAATATGTATCTTCATCTGTATCTATATGTAATATAGCATGTATAGAGATAACATCAAAAGAAGAGGGAGAGAAAAAACGAGGTTATGTGTGCCTGTGTGCCGCCAGCACTGTTCAAGGGACTGTGCTGTTGATCAGACACGACTCCCTCCTCTCCTTGAGGTGCCCATTTCGGGCTACTCCACGACCACTTGGACTGGCTTTCATTCCCTGGGGTAAGTGTTCATGATCGCAAATTTGACCAAAAGATTTTTTTTCATTACCCTCCAACATTTCCTTTCACCTCCAACCTCTGGGCAGGGCCCTGGCTTTCCCTTTGGAGCTGGGAATATAAAGACGTGGGGCCATCGGGCTGACCCAGAGGGCCCGCCTGTCAATCACCGCCTCGCCATCTCTGCTCCCTTTCACACCAGGCAGCTGGACCCATCGCTGTCAACCAGGTAACAACTCTCACACAATAGAGGCCTGAAAGGCTGGTCTAGACACTCTTTTAGCCACTTATTCGCTGCTCTTGGCAGCTGTTGAAGCATAAATAAGCAGTTTGTAATCAGAAAGCTGACATCATCAGAGCTCGGCTGAGAGAGGAGATTGTTCCCGAATACTGAGCCGTTTTTTTGTGTGTGTGTGCGTGTGACAACAGATTCTGGGGTGGGGATGCAGATTTGTGCCATGCTAAGCTGGTCTTTCTTTGATTTATAGAAGACAATTGGATCAGGTCCCCGAGCTCCAGGGACACAGCAGTTATTTGTGTATGTTCAGTTTCTGGTGGGCAGTGAAATATGAACTGGGTTGCAAATGGGTCGTGGGTGAGGCTTGGGAGGGAAGGCGTGGGAAGCATGAAGTGTTTGAGTGTGGCACATTTTCTGGGCCGTAGCATGTACCGTTTCCCCACCCCATAAGTGACTCTAAAGGGGAGTTTGGGAGGCATGCTACAAAGGGAAGTTTGATGCTGGATGTGTGTCTACATGCTCAAAAGGCGGCAGGAAAACGGTTGTGTTTACTCTTCATATGTGGATGTCTGTGGCGGGGGGAGGGGAGTTGGAGGGACTGAGGATCAAGTTTGTGATTGGCAGTTACCCTTCGGAAAGGCAGTAAATCATTTGTTCACTTCTCATCACCTCTGCAGCTGATTAGACCCCCCTACAGGTTTTCTCGTCTTTCCCCAGGACTGGCTTTGTTATTGAAGGAATAGAGTTGACAGGCCTTTTTTTTTTTATTTACTATAATTGATTTCTTATCATTGTTCTGAGGATGTCCCCAAAGGAGAGAGAACGTCTCTGGTTTCCTTTGCCAATGCAATTCTGATTGCCCAATATGTGCCCAGGATGCCTCACTCAATCACCATTGGTACACACTGGCTGTGAGCAAACCAAGACACTGCAGAGCCTGCTCCCTTGAGTGTCCTCTCAGGGGACAATGTCCATCATGGGCTTCATGTAACCCCCCCCAAAAAAAGAAGTCCACTTCCACAGAAAGTATTGACTTCCTGTGTCCCCGAGGGCTTCTCGCATCAGTTTGCCCTAAGTAGCTCATGATTTAGAGTACAAAGGCATTTCCAGAGTGCATGTTTAACAAAATGACATAGCAGATAATTGAAATTTATTTGCAATTTTCAAACTACAATAAACACAATTCTCCTTTTCTTTCATTAATAATCGCACGGCTAATGCATAGCAATCCCTCTGCAGCTTTTACAAGCAAACTTGAGCTGCTGTGTTGTAATAGCTGGAAAAGTTAATGTAGCTTGAACAAGGTTTCTAATTGTCCCTGTCTCTGTCATATTTGTCTACTTGAATGGTCCTAAATACCACAGCGATTAATTACTACAGAGCAGGTATTACAAGATGTTATCATCCTTCCCCAACTGTCTGGGTGAATGGAGAGAAGCAGGAGATTGTTACAGTGTTTCATCTTTGCTCTTCCTGTAAGGCACTCTAACCAGAAGATTTAAGTGTCAAAGTTAACTGCGTTCTCTAGCAGATATTCACATTCTAATTAAAGATTAAGAACGTAGTACATTACACTGTGATTTGTCATACATGGCTTGTTAAATAGGAAACCTACCGGGATTCCCTAACATTTTATAAACATTATTCAGGGCTTTTAATGTGGGCAAAGCGAAAGATGATTCAACCGCATTGCAGTACGGAAAGCAGATCGCCTCTACTCGTCTGTGGCTCCCCCTATCCCACCCCACCCCCAGCCCATAATAAAAAACAAAACAGGACATTGGAAAACTGTGGAGATTTTGTTCAAACCGTGAATCACCTCTGGTTTCTATTTGGCCATGGAAAGAAGATCTTAATTATTAACCCTAGGCTTTTTTTTTCTTCCACTTTTGCTTTTGGTTGTCAGCTAAGTAGAGGGAGGTAAGAGTCTTTGTTTGAATCAGAGTGCCAAAGGATGGAATAAAGATGAAACAGTATTTCAATATGCAGCCTGAGTGTATTTCAGCGGATTCTCCGAGCCCTGATCGGCACCAGTTCCAATACTAGTGGCACAGGACTGGTTCGCATTGCGTGATTGCCTGAGGAATAAATTAATGAGGTTACTGAGACACTGAGCATTTGCATATTCACGGATGCTTATTAGGTAGAAAGTGAATGCCAGGTGCATGGAATTTAGGGGATAGAGGGTTTGATAGGAAGTCACGTCTTGCAGATCCTCAGAAAAGAAGTGTCCTGTCACTAAAAATAAGATGCAGGCAAAACTCATGCCTAATGAAAATTCGAATAATTTAGGAAATTAACAGAAACACAAGGCAGAAGAAGGCCCAGCTTGAACACAGTCAGACAAGCCAACAGACTGCCCTTGTTCCAAGGAAGACCCGGGTGCCATGTTCTGGGAGCAGAAAGCAAACAAACCCTGTTGGCTCTCTTTGGATTTGAAGCTTTAATTACGCTGATGTCTTGCTCACTTGGTCAGCCGCAATATAAAATCATCAACTGCAGAAGCCCGCTGCATTTGTAAATATTCTTACGGAGAGGCAACCAGTGCAAGTTGCAACAGGGCAATGCTTTCCTAAGAAAATTAGGTCCCACCCTGAGTCAGGCAATGAGACTGGACTGTCTCCCTAAGGGATTCGGCTGTTGATTATTGCGGGGGAGCTGTGTGGAGGGAAGCGCGTTGTTCGAGCCATTTGTATTTCACTGTTGGGAGAAGTTTCTGTGCTGTTCTGGGTCTGGGCTTGGAGACTGCTCTCTTAAAGCCTCACTGGACAGATTTCATATTCCTTCCATCCTTGGGAATAGCAGGCTGGTGACTGTCCATGCTTCTCAGAGCACCGTGTGGTGGGAGAAGATGGCTAGCCTTCTCTTTTTCTTTCCTCTTCCCTCACCCCCACAGTTTATGCAGGTAGATTTTCTTCCCTTCCCTTTCTTTTTGGTTTTCTTTTTATTTCTGCTTTACAGAAAATGACTGGTAGCCTACGATCTCCAGGAAGTGATCTATCAAAACCAAGCTGGGATAAATGTTTCTGTGAGACATAATATGTATTTATCAACAATCTCTGCTCTACCCTCTTACATTACGGCATCTTGCTTATCATTTTCCTTTCCTGGGAAAGCAGGTGGTAACCCTGGATTTAGATCACAGTGTATGGTGTGTGTGTGTGTGTGTGTGTGTGTGTGTGTGAGAGAGAGAGAGAGAGAGAGAGAGAGAGAGAGAGAGATAGGAACATAGATTCAAAAGTTCCAATGATGCCTTCTATAGGCACCTGATGATTCCTTTTTCTTAATTTTAGAAATATAATTTGCAACCTCTAAAACCTTTTGAAAAGCTTTTTCTCCATTTTTCTTTAAAAAGGAGCTTCTAAATACCAATGAGTTAAGTTTCTTGCTAAAGTCAGTCTTGCTTGCAGTATTGCGAAAAAAACCCTCAAGTTTTCAATTTATTTTAACAACACTTAGAAGCTCTAGTCATAATAACGCCCCTCCCATACAATAATCTGCACTCATTGTAGAATTCAATTTTACCAATGTCTGATGCACTCATCAACATACAGGAATCACAGTCATTTCAGTGTGGCACAGTTGTAGCCAGGACGCTATATATTTTCATCCAATGGAGTACTATAGGTTTATGAATATTTGTTAACAATATTGTTTCAAGTTGTCTAAAAAATGCTGTTTTGCCCCCGAAAAGGCCTGCCTGGAACATGCGGAGCTGCAGCATCACAGGAGTCCAGGGTTTTTGTCACACACACACACACACACACACACACCGCAGGTTTTTTTGATTATGTAGATTTCTTTTCCTCCTGCAGTTTCGTATGCAAAGCATGCATCAGCCACATCTATGCTATCTCCTGAAACAGTCGTTCTGAAACCCAATCTGGGGACAGTGCAGACTAAATAAAATTTCATTTTGATTTGGCCTCCCGCTGTGAACGGGACTGCTTTGTCTCAGCTGACAGAACCAGCAAGCCAGAAAGGTATGTTCTGTTTTGCATGGCTGATGGAGTGTCTTGAGGCCCCCAAGCAGGCGGCCCTGCTCTGGCTCCTGCTCCGGCGGTCAACAGCAGCATCTCCACTTCCTGCCTGTCTTTCTCTTTCCCCTTGCCTTCGCTCCCCTGCCGCCCTTGTCTACCTGCAGGGTGCAGCCATGGCCAACCCGCACCGATTGTTCATTTGGGCGTATGTTTAATAGCTTGTGTGGCTGTTTGAATTTTTTTTTTCCTCCTCTCACTGCTTTTGCTGTTGTTGGGTGTTGTTGTCATGTCCCTATCTGGGGTTTGGTTTAGCTTTGCTTCCCTCGCCCACGCAGGCTCTGCTGGTCTCTCAAGGTGTTGAATACTAAAACACTGACTGAAAGGGAAGTTGTCTAAGCGCTGTTCTGATGCTCCGGAGGGTCGGCTAGGAGATTTGTCATGCTGAATTTTATTGTAAATTTGAAGGCACAATGAATAGCTTTGAAGGACTTGAGCTTTTCAGGGCCCCTGTGAGCTACCTTGGCAGCCAAGCAAATCGCCCATTTTAGGGGGGCGGGGGAAGGGTCGAAAGTAAAGTCTCTTCCGAAGGGGCTCCACTGTTTCTCCATCTGATCGGCTGTCCATATGCGCTGTGGAATTGGCCCAAGAGGAGTTCCACGTGGCTCTGTTTCCCACAGTGACCTTCATCTGGAGTTATCTCGGGAGAGCCTGCGCTGTGTCAGATGTGCTCTCACATTCGTCCCACCCTGCAGAGGATGTGGTGGGCATCAGGGCAACACCTGCTGTGATGTTCCTTTCACAGAATGACCAAGTGTCAGCCGATAGACAGTGGTGGGAACTCAGTTTTCAAGCCCAACTGTCTCCTTTAGAACTGTTTTTGCCCTTGACAAGTCCATAAGGTGACTTTAAAAAAAAAAATAAAAACAACAACCCTGATTTGCATGTGGGCATGTCATTCATCTTAGTTGAATTATTACAAACTAGTAAAGATGAGTGTAGAAGAAACAAGTGACTAACTGTGTGACAAAAGCTGAGAGTCACTTTCCTTTTACTCGGGGTTCTGCATAAGTAGTCCCACCAAGAATAGAATGAAACTACAAATAAGTTTTGCAGGATACACCTTCCACCCCGCCTTTACTCTAAAACAAAGGTAGAATTAGCCGAACCCAAAACTTTTGCACAGTCAGAAATTAACTGTTGCAAATCCATGTCACAGCAGCCCCAGGGTTCTGCCTTCAGTGGTCCTATAGCACTTCCTGATGCCATTCCTGGAATTCAATGGGTGAACTCTTTGCTATTGCAGTAAGTTATTCTTTAATTAGGAATTCTCAGAGTTCATTTCTGTGAGCCCCTCACTCCCTTGGCCAAGAAACCTTGGCAGAGGTCTCTTCAAAAGGTTTAGTAAGTCATTGGAAGGCTCCTTATACAATAGATTGAAGAACAAATTGGAATTTAAGAAGACATCGAGGGAAGAAAAGCAAGATTGCAACAGCAGATGTCATCTTGTAAAGATGTCACAATGTCCCCTAAGGAAGGAGAGAATGGCAGGGGTGACCACCACTGACAGGGATTGTACGAAAGATGTGTGAAGTTTGGTGTCGCTCAGCAATATGTCTTGTTGCTATAGCATTCCTGTCAGAGCCACTTGATTTCTGTTTCATAGCTGTTTGTCTCTGATCTTAAAAAGCCAAAGTTTATTTTTCCTTAAGTTGGTAAGTTCATAGAGGGGTAACTCATTAGAATTTTAAGAGCTTCTCTTGATAACTGACATGTTTTTTTTTTAAAAAATGAATTCTGCTAAGTCGCAATATAAATGTTTTAAAATAAAATTATCTATCAAAGACCAATCAAAAATTGGAATGAAATGAGAAGGTATTTAAAATGAGAAGTTTACTCATAAAAACATATATTTGTTTGTATTGCAGGCATATATATGTGTGTATATATATATATATATATGACTATATGTACCACCTGTAAATTATACATATAGACACACACAGGGCAAGAGATTGAATCAACGTCACTGTTAAGAATTGTCATGGGTTGGGTATTGTGAAACGGAAGCTGGGATGCCACGTGAGATGCTGTCAGGCTGCGTGGAGAGAAGTGGCTCCAAGGCCCCACTCTGCTTTGGCTGCAGCTTCCTGATAGCGCACACACTGTGGGGGGCAGCTCTTGATGCTTCCCACTCATGGGTCACTGCATCAGCTCGAGTTCTTGTCCCTGGTTTTGGTCTGGCTCAGACCTGGCTGTTGCCAGCATTTGGGGAGTGAGCCACGAGATGAAGAGCCATCTCCCTGAATCTCTCTGTCTTCTCTGCCGCTTTCCCTTTCAAGTAAATAAAAATCAGTAATTTCAAAAAGCGGTATGACAGTCACCCTGAGTATAAAAGCCAACAAACACATTTGTGAGACAATATTCTAAACTATGACTTGATTGATCATACGCGTATAGCATAGACCAAAAGTTACTATTTTTATGAATTGATTGCTTTATCTTCAATCTCCCTCTACAGGAGCCAAATTATTAAAATGTGATTTAACATACCTGGGGTTTGTGGACATGGACCTCTAAGAAGACTATCGTTCCCCTAAGCATCATTTTTTTCTTCTAATTTTTGTTGCTTGTTTATTTGGGTGGCAGAGAGAGAGACGAGACAGGGAGGGAGAATGAGCAAAGCAGAGACATGTGCAGGCATGGGGCTCCTGTCTGCTGATTTACCTTCCCAAGAGGTATGTGATGTTCATGCTGATCTGAAATCTACCCTGGGAGCCAAGAACTTACCCATTTTTCCCATTTGTACAGCAAGAACCCAGTTACCTGAGCTGTCAGTGCTAGGCTCTATGGTCTACACTAGCCAAAAGTCTTTACACGTTCTGTTTGCTTATGTTCTGATCACTGAGATCCACTCTCATAGTTCATTTTCTGGGTCCCTTTACAAGTAAGGCAACACAAACTACAGTTCAATTGAAACTGTGGAAAAGACACAGGGTTCTGCTATCTGCTGTCCTCATTCACTGATACTGTGAGGATGCTAGGAAATTGCTGAGGAAATGAGCAGTGTAGAAGATTGGCCCTCGGCCACAGAAGACCAGGAGACACTGCACCGAGTGATCCTTGCCCACGAGGAAAGGAAACGGGTTCTTGCCCTGTGTCCCACCGAAAGTTTGTTAAACTTCACTGGAAATACAAACATGTTTTCCCCCAGGAAATGACACATTTAAACCAAACTCAGCCAAACTCCCAAATTGCAAGAATCCATGAGTTTTTAAAAGGTCAAATCTGATCAAAGAGGAGTAGTGAGTGACAAAAAAAGGAAAATCATGACTCTGAAAGCGTCAATATAAAAAGAAAAAGAGGTTCAATCCATTTGCTTTCTGGGTACAAATAAAGCATGTAATATTCACAGACTAAAAAGAAGTGGTAATCAAAGCAACAACAATATAGACTGGAAAACTCATTTTACACTTCTGAAAGCCAGGTAGTTGAAGACCAGAAGTCACAAACAGAAAGGCAATCAGAAACCAGATCCTGAATTTTAAAGGTAAGTCTGAAAATCCATCTTTGGAGCTAATTCATAAAGCAACACGCTAGATATGGCAAACATCTACATTATGTTCAAGCAATGGTTATGTTTGACAGAAAGATCATTTACTGTGAAAATAACTAATCACAATTTAGATATTTTCTTTAGTCTTAGATAACCTTGGAAAATCCTTAAAGTTTAACAGATAAGGGCATAGACTCAGGAAAGCTGAGACTTTGAACAATTTCAAATCTAATTTTCCTATTGGAAAGAGAGTTTCTACTTGACCTGTAAGATTAAAAGTCACATGATGAGGCAAAATGTGGAAAACTGCAGGTTTTGTGCACAGAGGAACGATCTTCGACCTTAATATTTTATTGTACATTGACATGTCTAGTAAACTCAAAATAAATCCTAAGGGAATGATAATATATAGATATCTTCTATATACTATCCGTCCTCAAAAGAAATGGAAGAATTGACTCAAATATCCTTACAAAGCCCACTTCAACATGGACGTTGAACTGCTCCAGTTGACAAAAAGCTCTGGTAGAGTGCCACTGATTCTCTTGATTACACAGCATGGATGCAGTTGACAGAAGGAGAAAGAGCCCTGAAGCGACCACCTGTGTGGCCAGTGAGCTGCAATGAACACAAGCTCAAGGATTTACAGACAGAGGTGGCAGAATGGGCACCATGCCCACAGAAGAAGTTGGGTGCTCTTTGTTTTATGGTCTGCCTTACCCAAACCAAAAGACCACACGTTCATCTGTTCTAGAGAAATGCATGCAGATACCTACAGATCTGAGAGACTGGGATTCAACAATGAGAGGATCCCCACAGTAACACAAAGACATCACAAGTGTCTGAGAATTCCAATTTATTCCCAAGGCCAGCAGGATCCAAATATTGTGCTCACCCTTCCCTGACCCGCCAGGATCAGCACATCATTCTAGGGGAAGAAATAGGGGATGAGTGGGCACGTTCAAGATCGGGTGTTTTATCCAAATGGAAGAATAAGCACTGCCTGAGAAAGACAGCTTAGGCTATCAAGACTGACAGCTTCAAACTTGGCTGGACATTTAATTAGTTTTTCTCCTCTACCCTCACTACTGATTGAACGTGCTTGGGAAGAGGACCAGATGAACTACAACCAAAACAAAGAAAACAAATTAGTTTTTCATTTTGTTTATGAGTTTGTACCATGAATGAAATTGTGCAACTCAGTTACACTTAAAATTCTAGATCTTTGCACTCATGCCTCTCTTCAAAATCCCAAGAAGATGTTGGACACTTTGTATGTGAAGTTCAGCAAAAGTGAAGGAATGGGAAACAAACATGGACTGCAATAGGTCAAATTAATTTTTTATACCTAATATGCACTGTAACTGTAACTCCAGAGGGTTAAGTATCAGTTCTGTGTGGATTTCTAGTGCAATTTCTCTACCTCTGAAAGGAATGTTTTATGTATGGGAGTGGGGTCCAATCGCAATGCCGACATCTCTAGATTAAGTTTGTTGCCTAATTCATAGGCCAAGCTTAACAAGGGCCCAGAGAAAACCAACCTCCTGCTAGGAATTTGAGATTTGAAACAGTCAATTTCATGTTCTGGGAGTTACTGGGCTACAGCGCATCCACACTGGAGTACCAGAAGACACAAAGACACATGAATGGTTTTGCCCTTTCCAAAATACCTGGAAGGCACAAAACCTTTCTACTCCTTCCATGTGCACGGTCAACTTATGCTGAACTGCTTGAAGTGCTTCAGTGTTACTTCAGTCAATTCCCTTGCTTAAGTTTACCAGGATTTATTTCTATTGCTCTCATCTCCTGAGCTACATTTGTGCTGCCAAAAAAAAAAAAAAAAAAAAAAAAATGTAAGCAAGCCATTCTTAGCAGCATTCTAGACCTTCCATTATGTGCTTCCTAAGGAGGAAGTACAGAGTTGGTGAACACCCAGTCTTGCATTTGACCATATAATGGATGTAGTAATGGTCAGAAACATCCATGGGTTCAATGGAAGTTTCTTAGAAAGGTACATAAATGTCTTCAGGGATGACAATGGCTTATAGCACAAAAAAGGCCATCTTACAGAGGAAATTGTTCCAGGGAATTGTTGATAGAATTACTCCAAAAAACACCATTTTTTTTGTTGTTGTTAAATTGGCTTGTTTGCTCATGTAAAACATGTATCAGAATAGTGTTAGCAGAAAACTCATTTGGAATTCAAGATAATATTTAAAGGAATCAAAAAGTATCACAGTATTGAAGGATAAAAACACTTCTAGAGGGAACTAGATACCACAGAGAGCTAATTATTTCCTAAACAGAGACCAGGTATGCAGTTTTGGAAGATGGGATGAAAATCTCAATTTTTAGTGCATATTACTTTGAAAGTTTGCTAAGCAAACATGGTCTTTTGAATTTAGCACACACAAAGATCAGCAAAATGGTGTAAACACAGATAAGTGTAGTGTCTTGGATGAGACATAGATTAAGCTTGGCTATCAAGTATAAGACCGCTTGAAAATGCCATGTATTTACATAATGACATAAAGTGATAGTAATATATACAAGAGCGCTTCAAAACGCATGTAAAGCCATGAAGTTAAAAGGTGAATTTATTTTTGGTGGAGCCAAAATTTTTTGAAATCCATGCGTAATTTTTGTTTGACATCCATTTCCCGAGGGCTTTTTCAAGAGCCAACATAGATATGTTCTAAGCAATTTCATTAATATGAAGCATGATGTATAATATTACATGTATTAGAATTAATGAGCTATGTAAACATTCCTAATATAAGAATGAAAAGAGAGATAAACTACTTCAAGGGGAAAGCCTTTATCCGATTGTATCGAGGGTTGGTTCCCTATCACTGAATGCAGGCAAGGGGAGGTGAAGCTGGCTACCCGTTTCGGCTTGTCCACATTAAGGGTACATCTCTTCCCCACAAGCCATTACAGACTGCTGCGCTTTTTAGTTACAAAATTCTTTTCCCAATGGAAAAAAAAAAAATACTTCAGTCTCCTAACATGAAAGAAGAAGTGTAAGGAAAACATTACATGCAAAACTGTTTTTGTAAAAGGAGTAACTGTGGTGTAGCTGCTGCTGATGACCAAGAGTGTTTTCTCTTCTGGGTTGCCAGCGATCGGTATTTGGAGAGTGTAAACATTAATGAGCATGAGGAGCTAGGTGGAACAAGGGAGTGGGTGTGGAGTAATGGGATGAAATTAAGAAAAGGGAAATGTAGGTTGATTACCAATTACCAATTGACAATCTTCTTAATGTGAAGGTCTATTAGACTGTAGGGTAATCATGGCAGGACTCCCATTGCTTGCATGCTTAAAAGGAGAGTGGACACAGCACTCTCAAGAACCCCTGTGGGGACTGATCCATCCTATTGTGTACAATGAGTGAGTTCACCTTGCCTGCCTTTACAGCCTCACGCATCCCTGCCCTATGGGCAGTGAAAAGAAAAGCCATCAGACCTGCCCCACACAGACCCACCCAAGCCCGAGAGATCAGGAAGAATTCTATAAATATAATTCTTCTGGCTGTCATCCTGAGCAGCCTCCTGAACACTTTGGTAAAAACCCAGAAGACACAGTTTGGTTGGCAAAAAGCAGTTTCCCAAGATGAAGTTTTCCACCTGGGACACTGACACCTTTCTGAAACTTCAAGAAATCAGCATCTTGTGTCACACAGCATTCCGCCTTGTAGAAAATGACATTTTAATACCATGGCTGCCATGGTATTTATGTGTGTGCATTGCTTCAATCCTGAAAGACAGAGAGATGGAGGGAAGGGCAATGAGTTGAAGAGTTAACCATCAGCAGAAGGTACTGGTGTTGCGATACAGTTAAGTTGCCACCTGTAACATGGCATCCCATATAAGTACCAATTCAAGCACTGACTGCACTACTTCTGAGGTTCCCTGCTCAAGTACCTGGGAAAACAGTGAAAAATATCCCAGGGGGTCCTGACACTTGGGAGACATAGATGGAGTGCTCAGGTTCTTGGGTTTACCTTGGCCTAGCCCTGACTTCTGAGGCCATGTGAGGAGTGAACCAATAGATGGACAATCTCTCTCTCTCTCTCTCTCTCTCTCTCTCTCTCTCTCTCTCTCTCTCTCTACCTTTCAAATAAGTAAAGTAAATCCTTTTTTAAAAATCAAGGAAAAATAAGCCAGATGAGCAACTGGAAAGCGTTTTGTCTGCCATATTCTAATTACCAAGAATATAGATATCAAGAAATGTATGAAAATAGAACATATACCTTCGACCCCCAGAACCCCGTCTCTGTACTGCAAACCAGGCACATTATAGTATTTTGTATAATATGTTTACATGACAAAAAATGAACTTATTAGAGCAAATATATCTTTTCCGATTTTAATGAAACATTATTTTGGCACTTTCTTTGATGGGGTTATGTCCATTATAAATAAAATAAGAAACACTGCTAGATCTTGTAGAACTAGCATGGTCTCTTTTCAACATGTTTCCTTCTTCAAGGCTAAGTAAAAGTTCCGAGTTTCACACAAGGCTGAGAGAAGTAGAGCATGAGACAATTGGCACCTGTGTATCCGTTACTGGGCTGAGCAGATGGAGGATGTGGGAGTCTGAAAATCAGACCCAATATTCTTCTTCCCTTCAGCTCCATAGGCAGTATAGCAGTCTAAATGTCAGGAGGCGGTGAGGGAAGCATGAGTTTGTGCCCTGGCAGTCTGTATTAAGGAAAATCATCCTCCCAATCAAGAGGTTACTAGGCTCCCCTTCATCTGCATTGTTAACCTTTCTCGAAGCCAGTGGTTGCAAGGTGAATCTTGGTGTAGAACATATAGGGAGACCAAATTCTAATGCAAGATGTTAGTTTCTCTTGTGCAAAGTGTGTGTGCAGGAAGCAGTGGGGAGCGGAGGGGAGAGGAGGAATTAAGAGATTATAAGTTTGCCTTACATGAGCCCTTCTCATTCCCCATTTCTGCCTTGTGATGAATTCCTTCTGTTTTTATGAGTTAATGTTTTTCTTGATTACAACATCTCTGTAGTATAAGTCAATCAATAAAAATATCTCACTCCTACCAACTGATTTCACACATGAAATGAGTATTTTCCAGAAAAAACAAATTTCCCTTGTAGGGAAAAATTCCTTCAGAAACCTTTGGTTGTATAAGAGGAAATAGATGATTCAGAGTTGAAACACTTCTATGCAATGTATTGCTGAAATTCGCTACTTGGGAGAAATGCCACTTGCTGCCCACTTGTCAGGAATGATAGTTTGAGATAACTTGTTACTGCTGCTGTGACCTCAAGTAACTCAGTGGCTGGCAATGTTTCTAGACCTCTGTGCTTCAGCCAACATCAGCAAAACAGCAATGGTGGGTTTGAGAAGCAAACGTTTCTGGACCAGATGGCCAAGTTAGACAACATTATAGGGGAAATGCAAAGGTTCCAAACACTTCCATGTTTCCCTCCTTTATTGGCCAAGCTGACAAAGGAGGTAGCTTATTTGATAAATTAATACATTTCTTAGATAAAGGTGTAAATGATTTCTTCTCATGGAAGTGATTGATTTTGGCCAAGACTGAAGCTACCCAAAGAGTCAGTGTGTGCTCATATTTGGGGGCATTCAGGAGCACCAATGTGGGGAAGTCCAATGGGGAATATGGGCAGTATTACTCAGCAGACAGACAGCACTCTTAGAAGTATATCACAGCCCTTCATATTTACCTAGAAAACCAGATAGCGCGCTGTAAAATAGCCACATGCTTTCCTCTTATGACCAGTTAAGGGAATAAATTCCCCCAAGACTTGAGCATTGATTTCTAAGATGAGAATACCTGATATGTAAACATTACGTCAAAGCATTTTCATATGTGCTATTTCATTTTCTGCTTTTTAAAAGTATTTACTGTATATTACAAAAAAGCAAGTATAACTTATTTAACTAACCTGTACAAGTAAAGCAGAGTTGAAATTATACACGGCATGTGGGCATTCTGATGCAATGGGCTCAGCCCTCACTTGGGTTATTCATAGTCATATCTGGAGTGCCAGCTGGGATGCCAATTTCTTCATTCCCAACTCAGCTTTCCTTTTACCATATATCTTGGAAGGCAGCAGATAATGGCCCAAGTACTATGCTTCCTGCATGGACATCCTAGATGGAGTCCCTGGCTTGGGTGTTTGGTCCGGCTCAGCTCTGGCTATCACCAGCATCTACAGCGTGAACCCGGAAGTGGAGTATTTCTCTTTCTTCCTCTCTCTAAATATCTACTGCATTTTTCTCTATATATTTCAAATACATACATAGTTCTTTTTCAAAAGAAATGATGCATAAGCAGAGCTCACTTTAGTTATGAACATGAACATAATGATAGATTTCTTTTTATAATTTTATTATTTGTGATTATGCTTTGAGAGGTAGAGAGACAGACCTCCTACCAACTGGATCACTCACAAAATGTTCCCACTGGCACTGCCTAAACTGCTCCTAGAGGAAGGGACCAGCAACTCAATCCAGGACTTTCATTTGGGTGTCAGGAAGTCCATTAGGTTAACCCTTAGCAAGGTCTTCTGGTCCGCAGAAAGCTGCGGTCACAAACTCAACCCAGGCATTGCAATGTGGCGTTCAGGCAAGTTAATCACCAAGCTAAATGTGTGCCTCAAGTAGTGCATTTTAAAAAAAAATGACAGCCATTTGATGCATTTTCTGAATATTTGCTGGAATAGGCTATCAAATGAGAGCAGCATAAGAACTCTGATGTCTTCTTTTGGCTGGGAGAACAAAGATACTCCAATAATGTCATCTTTCGGACCAACATCATAAGTAAACTTGGTGTTTTTCTTTTTCATTATTCAGGTTCTATTTCAGTCATTCTTTTTTAAAAAAATTTACTTCTTTTTAATATTATCATTTTATGGTACGGTTCCATAGGCCCTGGAATTTCCCTTATGCCCTCCCCAATTCCCTCCTCCCTCACTGGGTCACCCTATAACATTATTATAATATAGTTCTTTGTACACCATCATATGTCTATCATTGCAGGCATGGACAATGGCAAAGTCCAACATCCTATTAGCAGGGCATAGTAAACAGTTTCATTGGGAGTCCATCTTCAATTTGGAAGTAGAGATGCATACTGCATTGTATCCTCACATCTGGTTATGACAGTCTCCATTATACAGGTACTATACATCCCCTTAAATGAAAAGCCATAATACAAAATCAATAACAGGAAGAAAAACAGAAATTTACAATGCCATGATGTTAAATTACATGCTGCTAGATATGATGGTCTCCATTACACAGTTACTATACATCCCCTTAAATGAAAATCACAAAACAATATCAACAGCAGGAAAAAAAAATCAGCAATACCACGAAGTTAAATAACAAGTTACTGAATGATTAATGTGTCACTGCAGAAATGAAAAAAGAAAATCAAGAACCTTCTTAAAGAAAATGATGCTACTGTATGATCTATGACTCATTGAAGAATTTAATCAGAAGAAAGTGTTTTGAAGAGATGAAATTAACAAAAAAAAATCAAAATTCATGAGATACAGTTTCTGCCGATCTTTGTTAGTGAAATGTGTCTCCTGTAGACAACAACCAGATGGGTTTTGTCCAGTCATTCTTAATGAATTTCTGACTTCTCTCACTGACTTATATATCAAGCATATCAAAACAATTGTGAAGAAAATGCAATTAAAAGATAAGTTTATGTTGGTGCAAACTTTGTTAAAACATTTTAAAGTTTCTATGAACTTTTTGAAAGCCTCTCTTTTATGCATAGATTTCAACCTGCTTTTGTGGCGAAGTAAACTTTTCTTAAGCCTGTTTTCCACGAGCATGTTCATATGATCCTGGCTGATACACCGTTAACAGTCCTGGCTGCTACTGGCACAGGTTTGTGCTTTGGCTCCATAGGCTCATTCCCCCAGCAGGAACTGTTGAAACTTTAAAGGTCTCCCTCATGAACTCACATTCAGTGCTTAGGTCCTACCACTGTTTCAGTGCCACAGCTCTTCTTTGAGGACTGTACAAAATGTCTTCCATATGACTATGAATTCAAACTCAGAAGACCCTGAGGGCAGCCAGCAAAACAAAACGGAAGATGTGCAGTCCCTGTTAGTGCATCTACCTGAATGTTCCATGATGTTTCTCTGTGAGATATAAATAATGGGTGAGAGAGAGACTGACTAGCAAATAGGGCCTCTAATACCCTTCAGTGAGTTCAGCAAAGTCCCTAGACTTACTCTGCTTTCCTGCTCTCAGAATTCGTGGGTGATCCTGCTGAGGTGGGCAGGTGCACGTACCCAGGTATCCCACGTTACAGGAAAGGAAAGAGAGGCAATAAGGTGACATATCATTTCCAACGTCCCAGAGCCATAACAAGTATGACTCAGCATTCAGTGCAGGTGTTTCAAAATGCATTCTGAATGTTACTTAAGACTGATTTGTTTAGCCAATATCCACCTTTCTACTTTTGATCAACACAAATGATTTACACTAGTGTTTCGGAAGCAAAGGAGTCACTGAACAGCACTACGTCAGACTATATCTTAGTTGAGGTTTGTATTCCTGGCTCCTCATGGCACTGCATTCAATATAGTAGAAGCAGGGTAAATGTGAGGGAAGAAGTAGATGAAAGTTTGTACAATCTGCTAGTTAAAATTGCTTTTTAAATAAGTGCAAAAAGGATTAGGTGACTTTCCTGGCAAGATATGCATATGAGAAAAGACGCATCCGAAGCCCCCAACAGAGCTTGATGCATAAGATTTTTCCCATCAGTCCCCATCTTAAATCATAGCTGAAGGCAAAATCAGCCGCATAATTTGTGTGTCCAGTGTAAAAGAGAAATGTGAGACTCCCTGTTCCATAATGAAACAGTTTGAGGACAGTCACAGCAGAGCACGAAAACAAGCACAGGGCCTGAGTGGTAGCATCCTTCCTTCATCCAAGAAGCAGGCCATGACTGGGTTACTTTCCTGTTCTAGGCTGCAAGGCCTAAGTTTCCACACAGTGGGAAAGGAAACCACTCAATAAACAGATCTGATTGCTTTGTGAAGCAAGGATTTGTCCTGTAAGGAAACTTCAGGCCAGGCTTGGAAGACCATCTGCCCAGAATGGAGACAGAGGGACTGGTTGGACACAGCTAGATTGGACTCCAGGGGCCATGTCCATGCAGAGTTCGGTTATTTTCAGCATCCTGAAAGTTTTCAGAGAAGCTACTTTGTAAAATTCACAAATACCATGCAAGAACACTCCAGCCGCACCTCCATGAGTTTTTGGCACTTTCACCTCAAAGAGATGTAATAACATCTAATAATATCTTGCCATTATGATCATTTTCATAAATAAAGGTTAACATGCATTCCTAGGCATTATGAACCTCTGCCTGACTCCACTCGAGTATGAAAGATGCTTATGAACAAACCTTAGAAGAGCTAAAGATGCTTGAACATTTGATTAGTTTATGTCTAAAGTTTAACTTCTAGAACTGATAAAATTTCAAAAGGAATCATTTATGATCACTGTGGGTCAGCAATTAACTGTGGTGTCTTCATACTGAGGAGCTAAAACAAGTATGTTGGATGTGCTAGATCCCTAACACTGAGATATGCTTGAAGATTATGGTCTATAATTTAAAAATATCAGCTGTAGTATCTATTGCATACCCTCTCCTGTTGATCAACAACAACAACACACTTCTGGAGTTGTTCAAAAATAGCCCACATAAATAGTCTAAGAAAAAAGCTGCTGAGATTCTGAACTCACATTAGATTCAAAGACCAAAGCAACAAGAGAAAAAGTCTTTAACACCCAAGGCCTTGTGGTTTTGCTCAAATAACAGAATCATTAACAATATTAATGTCTTACATTTCCATTGAATTTCTCCAGGCTGCTTGGCTATTTCAAATAGACTTAACATTGTTAAATGCACCCCGGCTGGTAGTTAGGTTGATACGCCCCCTTTTCACCTAAGGCTATCATTCAATAGTATTTGCCATTGCCATTTTGTTAATAAAATAAGGACAGCACTGGTTTCTAGCATCCCGGATTTTTGTTGAGCAAAGCAGCACGGTGCATGAAAGGCATGTCAAGAGATCTGACGTAAATGGAAATCGCAGAGTATCATAATGCGACACAACAGGTGCACAAAATAGTTGTTCAAAATGGTTTCTATTATTTGGCTTTTTTGGAATCAAATCAGAATCAAGAACAATAGTGGCCATTTCAGATAAATTACTTCTGCACATTCTTGCAGATTGAGCAGCTGTAAAGGAGGGCGGGGGGAGCCGGGGGCTTGTGTTTGGAAGGTGGATGCAGATACATTTGTGATGTGTATACAGTAGATTCTGTATATTAAATTTTTTTGCCTTTCATGTGCAGTGATAAAAGTAGTGTTCTTTCCAGGATTGCATTTCAATAATTAAAGAGCACAACTCTAGAGGCAATGGCTGAGATAAAAGTTTGCAGTCAATCCGTTATTTTTCTCAGACAGTCCTTCTGAAGAGCCCATGGAGATGCAGCTTAATGATTTGAGTTCTAAAATGGGTTGCTTAATAGAATCTTGGGTGTTTATGGGGTCTTTTCTTTTGTCAGGTGTGGAATTATTAATGGGAGGAAGGAGGGTGATGGACCGGTACGCCCCTTTGCAGACCATAATGTATTTCTGCCCACTCGCGGGCTGTTCTTGTTGTACTACAGTTACAGTTTGTAATCGTTAGTGTTTGGTGGGGGGGAGAGGTCTGTTGTGTTTTGAATCCTCTCTGTTAGTATATTCTTTTTTATTGGACATGATTCAGAGAGAGAGAGAGAGAGAGAGACAGAAAGGGAGGCAGGCAGATATGTAATTGGGTGTAGTGGGATTAAACTATTGTAAGGGTACACTCCTAACAGATGTACCATAAAGAAACCATGGCAGAGGCATTCATGAGTTATCAAGGAAAAGTAGGCTGGCTGAACTCGGTCTCCATCATTAGAATCCTACAGATATACAAACTGTTTAGTTCTCCCCTAAAAGAAACACCAGACTCCTGGTGTGTTTAGCAGAATAATTTTCCTTCAAAATCGTCTGATCTCTTTTCATCTGTAAATTCCAGTGTGCAAGGTATTTCTCACATGTCAATCCTGATATTTAATTTTGCTCCACCATTACCACTTGAACATGAAAGAAGTAATTTGCCTAAAAATCATCTCTCAAAAAATGGCCTCGTCTTGGATTTCAAATGAAAACAACAACAAAAAGAAAGCAAGATATGTGGGCACTAATGCCCCCAGGTGATGAGACTGGGAAATAAATTAAAGCCCATGATTTTTTTATAGGCATAAATATTCAAAAGTTGAAATAATTTAATGTGAAAATGATCATGTGTTTTTATTTCATAGCTGAAAACACCAGAGCCACCTCCTCTTGCCGTGGTTCTTGTTTGTTGATGTTGCAAGGTGCGAAATCAAAAGGAAAGCGAAAGCTCAGAGGGTCCCACGGATGTATCAGATAAGGTGCCTAAGTGCACCTGATGGATTGCTCTCCACTCCAATTGTGTAAATATGGACAGGAACGCCTCTCCTCCCTCTGTTTTTTTTTTTTTTTTTCACTCTTGTCTTACAGTAAAGTGTTTCCCGTGCCCCCTTCCCCGACCCCTTAAAGGACTTTGTTATAGATTTGATGACAGTAACTGGGAACTTTTGGAAATCAATTAGTGCTGTTTTGTGTGATACATATATATTTCCATCACCAGGCTAGAATGACTACTACACTTTATAGTTCACAATGGCATTGCTTGCCAGAGGTTTTTCTCTCTAGAGGAATCACCCATACACTTGAAGAGGAGGATATTGGGGCTACTTTATGTTAAACTTGGATCGGAATTAGTACTCCAAGTCCTGTTCAATGGTAAAGTTCTGGGGACTACTACTCCTTCCCAAGTGAGCCTATTTTCTAAAATTTAAATTCTGTAGATGGCTGTGTTTTCTGTAACTCCTCTGTACCTTTCTTCTGCAGGAGCCTGCCCGGCGTGTGTAACTTGGACTGTGTTTGTAAAATATGAAGGAGCTCAGGAAGGTGTTTGGCTGGGAAGCGAGCTGCCCCCTAAATGGAATGTTTATATAAGCAATTTCACACGATCCGGTTTACAGTTAAGGAGGCACACAAGATCTGGAATTTAACCTTTCAAAGATGCAGTTTCATTTTTTGATGTATCTTTCTGCTTTTCTAAAATGGGTTTCAGTACTCAGACATAAACTACCAGGAAAAAAAATGAAAGTTCTTTGCATGAAAAATAGTATCCTAAGGTATATGAAAACTTGGTGTTGCAAGTGATTTTCACTTTTTTTTATTGCTTTCCAAAGTGAAATCGCCCTAGACCGAGAAGCCAAAGGACCTTTTGAAAAAATGCCACGTTCAGATTCCAGCCAACAGCCACAGCTGAACCGACAAGGCAGGGTCCTAACAAGACAGTAGCTTGCTGCCAGCTACGGTTCCTACTTTTGTTTCCTATGGAAACTAACACGGGGCAAATTGAAAGAGTGATTATGTGAAGGCTCCACTGTCTTTCCTGATCCAGTGTCTACAGCATTTTCACACAAAATGGGAGCAGGGAGAGCAGGGGCTCTGTCAGGCCCTGTCAGTTTCAGCTGTGGTTGTCGGCAGAAAGCTGAAAGATTTAGCTTTTCAAACAAGCTACAGAAATCTCTGTTCTTTTTTATTTCTAAAGCAAAAAAAGAAATGTTAGTGGAGCATCAACTTCACCCTCGCCTGTCCCTCTCATGCCTTGCATTTGCAGTGTGGATATTAGGGAGGGAAGAACTGCACAATAGTTCACCCGGGCGGTTACGAGAGAAACTTGCAGTGCCAAAACTTAGTTCCAATCAATTAGCGCATGAATAATGGATTCCCTCTAACTGCGAGACGTGATACAAGGGCCCTTCAAAAACTTTGGGGAAAGCTGGAGTCAAAAGATGTTTGTTTTCATGCAGAAAAATTTAAAAAGTGCACATAAGATTCTCGCTAACACATACTTGCCATGAACCTTTGGAGGTTCCTGGAAATGTGTGAATTCAGGTTCCAGGTTTATTGAATAGCTGATAATTTTGACCCTTGCTTGCTTGCTTAGTATTTTCTTTCCAATAAACATTTCTTCATCTCCAAATCTCCTTTTCTGTGGGCCTGGGACAAAAGGGACAATTTTTACCATCAGTAAAAATTGATGTTGTCTCACAAGGATCCATTTTTTTTTGTTTTTATTGCTAGCTGCTTCTCTAGGCAATGTGAGCAAGATCCGTACAACTAAACTGTAAAACATTAGTATGTTTGTTGGTCTTGATCTCCAAGGCTGAGTGATCCTTTTCTTTAGCTTCAATCTGCTGGTGACTGCTTATTAAATAATGGAATATGCTTCCCTGCTTACTTCATAGCGCGAGGGAGAGGGGGAGGGAGCCCTTAGGACAGCACCCTGGTAACATCTATTATCACCGCACTCTTAGACTCACATGGCCCCGTGAATTCTTATAGACATGTTACTGGTTCTTATCTTGCCTCGTCTGCGGCTGAGAAAAACTAAGGATTTCGTCATTTCCGAACGTTACGCATTATGAGACAGAACGGCACGCAAACTCGGTCTTTCTGACCCCGAACACGTGTTTATCACCACTGCTCCATATCAGATTTTTGACCTCTGCTCACTGACCCATTGCAAACAGGAGGGTGCGAAGTGATGGAACACCATCACCCGTGTCCCGATTGTTGCTATCGACGGGAAAAAAAAAAATCCCCCAAACTGTTAACCTGACACGTCGGACGGCACGGCATATACTCATTATGGTGCTGCAAGGTAATTAGGGAGAATGAAAGCTGTTGGCAGAAAGAGCTATAAATAGTCAGGGATTGCATTTGTCTTCTCTGTCACTCCCCCGCAGCACCAGGAGCCTCGCGCCAGTGGTTGTCTGCCCTGCTCCCTGCTTCTGCGTCACTGCTTCCTGCTGATGGTGCCTGCCGTGGTGCTTACTGGGAGGAACAGAGAAACCAGGAGGTCCTGGCTCAGCTCCTCCCCAGAGGGGTCCGAGCCCCGCAGCCTGGCTCAGGGAACAGAAGCACACCGGAGATTGGCGACCTGCAAGACGTGGACACTCAGCCCTTGACATGGTGCCTCTTGAAGGAGAAGGATTCTGTTTACAGCAGGGAAGGGCACATGCTAGAATGTTCTGGTCATTCCAAAGGTAGCTTTCCTGCCTCCTCTCCCCACACCGTCACCCATACCAAACCACTTGTCTGCATGTCTGAATCGTAAGTCCTCACCACCATCACACTGACATACACACACACTTAAATCCCTTCAGCCGAAAATTGCCTAGAGTCTCTCCATCCTAAAAGTCAGTTAATAACTACCCTTGCAAGTTAAATGTCTAGAGGGCCAACAGTTTCTGTAAAGAGCATCTAAAGTCTAAGTTAGATACCTAAGCTGATTTCCAATGTTAAGCTGAGTTGAGGAAGGAGAGGTCAGGTGTCACCAAGTACCTGTCACATGATATAAAGGCCAGGGAAGGCACTAGTAGGAGTGGAAATCACCTACAGGCTGTGGCAAACTGGCTGTCATATTGGCTGCTAAGCGCTGCCCTGACCACAGCTCATTTTAAAGATTTGAACCAATAAAGCTTAGAAATGTGCTCTTGATTTTAATGAAGTAGACTTTTTTTTTTCTGTTACGGGAAACTGCCAACTTTCTGTTTTAGGACAAAAAGAAATCTGTTCTTGGTCCCGGCTTGGTAGCCTAGTGGCTAAAGTCCTCACCTTAAACGTGCCAGGATCCCATATAGGTGCTGGTTCTAATCCAAGTGACCCCACTTCCCATCCAGCTCCCTGCTTGTGGCCTGGGTAAGCAGTTGAGGATGGCCCAAAGCCTTGGGACCCTGCACCCACGTTGGAGGCCCAGAGAAAGTTCCTGGCTCCTGGCTTTGGATTGGCTCAGCTCCAGCCACTGTGGCCACTTGGGGAGTGAGCCAGTGGATGGAAGATCTTCCGTTCTTTCTCTGCTTCTCTCTATATATCTGCCTTTCCAATAAATAAATAAATAAATTTAAAAGAAAAAAAAATCTGCTTTTAAACACTGAACTCTTACTGGTTACTTCTTGATTGGATTTTGGAGACAAATTAGTATATATTTCCTAAGAGAAAATATTTTAGAATGCCACAGCCAATCCCCAAAATTACATCAAGGCGAGCATATTACAAATCAAAAATATTCAGCATTTCAAATGACAAATCTCCAGAATCACTTGATGGCTAGGATACTGGTTGGGACACTCCCAGCCCAGATTGGAATCCCTGGCTGGAGTCACACTTCTGCTCTGAATTCTAACCTTCAGTTAAGTTGTCATCTTCCGCTGAGATGCCTCTCTGAGAGGCATCAATTGATGCCCAAGCAGGTGGATTCCTGATGCACAGGTGGGACACTCGGTTGGATTTCTTGGCTCCTGGCTTTGGTTAAGATCCACTCCAGTTATTAAAGGCACTTAGAAAATAAGCTAGTGGTTAGGACATTGTGTGTGTCTGTGCATGTGAGAGTATGTGTGTCTTCTTCCAAAACATAAAATTAAGTATGTTCATTTTAAAATCCTAATTGTTTTACAAATTTGTACTGATCTTGACAGTTTACATACAGGTGCATTTGTGTACATACTTATACATATGGATAGATGTATATATCCTCCCACACGATGTTTTATACAGTCACCTGTTACCTCCAGGGAATATGTTCCAAGACCCCCAACACACACCTTGAAAACATAAATAGTACTGAACTTTATGTACACAATGATTTTCTTACATTCATAAACACCTATAACATAGTTTAGAAATTAGGGGAAGTATGAGATTAACAAACACAACAAAGCAGTTATAAAAATATACTAGAATAAAATTGCCAGCATTACCATCCTTGCGCTTTGCGGCCCTTTTACTGAGAAAACTAAGGGTTACTTCAATACAAGCTTTGCCATCTCATGGCAGCGGATCTGATACACAAGACCACTACGTGACTATTGGGAGGGCAACATATACATAAGGGATATTCCAAAGAAACAGGCTGTCCACACCCTGAGCAGGGGAAGCAGAATCAGGCAACACTTTATCAAAAACACATAACTGAAGTTTATAAACTATTTTCAGAATTTTCTGTTGCTTATCTTCAGACCACAGTTTACGGCTAGCAATTGAAAGAGTAAGAAAGTGAACTTGTGGGAAAGGAGACTAGTGTGTATCTACAGATACACAATCGAGATTGTGTTCAGAGCACAGATCTGAAGCCCAAGTCTGCCACTGACTAACCACACAGGGACTCAGACTAGACCCTCAGCTTCTCCGTCCCTCAGTTTCATAGTCCCCAATCCAGAGAGCAGTAGTGGTATATACCACCATTCTATGGGAAACTCTGTAAGTGCTGCATAAATGCATAAAATAGAAAGATGAAAAAATCCGATCACAAAACTTTAAGTGCGTTAGGCACCCTGCTCCCTGCTTTGTCTCATAAAGGAATTCAGACTTGGAAGTTGCATTCTGTCATTGGTTGATGATACAGTATGAATGGTGCATTTTCAGGTCTTCCTGACCCCAGAGGTAATGTTTTTCCACTAAATCACATCACATCTTTCCTCAGTTTAGCTTGGGAGGTGACTTTGATTTCACCTGCTTACTTATTTTTAAAGTTTATATTTCAATTAAAGACAATCTTTAAATCTTTAAATATTGAGAAAACTAAACTCATATAACTTTTTAATCTTGTATTTCATGGAGTTCCCCCCCCCAAAGGGAGACAAATGAATCATTTTTTTCTTATAGAAAGTTCTCTTTTTTGTCATTGAAAAAAGTCACCCCAAGGCTTTATGTCAAAAATGTGTTTTCTTATATAATGTTGTAATTTGGAGATGGAAGGTTGGAACAATGGTTAAGGGCATAAGGATATGTCCCCCTCCTGTATCGAAGCACCTGGGTTCCAGTTCTGCCTCCAGTTGCAATCAAAATTTCTGTTAGCGCTCACTGCAGCAGACTCAAGTACCGGAGTCCCTGCCTCCACAAGACACGCAGACTGAATCCCAGTCTTCTGACTTCAGCCTGGCCCAGCCCAGGTCATCGCAGTCTCGGGGGAGTAAATCATTATGTCAAAAATAACTCTCTCTACCTTTCAAATAAATCAATGTAAATAAGAAAATGCAAATGTTTAATTTTGCATTTCATATTTAAAGCACTTCCTCATCAGGAATACATTTTTGCAAAAGTGTGAGGTAGGGATCTAACTATGTGTTTTATTGATAAAGTTTGAAATTTATGTAATTGTCAAAGGCTTAATTCTCCACTAAATAAAGCAATCAACAGCTAAAAGGTAAAAAGACCACAGTTGAGCAAGAATATTAGCAAGGGATGTAAGCTGTAATGAAATGAAAACATGTTGATATAATTCATACATTTTAAGTGTTTGAAATATATACAGGTGATTAAAACTATAGTAGTATATATATATCATTCATAACAATTTGGCAAAGCTTTAAAAGTTTGACAAGGCACTTTATTTACAGGAAAACAAATACACATGGGCAATATTTGCTTTGTTTATTTGTCTTGAATTTTTGATTTTTTTAACTTTCGTTATTATATGTAAAGGAAGACATGTGGTTTTTGTCTGTATTCAGTTGATTTCATGTAACACAAAGGCTTTTCAATATCTTTGCTTCCAGTTTTAAAATTATTTTTCTTCTTACTTGACATTCTAATTTAGATACAGTTTCACTGTATCAAGCTATTTTGTGTATATAAAATATTTTTACATATATATGTGCATATGTAAACACATCTATGCACACACACATATATATACATGCATCAACACAATTCTGTTTGTGAACTCTTGTTTATGATCTACTTATTTTGCCACAATGGTTAAGTTACAATAGTTTTATGATAATCTTTGTTGCTATCTGTTTCTCCCCTTTCTATTAATGTTGAAGGAATATATTGCCTTTGAATGATTTTTAAATCCCTTGGACCTTTTTCTGCTTTTTGGGTGATCAGATTTTTCTTCCTCAAGTAACTCTCCTTTGATAATGCCTATGAGTTGTCAGCAATTTGAATCTTTGTCTACAAATGCTTGAATTTCATCTCAAGAGGCCACTTATCTGTGTTTGAAATCCTCTGCTGACAGCTTAGTCCTGTTCTGCTAGGAAAACTCAGGGTGTGATGCTCATGCCTTTTCCACAGGCACCCGAGGACTTTCCACTCTAGAGTTCCACTACACATTTAAGAGGATTTTCATTGAGTATTGGATTATCTGTACCACGAACGCCTTTGTGTTATATAATCTGCAAGGTAACTAGAACCAGGAATCTAAGATTCTGTCACCTGCCAGCCAGGTGCCATGTTGCACTGCAGTCATGAAGACAATAATGAGACTGCGAAAGACTCAAATTGTCTTCTTCATCCTCTTACTGAATTTTGTGTCAATGTTATGTTTCAGATGCGTGTTTTTTATTTCCATATTTATTATATTATGTTTATGGAAGACATTGTGGCTATTTGGCCATTGGTGTTGGCTAATCATTCACAGCATTGAGTGACAAAATAATAGAATATTTGAGGACCAAGAAAAGGAAGGAAAGAAGGAAAGAAGGAAAGAAGAAAGGAAGGAAGGAAGGAAGGAAGGAAGGAAGGAAGGAAGGAAGGAAGGAAGGAAAGAAGGAAGGAAGGAAAGAAGGAAGGGACTCAGTATGTCAACTCTGAGATGGCCATAGCTTTTAGATACATAATAAATACAGTTATCCCTAGTACAACGGAGGATTGTATCCAGAGCTCTAAAAAGATAATAAGTTTGGATAATATTTAACTTTAATATACAAAACAGCATTATATTTGTCCATACGCAAAGCACATTCTCCTATACCAAATCATCTCTAGATAAGGTCTGATATCCAACGCAACGTAAATGTTATCTTAAGCAGTCGTAATGTTTTGTTATTGCCATTATTTTAGTATGTTGTTGTAGCAGTGTTCTGTATTATTTTGAGAATAATGACAAGAGAAAAAGTTGATGCATATTCAATAGAAACATTATTTTTTCCTAAATGCTTTGGTCTGCAGTGGGTGGAATCCATACATGTAGACTCATAAATACAGAGGGCTTAACATTCACACAGTTCTTTGAAAATCAGCTATGCTTTTGCACACATTAAAAGAGCATTATTTTTCTTGCTAAGTGATATTCTCTGTATGTAAATGAATAAATTAATGTGCTGCTTTTTTAATGCATGAATCAGATTTTTGGAAAGTTGCATTGTCTTCAGTACCTACGTATCAAACTTGGATGAATACTTGTGTGCAAGTTTCTGTATGATTGATTTTTCTGTGACCATTTTCATGTCGTAAATACCTAGAAGCAGGTGGCCTGGATCATTTTGCAAGTGTCCATTTCACTTGTAAGATCTTTGCAGTCATTGTGCTATTTTACCTTTCCATCAACAGAATATGAGAGCTCTAGTTTCTCCATACATGCAACAACACTTGCCATGTTCACTTTTGAGTATTTTGCCATTCTTTCTGTACTGGTATCACTCTGTGGCTTCAACATATGTTCTCCAGTTACTAATGATGTGTTCATTTTCCATCTTACACTCCTGCAATGGAATGTCTATCCAAATGTTTTGTTGCTTTTCATAGATTTTGATATCCTCAATATTGATCTTTGTTATATCAATTTATATATTTTTAAAGATATTTTTTATTTATCCAAAAGTCAAAGTTACAAACACAAAGAAAAAGAGGCAGAGAAAGGTAGAGAGAGAAAGAGAGAGAGAGAGAGAGAGAGATCTTCGCATTCTCTGGTTCAGTTCCAAAGCCAGGAAGAGTAAGATTCACAGGGGTCTCCCACATGGGTGGCAGGGCCCCAAATACCTGGTCATCATGGCTTGCTTTCCCCAGGTGGTTAGCAGTGACCTGGATTGGAAGTGGAGCAGCCAAGGTGTGAACTGGTGCCCACGTGGCATGGGATGCTAATGTCTTAGGCAGCAGTGTTACCTTCTATGTTATATTTTTCATAAAAAAATATTTTTATGGAAATACAGTTCAGAAATATTTTCTCTCCTTGAGTAATTTGTTCTTGCTTTCAATTAGTTAGGATCTTTCAAGGAAACATTTTTAGAATTTTGATGGACTAAATTTTCTCTTTATGAGTAGCCCTTTTGCTACATCTCAGCCCAAGGTAGTCACAAGATTCTCAGTTTCCCTCTGTTCTAAAAGTTCTGTAGTTTTAGTTTTTATCAATGAATTTGTGACACATTTTGAATTAAGATTTTTATATAAGTGATAGATGGAAAATGTTAGCTTACTTGAATATGGATATCTAATTATTTCTGTTCCATTTATTGAGAAGTCTACATTATTTGGTCAGATTTTTTAAATCGTTGGTACCATTAAATATATCACTATTTTGATTTCCTTCTTTGAGTTTATGCTTAGACAACCCTTCTCTGAAAATCATGTAAATTACCTTTTACCAGACCTTATGAATTTTTTTATCTCTATTCTCTCTTTCATGTTTTAATCCAGTTGGAATTTATTGTGATAGACAATAACATAGATGTACACATAATACACACATATGCATATTGACATAATAGCATGGTTATTTAATTAATTGCTTAGAGTCCTATCATAGTCCATATTTCAAAACAATTCTTTTTTTTTCCTACAAAGATGTAGTTATTTAAAAGACTGAGTTACAGAGAGCGAAGCGGAGACACAGAAATATATCTTGCACATGTTGGTTCATTGCCCAAACGGCCACTATGACCAGGAGTGGGTCAGGCTGAATTCAGGATCCTGGAGTGCCATGCATTTCCTTCACAAGGGCTTAGACCATCTTCCCCTGCTTTCCCAGCTGTAGTTGCAGCAACTACAATGGAAGTGGAGCAGCTCAAACTCTCAAACGGGTGCTTGCTGGGGATACCTGATTAACCTGCCCCACTGGCCTTGATTCCTGTCAGGTTTTTTTTTAAAGATTTATTTTATTTTATTACAAAGTCAGATATACAGAGAGGAGGAGAGACAGAGAGGAAGATCTTCCGTCCGATGATTCACTCCTTAAGTGAGCTGCAACGGTCGGTGCTGTGCCGATCCGAAGCAGGGAACCAGGAACCTCCTCCGGGTCTCCCACAAGGATGCAGGGTCCCAAAGCATTGGGCCATCCTCAATTGCTTTCCCAGGCCACAAGCAGGGAGCTGGATGGGAAGTGGAGCTGCCGGGATTAGAACCGGCGCCCATATGGGATCCCGGGGCGTTCAAGGCGAGGACTTTAGCCGCTAGGCCACGCCGCCGGGCCCGATTCCTGTCGGTTTTAAAAGTGACACAGACAACCTAAGTCTTAAACAGTGAGAACACATAGATTTTAGTGGACTACAAATAAGATAGAAGTTATGTGAGGGTCTTCAAAAAGTCCATGGAAACGCATATTTTGAAAAAAATGCATGATTTCAAAATGTTTTGTAGCAAAATAAGTATCTCTTAATTTCATTTTATGTGAAGTACCATAATATTACCACATTTGAATAAGAATATGTGAAAATTAGAATATCAAAAAAACTTCAAGCTAATAGACTTGGAAATATTCATGTTTCCAAAAATATATGTAAAGTGATAAAATTGGCTGAAAATGCTGAAAATTCAACATAAAAATAAACATAGATAAATTAGAACTTATGTCAAAGAAATACTTTGAAATACAGTATGTTCAGCTAATATTATGGTAAATTCTCCCCAAACAAAACTTCAAAAAACTTTCCATGGTATATGATCTTAAGCAGAGCAAAAAAAAAAATAAAGTTTCCCAGCTATATCTGCAAAGCTAATAAAATATTCAAAATTAAAATTACAGGTTAATCTTGATTGTGCATGTGGATGTGAAAATCCTAAACCATTTTGAATGATCAGATCAACCAAGTGTGTATGCAGAGCCAACTCATACGGCATGCAATGTGATGGGTGGTGCATTATGAACAAAATTGCTAAACTGATAGAGAAATGCCACATGATTATCATAAATATCTCCCAAGATCTATTTGTATTTTCTTAAATTTTGAGATAACTATAAATTCACACACCGCTGTAAGACATTTTACAAAATGGTAATAAATTATATATCCATTTTTCCCAGGGCAACATTTCATGTAATTACAGTGCCAACCTGAGATGCATATTGAAAAAAAAAAAACACCTCTACTCACTTTTTCTGCATTTTCTTTTCTTGTGGTCAGTTCTAGCTATGCAATTTCGGGGAGTCTTGGCCATGGGCCACCCACCTAGATAATGTATTGTGGCAACAGCATTCTCAATAGAGAAGTACTGGCGACAGTTACGGTGAACTTGCCTGTTTATTAGTAATCAAGTTCAAGGTTATATAGGGTGGGTCCAGGGAAATAAGTATCAGGCTAGTAACAATATTTCTATTGGATATAAGCAACTGTTACATATCATAAGCCTAGCCAATCAGTACAATTGTCACTTACTTTGCCAGGTGGCACTGTGTAGCCCACCACAACTTATGTAAACCTACCTACGTCGTGGAGTTTTGTATTACAAGACTATCACAAGTCTACTGAAGGAAGGGTATGGGCCAGGATGGGCAGGGGGAGGAGGTGACCAAGCTACTGGAAAGTACATTGCCAGAAGAGGTTGAGGGGGAGGGAAATACCCAAAAGGCTTTGGGCTTATTGCCAACTGCGTGGATCCGCAGGGGTCTCAACGTGCCCTCAGTCAGGAGAAGGGTCTCAAGGCATACGCTGACACCAAGCAGGGGGCAGAGCAAGCGGAGCTCTTGAGTCTCTAGACATGCACCGAAATCATGCTCCCACTGCCCCTTGCATAGGTAAAGTGAGCTGAGAATCATCTTGGCACTTGCTTGCTACAGGCAGATTCACATGTTCCCACACAGTGGAGACTCAGAGTAGTTCCACCATGACAGTCACTCACGCTGGATTTTAGAGCCATGGCCACCTCCCATGACAACCCCTAGTCTTTTTTTTTCTATTTATATTGTTTTTACTATTTAATTTTCAAGAACATATGTACACAGCATCAACAAGTATGTCGTTTCCAATGTCATGTTTTTCCACTGAGCATAATTTCATTAACATCCATTCAAATTGTTGTGCATATCAGATAATTGTTTCTTTTTATTTTCAACTCATATTTTGTGGTATGGTTGTGCCATAGGATTTTCTTAAATTGTTCACTTCAGAAGTGATTTTTCTTCAGAACTATTTTCGAATCTTTAATGGTCTGTTATTTTTAATATGAATGAAAACTGCCTTCATCTACAAATTCTGGGAATTAGCAGGAATTGTATTAAATCCCTATAGAAATTTGTGGAAAATTAATGCTATCCTCATTAATATCTTCTAATCCATGAATATTGTATGTTTCTTCTCTTAGTTAATTCTTCTTTTTTGTCTTGATTTCACTAGCAATTCATAACTTTCATGATATGGATCTTATATTTACTAAAGTTATAATAGTCTTTGTAGCAACTAAAAATATCATAATGTATTTTGCAATATGTTGATATTTTTTTTAAATTTTGGCTTCTACTAGTCTGTTATTAGCTTATAAAAATAAAATTAGCACCTTTGAATTTTCTGTATTGACCTTATGTCTGGCAACCTTGTGAATCCATCTGTGAAGTTTGTAAATTGAGTTCCTCAGGATTTTCAACATAGGCAATAATATCACCTAAACATATAACAGTTTTTTGTTGTTTTACTTAGGATGTGTATGTACCTTTTATTTTTTTATTCACCTGATAGAATTTCTATCACTAGACTGAATAGGAGTATTGAAAGGAAACATGGTTTCTTGCTTCTGATATTAGGAGAAAAATTAAACCTATCATTAATTATGATAATAGCTGCAAGATAGTTATTTGTGGATTTTTTTTACATCCTAGAGGTGTCACTCTACAGTATTTTTCCTGAGAATTTTAATTACAAATGACATTGGAATGTCTCTGTGTTTATTGAAGTAACCATATCATCTTTCATTTTAGCTTCTTGATATGGTAGATTACATACGTTGAATTATCAAAGCTCAGCTTCCAGAAGAAGTCTCCTTTGATTATTGCGTATCATTCTTTTTATTTATTTATTTCATTTCCTAATAATATGCTTGCAGATTTTTACCACAAGTTAATCAGAGATAGAGGTTTATAATTTCCTCTTTTTCATACGTTATTGGTAATAATTTATTTAGGAAGGGAACTCCCTCCCTTTTTAGCTTCTGAAAAATATTATGCATAATTGACATTATTTTTTGCTTAAATGATGTATTAAATTTTCTAGTAAAATCATGTGGGCTTGAAAATTCCTTTTCCAAGAATTTGTTCACCAACACATTCAATTTATTTACAGGTTGATGACTATTTATAATGTTTATTTCATCTTGGCTGATTCTAGGTAGTTTATGATTTCAAGAAATTAATCTGTCTTCAATGTGTATTTGAGAATATACACTATGATATAGTTTTCCTCACTTTCTTTTCCTAATTCAACGTTTTTAGAAAATTTAGTTACTGCAAAGAAAGAGGAAAAGATGGGGAAGAGAAGAGAGAAATAGAGTATGCACTTCCATATGATTCATTCCCTAAAGTCCACAATTGCCATGTCTGGGCCAAATGGAAGCCAAGATTCAAGGGGCAATCCAGGTCTGCCAAGGGGGTGGCAGGAATTTAATTACTTAAGTGGGGTCCTGTATTTTCAGGATTCTGGAATCAGAAGTACTGGAATCAGACGCAGGAGCCAGGAATTGAACCCAGTTACCTTCAATGATCACTTTAACTGCTAGGCTAAAATTCCAGTCCATTCTTTGTTTTCAATGATTGTGGAATGCCACAATAGCTCTTGCTTAATTCCTGAGAGTCATGTGATTTATCTTGCATGTTTTCAGTCTTCTAGAGCTTTATCCTTCCAATTACTGGTTTTTATTTTTCACTTTCTATCTGTTGTTTTGAATTATGTTCTTTTCTTTTTTACTTCCTCTTCATTTTATTTACTTTGTTATTCCCTCTTCATTTTCTAGTTTATTTATTTGAAAGGCACAGTGAGAGAGAGCAAGAGAGAGCAAGAGAGAGAGTGAGAGAGAGATCCATCCATGGTTCACTCCCCAGATGGCCAGAACTGGGTTAGTCTGAACCAGGTCAAAACTAGGATCTAGCAGTCTCTTCTGAGTTTCCCTCATGAGTGCAGAGGCCCAAGGATAGCAAGATCCATATCCATTATCTGGAGAAGTGGAGCAGTCTGGATGACAAAGGGCACCTACGTAACAGGAGCTTAGCATGTTATTCCACATAGCACCTGCCAAACCTTTTGATTTTCTCATGTAAGACTTTAATTCCAGTAATTTTCCTCCCAATGCTGCTGTAAGATATCCTACATATTTTGACATATTGTATTTTCCTATTGTCTTCTTTCACACTCTGTTACCTATGGTCTACTTGTGTCTTGCTTAACTGTCAAGTATTTGAAGGATTACTTGATGACCATAAAGCATGCTCTGATTTTGTTTACAAAATTATTATCTTTTCTGAGCCCCGACCTCTATTGGAACCAATGAGTATCGCATCTCTCCCCGGCTCTGCCCATCACACTCTTGTCCCTCACCTAAACCAGTGGGAGGAGTGCTGGTCGGGTGTTGCATTCCCTGCTAGCACAGGCCATTTCACCTTGGCATTTTGTGTTTTGTACTGTTTTTTTTTTTTTTTTTTTTTTTTTTTTTTTTTTTTTTTATCGCAACCAAACACGGCCAGGCCCCCACACAGTTTCAGCACTTGGGCTTGCCAGTGGATGACGTGAACCGACTCAGCCTGGTCTGCCCCAACCCGAGCCAAGTGTATTCCAGTGGGTCACATTCCAAAGCCTCTTCTGGGTTATTTACCTCCATGCTTCTTGCGTTTATTTGTAGAGTCAGTGTCCTGTCAGAGGATCTGTTCAGGTTCCTCCCTCCGACTCCTTCATGGTGTCGGGCTTCACGCATTCCAGCAGGTCCTTCGGCCAGCACCGCTCTTCAATCCATTCTGGTTCCTGCTGTTGAGAGTTTCAGCCCAGCCACGGCTCGTCCATACCCACGCATATCTCATATATGGCTCAGATGGGGTTGAGGCCTAGCCGAGCCCGTCCAACGTCTATCCTGGTCCTCCAGAGCCCAAACTGTGCTGTGGTCTAATCCGGCATGGTGCGTCAAAGCCGAATTGATATTTGTGCCAAGGGATTACAACTGTGACCCGACCAGAACTCAGCCTCCCTCCAGTTCCTGTGCCCCTTAGTGGTAGGCTCCACGCAGCCAAGGCCTCCACCACGCTCTCCAACCAGGCCTGTTGCCAGCCAGTGTTAACTATGCCAGAGGTTGCTCTGGTCAGCCCAGAGCGTCCTATAGACTGTCATGCCTCCTGCAACCCAGGGGTTAAAACCATCAGCTGATCGGAGTGATGGATGGTGGCGGGCACTGTGCTTACTAGTAGTACATGTAGGAGCCTGGACTGGGAATGCCTCAAAGTTTTTTTTAGGGGGATTCCCCTGAACAAAATGGAGGAATCAAAGCATTAATCAAAAAAAGATGGAAAATGGAGTAGATCAATCAACCACCTCAGCTTTATGCTTGCAGCGGAAAACTGGACAAGGGGAAACCCTAAGACGGACTATGTCAATCAGTGGACTCTGCACCAGCCTCATCATACCTGGACTGTTGCTGATGATATGTTGGAGCTTCTAATTGATCGGGGTGACGCTCTGCTGGCTCTGCCTACAAACCTGAGAGGGCCTCCCTAAGAGGCGGTTGAACTTGAACTGGACAAGTGGGATGCTGGACTCTGTATGGTGTAAACTTTTAATTAGGGAATCTCAACGGAACTTGAGCTGTGGTTATGCATCAAGGTGAAGGAATTCATGATGGGGGAAGGGTTTGGGGTGAAGGGGGGGGAATCCCAGTACCTATGAAATTGTGTCATGTAATGCAATGTAATTAATGAATAAATGAATATTAAAAAAAAAAAAATTATTATCTTTGATTGGTTAGGCAGGATATGAGTCACTTTATTAAATATTGTGGATCCTTAGCATAGATCTAATTTGTTTTATTTTCTTGTGATGTCCGTTCTATGCTCTTGATGAGCTCCTGTCTGTGACGGAATTACTCAATGACTAACAGTAGGCTATGATTCTACAGCTACAGTTGTGGACTCACCAATTTGCTCTTCCAGCTTTGTCAGTTTTACTTCATCGTGAGGTTTTTAGCATTATTTTTAGCATTATTATGGCTTCTATGTTTGTTGACTCTTTGATCCTTATGTAAGGTTCTTCCTGGCTTTGAAGTCTATTTTATATTAATATAATCATCTCTACACTTATACATTTATGTTTATGTTTTCATGGTATAACATTTCTTTTCACTTGAATTCAACTTACTATGTTGCTGTCTTGGAAGGGAGCTTCTTATAGGTAGTATCTTGTTTTTGCTTGCTATTTTTAATCCACTCTACTAATTTTTGTCTTAATTGATGCATTGACTTTTAGGGTAATTGTTAAAATGATAGGCCTTGAACTCAGTTGTGTCATTTCTTTTCTATTGATTTCAAAAGGTTTTGTTTCTCTTTTCTTGACTTCTTGTGGGATATTTATACATATTTCTATAAATCTGTGTTAATTCATTTGATCAGAATTTTTATTATAAGCCTTTATATATTTTTCTTAGTTGGTACTGCACAGAAGTTGACTTTTTAAAAATATTTTAGTGATATAAAATTAGAAAGTAACTCTTAACGTAATAAAAATAGTTAAGTAATAAAACCAGATATTACACCAAAACAGGAAATGTAACAAGTAATAATGCAAGAAAATAAGTAGTAGACAGCAAAAATAAGGCAAGAAAATAAATTCAATAGAATATATAGAAAGGTCGTATCTGAACCAGAAGAGACGTTGTTTTATCATTCTAATCAGATAATTTGATTGGCTTACTTGAAAACAAAAAAAAAATTAAAATTATGTGAGTAATAGCGCTTTCAGTTTGTGGATAGCTATACATAAATATTATAGCTATAATCAGTAATTATATACTTACAGTTAAATATAATAAATAAATCATCAGAAAGTTTCCTGTAGCCACAAATTTGTAAGAAAAGATAAAGTTCACAATCCAAAAATTTTTTTTTCTAAGGCAAACCTTACCAATATGTTTCATTCTTCCATTAATAATTTACTTATGAGATATACAGAAAGATTATCCATCTACTAATTCACTCCCCAAATACTTTCAGCATCTAGGGTTGGGACATGCTATTACATGTACTGGAAACGCAGTCCATGTCTTTCTTATGACAGAGAAATGCATTGACTGAAACCATCGTTTGCTACCTCACATGGTGCACAGTACCATGAAACTAGAATGGAGGGTTAATCAAGCCAGCATTCAAACCCAAGCACTCTTCCAGGCCATTCAGGCATCCCACGTGGCATCTCATAGCACCAAATGTGCACCCCACCAATTTTTTTAAACATACTTTTAAAAATTAACTGACAGGGGAGAACCCAAGTACCTATGTAACTGTGTCACATAATACAATGTAATTAATGAAGTAAAATAATAAATAATTAAAAAAAATTAACTGACAAAATAAAGCTCAATAAAGCAAATATCCAGAGTACATCTTATTATAATATTTATACACGACTTTCAAAAACCAAATAACAAACTCCTTAGAATTTTCATGAAATGCGTAACTGAACAAAACTCATTCACAGTAACAAACGGATAAGAACAGCTAAGACAATTGAGAAGCAACAAAGTCATGAAAGAGGACTAGATCTACCTGTTACCTAGGTTTCTCTGAAGGTTTTAATAAACAAAAATGTAGGGGAGCATGTTTGGAACAGCAGTTTAAATGGAGTTGTGAATGCTTGCATCCCAAATCAGAACATCTGTTTCCAAGTCTGCACTGGATTTTCGAACCATCAGCCTGCTGAGGCACACTGAGGAACACGGCACATGAGAGCTCAAGTGTTTGAGTTCCTGCCGTTCATGTGGGAAACTCAGTTGGCTTTGCCGGCTCTGGCTTCAAGCATCTGAGCTCAGATGCTGCAGGCATTCAGCAGGCAAACCAACAGAGGATCAATCTCTCTCTTCTTTCTCCCACTTGGCCTTTCAAATACATACAAAGAATGAAAATAAACAAACAGTGTAATGGCAGCTAGACCTGAAGCTGAGGAGTGAAAACTGTAGAAATCAAATGTGAAACATAAATATTTCATATATTACAAAATTGTCATTGCAAAACAATGGGGAAATAATTTAGTTTTTAAAAAATTTAAATTTAAGAATAGGTTTAACTCTAAAGAACAAGAATTGTGAAGTAGCAGAACCAACTTCCCCTCTTCCTAATTTCTCTTCTTACTAACATCCCATATTTCCTAATATATTTGTCAAAATTACTGGGCCTTGGGCCAGTGCAGTAGCCTAGTGACTGAAGTACCGTACTGGACCCTGAAATTATTTTTATGATGATGGCTTCTTTAATTCCTGGTTCATTTTGCTCCTATTTAATTAAATGTAATAATTAATTTGCATTATTCAATTCTCTTATTTTTATTCCAAAAAATTATGCTTTAAATATAAATTTATCTCTTATTGGAACTATGGTAACACTTCACATATTTTCATATATCCAGGTGATTATTATATTCACATGATATACCATATCCATTATTCCACCTGCCCCTTTGCATGCATTTGTTATGTGTCTTATTATTTATGAAAACATTAAGTTCCATCAATTTAATTCTTTTGTAGTTTTGTTATTACCTTCTGGCTTTATTGCACTATTTACAGAGCATGTGTGAGAGACTTTATTCTGTAAAATAATTAGCATTTGCTTTTAACTAATATAATCATCTAACCTAGACTTAAATGCTTAAAGCGTATATGTAATCGAGTATTATATTAAATTATAATTCGTTTAAATTAAATTAGTTGCATGACTTAGTCCTTATTGACTTTAAGATTTATTTAGCTACAATGTATTAAGAGCTCATAGAAGGCCAGATGCAGTAGCCTAGTGGCTAAAGTCCTCACCTTGCATGCACCAGGATCCCATATAGGTGCTGGTTCCTGTGCCAGCTGCTTCACTTCCCATCCAGCTCCCTGCTTGTATGCTAGGAAAGCAGTCAAGGACGGCCCAAAGCCGTGGATCCCTGCACCTGTATGGGAGACCCGGAAGAGGCTCCTGGCTCCTGGCTTCAGATCTGCTCAGCTCTGGCCATTGTGGCCACTTGGAGAGTGAACCAGTAGATGGAAGATCTTTTTCCCAGTCTCTCCTTCTCTCAGTAAATCTGACTTTTCAATAAAAACCATAAATAAATCTTTTTCAATAAAAGCAAATAGAAGTTTCTCAAAACTTCTCACTTTAGTTGAAAATCAGCTTTCCTTTGTGTTTGGAACAACCTTCTTTTATATAATTTGATGCCCTAAAATTCTATCCAGCAACTTGCACAAGCATTGTTATCTTGCATGATGCCTTTAATTTTTAAGAGGAAGAAGTCTGTCTGGATTTTGTCGCGCACGATTTTATCCTCGAATGTGCGGTATCTGATATCAACTCATTTTCATCTCCTGTCATCTACCTAAGACACCTGGGTTTGGTATCTCAGGAGGAGATGTGATGTATTGGCCATTATATTGTTAAACCTAGTGTTTAAACTCATCATGAAATTTTTATTTAACTCATGTCCCTCCACAAGAGGCCTTTTAACAGTAAAACAAAGTGCTCTAACTGGATTAAATCTCATAATAGGATCCAAAAGAATACTCATATCAACCATAGTGTACTACACACCTCCAGGGCATATATTTCAAAAAGTTAGTGGTAATAGGATTGAACCAAACCCATTATTTCGGCCCACAAACTTTTTGAAATCTATGTATACAAGGAACTTCAAACAGTTCATGAGAAAACGCAAACATAAAAAACGAAATGAATTTCAAAAGTTGGCATCGACTGAAATTTTAATCCCGTTCTCCACCATTTTTGAAATATCCTTGTATATATTCTAGTTTCTCCGGTTATGCTTAAATCATCCTCTCTCTTTTTTTTTTTGCAGGAATGTTTTTTTAATAGCTGAGTAGTATTCCATGGAGTAAATGAACCATAGCTTTCTTTTTTTTATTTAACATATTTTATTATTATACCTCAAATACCAAAAATGATAGAAGCAACATACAAAGTAAAATTATAAAGCAGCTTAACACATAAAGATAGAAAGATTCTTGACAAAATGTTGTTAAGTCTTGCCGGGAAAAACTTACAATGATAATAAATCAAGACAATATATTTTATATCCCTTAAATGGAAGGTTAGTTGATCTTCTAATACCTATCTAATCAATAAAAATATTATCATAACAAATTGGCAAATAAAAACTATGACCATCATCATCAAAGAAAGGGCATTTCATACAATTTGAACACATCATTTTTAAGAAAGAAAATACTCCTATTAACGAGACATAATATGATTAAACCATCAAAGAAAATTCCTTTTTTTTTACTATTTTTCAGATTGACATAATTTCATAACAGCCACATCGATCGCAGCAACAATAACAACAACAACAACATCAACAACAATAAATTGCAGCACCCTGATAAAATAATGTGCCACTGAGTAAGCAACATATGCTTAACTAAGAGGAAACACAGAATCTCTTAGGAACTGTGATGCCATCGTATACTTCATGGGCACTTGATGAATTCTATTAGAGAAAAGAGATTATTTGGAAGCAAGCAAACCGATATATAAACATCAAAACATATGAGATATAGCCGAAAGAGCAAACAGACACTCAAAAAAACAGTATAGATTGGACTGTTGGAGTTACCCTTTCCATGTTGGCTTCCTTATATGAGACAGAATATATGGTATTTGTTCTTTTGAGATTGACTCATTTCACTGAGCATAATCATCCTATCTCATTACCTAGTTTGTTACTTATTTTTAAAGTCTTAAGGAATATAATTGTATCTTCGCTTGCAAACTTTTAGAGTCTACCTAACAAAGGTCATGTACCTTGTAGCTCAAGAAATACCGCTGTAGCTAAACGCCTATCAAGGTATGAACACTGTTGTAAAAGATTTATCATTCTGAAAATTTCCTTCAGGCAGGTCAAAATGTAGCAGGCAATTTTTCCTTCAGACTGCGAATTTTCTTTAGAAATGATTGCAACTGTTTGAGCCCTCTGTAAAATTACCTTTACCTCTTCTCATACCTCATTGTTTCTATATCCAAAATGACAATACACCCAAACATCACTTACACAGTTTCTCTTGTCTCTCTCCTCATACAAATGACATCTAACTTATACCTTCAGTGTAACATTTTTATGTTCAGTGGTTAAACATTCGCAACTTCGGTACAAATTGAAAATTCATTTTCCTATAATTAACTCCCTCCAGGATGGTGTGCATGAAATAGTAAAATCATAATGAACTTTGGAAACAAACTTAGAGACCATTTTGTGAAATTCTCTTATTTACATATGAGAAACTTGGCTCCAGAGAGATTCTGTGATTTGTGCAGTGAAAAAAAGAAATCATGATGTTAGAAAATTTGTTTTTGTCCAGCAAAATAGGACCAGGCAGAAAGTTGATCTGATTCCCTGGATAGTTCAGATCAAAAGAAACTGAAGTATTTGAGTTCAAAATAGCCAAACTGTATGTTTACCCTCAAGTATCAGGAGGAATTCATTTATAGTTCCATGTATACACGCTATTTGCATGCTTTCTGCTTTGTCACTTGAACATTGATGATTATATAAGCATAGCAAGTCTGATATTCATTTTTGTTAACATTTATTAACTATTTGTTACATTTAGACACTTAGCTGATCGCCACTAGGTTTTCAAGAAGTTCACAGGAAATGCATGTTGTGAAAAAAAAAATTTGTATAGATTTCAAAATGTTTGCACCCATGTAAATATTTTTAATGCAAATTCCAAAAAAAAATTAAACTGCTGCTGAAGATACCTTGACACCTTTATGCTCACAGCACTTCTATAGGGAAGCAACACTGTAAACCACACTTCATGAATTCGAAACTCTTGTGTGTGAAAAAAAATTGTGACTGGATTGTGCAAATCTATGTATCTAGTGAGAAAATTAGATGATCAAGAAAAAACTAACTGCTCTCCTGAGTGCAAACTGTACCCTAGTATTGGCAGATCACAGTTGGTAAAACATGTGGGAGAGTCCCTTGAATCCTGCGATGGTTGCTCTGTTCCCCTCGCCTTGACCTGTGTGCCTGGCTTCTTATGCCAGAGGTGTTTTTTTCAGAGAACAGCCCTTGGACTCTGGGTCTGTGTCCCTGTTCCCTTAGTCCCAAGTCAGCACATCTCTCAGATTTAGTTCAAGCTTAGGAACAAGCCCGGGGCTCTGGAGTTCCGTGCCATGATTCCCTCATTTGTGTTCCTTCCTTTACCTGGCTTCTTCATAGCTCCTCTTACCAATTCACCCCAGGATTGCTTGCTTCATACATCGCTTGCACACAAATCCTCCTCTCACACCTGTTTCTCAACACTCCCGCCTGTGATGTCCATGCTCTTGTTTTGGGTGTTTGGGAGATGTGCACATTGATGGAAAGCATCACGATCACACCCGTGTGTCTTCATCCTGTTCCTCTGTTGGATTTCAGACAGGCTGTCCGGGAATAATTCTTGAGAAACTTTGATTCTTTTTCAGGTTCCAAAGAAAGAGGTATGGTAGTATAAAAGTTGTCATAGCAGAATCGAGAGATTTCATCTTTTCAGCTTTACCTAGTGGAACCTCTACTTCCTTTACTCTCTACAGATTCACACAACAGTTAAAATAGTGCCCAGTTCACTAAAGCTCGATGAAATGATCACCCGTTTCTCTTTTCCAATTTGACCAGCCCAGTCTTGCCCCATGCAAAGCTCTCCTGAGTGGAGGGACTTGAAGTCTCATTCTCATTGACCAGAAGGATAGCACTATGTGTGAAAATCTATCCACCATCTAATTGCCAAGGCTAAAATGCCTGTGTTTTCATTTATTTGAAAGTTTAAGGGAAGTTGGTTTATTGAATTCACAATTCTGTGGGCTGAAAAGTAGCATACTTTAGTTTCTATGTCTCATGGAGCCCCCACTCCACCCCAACTGGATTCAGAAGGGCCATTGATCACATGCAGAGATGCCAAACACTTGAGGGCTAGACGACCTACTCTATAACCACCTGCTCTGCTGACATCTCACCCAACTGAGAAAACTACAGTAATTCCTTCCATGAGTGGCATCACCAGCATCTAACCACGTGTTGCCAGGTCCCAAGACTCACTCCACACTGCCTCACTGAGGACTGAGGATTCAGCATAGGAATCTTCAGGGAACACATCTTCCTCACCACAGCAGCCTCGCCGTGTCTGTCCCAACACACAAGACTTTGAGAACTCACCAGCCTCCAGGAGAAGGATGCAATACCTTTCCTGGTTAAACAGCACTGTCCTTAACCTTGATCTCTACTTGGGACGTGAGTTCATCTGCCTCATGATAAACTCATTCCCTTTTCCTCTAACTCACCACAGATTTTAATTTCCTTATGGTCAGAGACTTCATTTCAGGTGAATCCATTCACAGTGATCATTGCAGACTTTATCTTTTTATGTAATTTTGCAGAAAATTCATCTTCTTTACTTAAAAAAAATTACGGGAATATTACCCTCAGATTTGAATTATGCGCAGAAATGTCACTTAAAAATGTCACAAGTGTCATTGGTGACACCAAACTGAGTAGGTGTTGCCTCTCTCTCTCTCTCTCACCCTCTCTCTCTCTCTCTCACTTGTATCTGTTAGTGCACTTCCCAAATGTCTATAATGTCTGGGGCTGGGCCAGGACAAAGTGGGTGCTAGGACTGCCATCCGGATCCCCTACATGGGTGGCAGGAATCCAAGTACTTGATCCACCACCTGCTTCCTCTAGGACCTGCATCAGTAGCAGATTGGAGTCAGGAGTCAGCATCTCACGTAGGTACCACAAAATAAGATGGGAGTTGTTTGTGGGTTTTGTTTATTTGTTTTTTCAACTGCTGGGTTAAATGACTAAGTAAAATGTTGTCTTCTTCTATGGAAATTTTTTATCAGGATGCTCAGACCCCACTTTCTTGAAGTCCTCCATTTTCCATGCAGAGGAGACAGGGTCCACCCCAATGGAGAATTCTACTCACACAATTTGAATCTGGAGATGAATGTAGCGTACCTGGTGCCACTACATGGGCACAACCGAACTTCTGAGGGCCAAAAGGATTCATAGATGCCCTGCTTCACTAGTGAGGACATTGAGACTGAAGTATGAAGAGCCCCCATGAACTACCTCTTTTTTTTTTAAGCTATGATATAAATTAAGACCTTGACAAAAGAAACACACAGAAGCAGAAGACAGGAGATGTCCAATGTTTTCCTTCAATTCCCCATTGTGGGGTTAGTCTCAGCATTGGACCAGTATAGCTGCATCAGAGGTCAAACAATCTCATTCTGAGACAAGGGTCAAATGTCTGCCCCCGGATTATACTGGTATCAAAAGCTGTGGGTTTCAGAAGAAATTATTCAATCATGTCTCATAGGGAAGCTCAATTCTGAAACCAGATCTCCTGATTTTACAAATGAATCAGATTACCTGTTGGAGGATTTACAACTGTGATTGCGTCAGCAGCAGCAACCAGGTCCTCGCGGTGGATGTTAGGGTATCCACTCTGACACTTTGACTGCGGAACCCATGCACGTGTGTTCTCTTCCTAGGAAGGATTTAAAACCAAGTGGTAGGGCCCGGCGGCGTGGCCTAGCAGCTAAAGTCCTCACCTTGAACACCCCGGGATCCCATATGGGCGCCGGTACTAATCCCGGCAGCTCCACTTCCATCCAGCTCCCTGCTTGTGGCCTGGGAAAGCAGTTGAGGACAGCCCAATGCATTGGGACCCTGCACCCGCGTGGGAGACCAGGAAGAGGTTCCTGGTTCCCTGCATCGGATCGGCGCGCACCGGCCGTTGTGGCTCACTTGGAGAGTGAATCATCGGACGGAAGATCTTCCTCTCTGTCTCTCCTTCTCTCTGTATATCTGACTTTGTAATAAAAATAAATCTTTAAAAAAAAAAAAACCAAGTGGTAGAGGCAAGACAGTCTTAGTCGGTAGCTCTAGAGTGTGATGTCTGAGTGGGAGGTAGCTGGTGGAACCGCAGACCCAATAGGGCCTACAGCAGAGATGCCATCCCTCAATCACTACTGAGGGGGCCTGCTGTGTGTTTGTGGAGGCCACATGGGTAGATCTGGCCAGGTATGACAGGCAGACACTGTTTTGTGATGCAAGGAGGAGATAAAGAGACAGAAAAAGATGGACAGGGGGAGAAAAAGAAAGAGAGAGAGAAAAGAAAGAGCAAGCTCCCATTCACTGTTTTCACCGATTCACTCCCCAAACATCCCCAATATCCTTATGGACTGAAGCCAGGAACTGGGAACTGAGAACTCAGTCCAGGTCTCCCATATGGATGGTAGAACCTTCACCACTGCCTCCTAGGGCTGCAACGGCCTGAAGCTGGAATCAAGAACCAAGGCAAAATACTGCACCCGACTGCAGTCATCCTAATGTGTGTCTTAATTTCCAGCCCATCCTCAGACCCGACAGATTTTAGACTCAGGTATTTAGCCCTGATCTCTTAGCCCATGGTACAACTGTTGAGTGACAGTCATACTTTTTATGTTACTATAAGAATATTTGTTGACATTGCTATGTCTGAAATTATTTTGGAAAAGATTTTTCTATCTATCTAGCTATTTGTAAGACAGAAGTAGGCTGAGTTACAAAGAACACACACACACACCACACACACGGGAGAGAGAAGTATAATCACATCAACTTGAAGTGGGCAAAACTGGAGCCAGCAGCTTTATCTGGGTCTTCTATGCTGGTGCAGGCACCCAAGCACTTGGGCCACATTCCACTGATTTCCCAAGTGCATTAGCAAGCACCTGGATTTGAAATGGAATAATCATGAGTTGAAACTGTGCCCATATCGATGCCGGCACTACAGGCTTAGGAGCTTAACTCACTGCAGCAAACAATGGGGAACTAGATGCATAAATTTTAAGACATTGAAGATCTGAAGATTCTACAATGGTTTGAGCCATTCAGCTTGCTGGTGCAAAGCTTTAAGATCTTGATTTTAAGACAAATGGGTCCAGGAAGACCCTGAAGGGGCTTGCCTCTCCTCAAATCCACAGCCTCGTGAAGGAAAGAGACCTGCACAGCAGCAGGCCCTTGCTAACCTGTGGTTCACAAGGGCTAGTGATGACAGCCAGCACCAAGAACTGCTGAAAAGGACACAGAGGACATGCTTCCAGTTTCTCAAATGGCAGTCGAGAAACGGCTAAGCAGACGAGGCTCCCAGAGACCCAAAAAATGCAACTAAAATCAGGAGCACTGGATCCCTGGATAGCTAGCAACAGCACTTACATTTTTTTTTAAAGATTTTTTTATTATTACAAAGTCAGATATACAGAGAGTAGGAGAGACAGAGAGGAAGATCTTCCATCCAATGATTCACTCTCCAAGTGAGCCGCAACGGCTGATGCACGCCGATCTGATGCCGGAAACCTGGAACCTCTTCCGGGTCTCCCACGCGGGTGCAGGGTCCCAATGCATTCGGCCGTCCTCAACTGCTTTCCCAGGCCACAAGCAGGGAGCTGGATGGAAGTGGAGCTGCCAGGATCAGAACCGGCGCCCATATGGGATCCCGGGGTGTTCAAGGCGAGGACTTTAGCTGCTAGGCCACGCCGCCGGGCCCACTTACATCTTTTTAAATCTTTTTCTAAATAAAGATTTATATTATTGTTATTTGAAAGACCAAGTTGCAGAAAAAGGACACAGAGAGAAAGCTTTCCATTTGCTGCTTCACTTTGCAAATGGCTATACCATCCAGAGCAGAGCCGGTCCAAAGCCAAGAAGCTGAAGCTTTTTCCAGGTCTCCCATGCGGGTGCAGTGCCCAAGGACCTGAGCCATCCCCCAGTGTTTTCTCAGGCCATTAGCAGGGAGCAGGATCGGAAGTGGAGCAGCTGGGACATGAACCGACGCCCACATAGGATGTCTGTGATGCAGGCGAAGGATTAGCCTACTATGCCACGGTGCCAACCCAGCACTCATATCTGTAGACTAAGTGGGCATCAGGGCGCATGATCAAGACAGATTTGTGTCATCACTTCATGACATTCTAGTAAATGTTGCCTTAGTCAATATAACTGTGCCTTCTGTTAAATTATACTATGAAGATGCAAATTGATTTTCCACACTAAAATACATTCTTCAGCAGGTAAACGTGACGGCCATGGTTAAAAGTAGTATTACAGTCACATTGGCCTTCCTCCTTGGTAAGGAAGCATAGATGGGTATTTTCAGTAAGGAAATAAAGGGAGAGGCTGCAGGGTAGGCTGCACTTAGACCTGTGCCAGCGCACTGGAGAGCCGCACAAAACGTCCCTTCTCAGGCTTTGGGACTCACATGTCCTCAGATGAATACCAGCAAGGGACAAAGACCCCTTTGTGTCAAGCCCTCACAAATGTGGAATCAGTTACCAGTCGATTGAAGAACAATTGGAAGCTTTTCCTGTTTTTAAGATGGAGCTGAAACAATACCGCCTGATGACTAGAAGTTGTCGTAATTGTTTTAATTGATGTTATTCTTGTGTTATCTCAGTTTATTGTGTATTTATAAGCGTTTGCTTATCACAGGTCAGGTTTAAAAAAAAACGGGTCTTCAGTTCCATTTACATACACAGCTAACAAATCAATCATGACAGGGATGTATATTTCTCAGCCCCATTTGTTTATATCAGATGGGCCTGCCATGTGCAGTGTCTATACATTTCATGCCCACATGTTTGTACCACACAGATAATCCATCTGAGATTGATTTCAACTTCACTTTTAAGTCTGCTGGACCCACAGAGCAAATATGCATCTTGAAACAAGCTTGAGTAGTTTTTCTGCCACAGAAGAACAAAAAGAACTAATGTCGGATTTTTTTTTTTTTTTTAACTCTGTCAGGGATCTATTTTAAGTGACGTGCCTGTGGCTTGTTGCTAGAATTTGCTGGAGAAGAAAGTTGTCTTCAGAACACCGCAGTTCTCTAATTCCACACCAGGCATTTCTCTTCGCACCCCCTACAACTCTCCCGAAAAGCAAAAAGATGGTATGAACAAAGCCACAAAGACAATTACTTGAGAAGCAATGCACTCTAACATCAAGCATTTACATCACAGTTGATGGAGAATTGGCATGTTCAATTTACACTCTATTTATACATGATAAACATCTAGGCACACATTCCTACCTGGCTTTCAAATGCCCATATCCACAACCATAGCAAATGCAGTAAGGAGACATGAGGAAGAGAGTGTGTTGTTTTATCTACTCCACTTACAAACTTATCAGCCACCACAGGAAAATGTGTTTTCCTCAAAATTTCACCATGCTGATGTGTTAATTCATTTCTAATCACAGCCAGGTGGCCACTCCTGTTAGGAACCACCACCTTGGCAGCTCACTTGGGGAGATCTCCCTGGTGCTGTACAAATGGGATGGACAAATATAGACTTCAGAGGTTTGCTCTCTCGGCACCTAAATTTTCCCATCAGTCAAAATGCAAAGGAGTTTCCCATGTAAAAAGAGAACTCCAGAAGATAAATATACGTGAAGAATGAAATCTCTCCTTTAGGAAGGGCCCTTAGAAGTTGCCTGGCTCTTCCATTTTATTGAATAAATGCCCAAATCCAAACATTACCCAGGGTAGTTGTTTTGTAAGCAAATCTACTGGGGTTGGGGGAGGGGGGATGAGAGGAATTACAGTGTGCAAAATTGTATGAAAAAACCTGAAAAGGCTATTAGGGTCCATTGTGTCATTCCAGCTGCTACACAGACATACTTAGTCCATGTGTCAAAAATGCTTACTAAGTTTTTCTCTTAGAGGAAAATAAGCCATAAGTATACAATAGCCTTTGTCTCTTTCAAAGCTGGTTAGTGCAAGGCGCTGCAGATCTGTAATGAAGGTACCCCCCAGCTCTGCACCCTGGGCCCCATCTCGGGTGACTCATGGCTTGCCATGACATCGCTGGCTGTCACACATACACACACAAGTCGCAGGGGTCACTCCAAAGCTCTGTGCTGAGATGCCGATGCATCGTCAGGTGCCTTTGGATCATTCTGTTTCTTTTGACAAGCTGTTTTTCTCAGGACCTCTGGAGTCACGTATCATTCAATTCTGCACATGAAATGGACACTGATGACACTGAAGACCCCACAGCATCCCAAATGTGTAAGCCATGGCTGTAGGTGTTGATGAGGATGACTGGTCGACCAGCACCCAGGATGGGAACTGAACGTGCTGAAAGATGCTGTTAGTGGACAAGGGGTCCATTTTCTTGGGGTGATGACAAATAACCAGCCTCAAGTGGGAGTTGCTTAGAGAGAGATTTATTTACTTGTGACAAGCATGGAGAAAAAGAGAAGGTACAGTTCCCTAAAGAAAACACTTCCCAGAGAACCGCTTTGCTAGGACTTTGATGGGAAGCATTAGGGGACTGCCCAAGATGCTCATCCCTTGTTTGTGGTGTCCTGGCCACCTCTGAGTACAAAGATGCAAGAGATGATTTTCTAGAACCTACTCTGAGAACCAAGCTCAAGAGAGTCAACTTTTAGATCCTCTATCTGTGTTCCGGTACTCCCTCCTTTGGCCTAAACCCTACTGTCTGGGGAACAAAATCCTTGCTAAGATCCACACCTTAGCACAGAGGGAGACCGATTATTTTTCCATAAGCATTTACCGCTTTACTGCTGAGCGGAATGTGAACATCCCCAGGATGAGAAGAATGAAACTCCTCCAGCAAGATTAAGATCAATTTGGAGTCACCAGGGGCAGTGGATGGAGGTTGTCAGCAATAGAGCAGTTCATTTGGAAATATTCATTGATGTAATTATTAGGGCCAGATTTTCTTTTATCCATATTTCCAGATGAAAGGGGTCTCAAGACAGCTTGGATATTACCCCCTAAAATCTGGGACATCACTGCCTGCATCCTTGAAATAAAAGCTGATCATTTTGGCCTTGAATAGTCCCAGGCATAGTGTTCCTTGGTAGCTTGAATTGTTTTCTTCATTTTATCTTTTCTGGGCATGATATCCTTTCTCTCTACTGCTCTGGCTAGTGTGAACACAGGAAGTTTGGGCTGCCCATTATTTTTAAGGTAATGTGTGCATTGTCTTGCTGTTTTGGGGGTACATTGCCAATTAGACACGGCTTCCTGGCCATACTCGGTGGGATCGTGGGGTACTGAGGATTAGTCCAGCCTATTCTATGCTCACACTTGGACTGTTTCATCTAACACCCACTGCCCAAAGACAGTGGCAGGCTCTGACTTACGCTGGAGGATTTCCAAAGGGCTGTCCACTTTGTAGCAGCCTCAGCTGCATTATTCCCTGTGTTACTGCAGAATCACCTTTGTGGTGTCTTCTGCAATGTAAAACAGCTGTTTCTTCAGGTTTTCCACATCCTGAAGCAGCCCACGCATTCCTTTATCATAATTAATTTCTTTGTAGGTAGCATGCAGAGGCCCTCTTTCCAGATGGCTCCAGAAGCATGGACCACTGAGAAGGCACTAGAGGAGTCCCAGAAGCCTGTCAAAGTCTTTCCTGTTCCCAGGTTCAGTGCCCTAGGCAGGACTGTCGTTTCTTCCTATGGTACAGAGTTCCCATGAGACTCATAGCTTTGTCAGTTCCAGGTAAAGACAGAATTGCATAGCCTGACCTCCGATGACCATTTGCCATAACACTGCTACATTCTACAACCCATGCTACTTCTGCCTTAGACAGGGCTTCACTTCTGGGACCTTTCCTATTAGGGTCTGCCATTGAGGGAAATCGCGTGTTGGGGACTCTACAACCCTGGCATCAGCGTGTCAGATTCAACATCTGTCAGAGTTTTCGCAACAAGGCTTGGCACAGCACCACCTACCACTGGCCAACCAGCGTGGCCCTTCTACTGCCAGAACATTTGCCACCTGGGGTGGATCCAGCCTGGCACTGTCCCAGAGTTAACTGTGTTGCTTCTATTTCCAAGTTGCTCCATCTCACTGTTTAGAAAAACAAGATACCACTCATTTTAGGTACCCCAACACTGGGTCAGGAGCCCCCATTGCAGTTTCTTGTCTTTCAAAAACATTTATAGGACAAAGAAGTGTTCTAAGTTAGACAGTCCTGGAACAAAGTCTTAGGGATCAGATCATATTGATTATACCATCACACAGGTCAATTCTTTTTTCCTAGACCAAAGTTGAGTATCCAAAGGCAGCAGAAATTAGCATTTCCAAGAATCCCTGCAATGTTTTTCTGGTCTTGGCAGAAACAAGTTACAACCTGCCTGTATATGGTCTTGGAGTAAACTCTACCTTACCTGTTAGGCTTTCTCATAATTCCTTACATCTCCTTCCTGCCAGAAAGCTCAGGGTTTCAATGGTTTTTGTTTTTTTGTGTGTGTTTTTTTGACCAGATGCTTCCTTTGAGAGAGTAGCTTCCCAATCAAAGGCAAAGAGCTTTTGAGAGCTGGAGTGCAAAGGAATGTAAAAAGGTATTTGTTTTCTCCAACCAAATTGGCAAATGGAGTATACGGACTGGATATACTGAGATACCTATTCTGACCTGCTTCATTTCCCCTTTACCCACCCCCAAACCCTGGATAAATCTATTTTCATCAGCCCTGGGTTGTTCAGCATAGTACAGAGATGTCATGAGAAGACCTACGGGGCTTGATCTATCTCTGACAAAAATGATTCTGTTTCCAAACTGATAAGATCTCAGCTTCAAAGTTCAGAGGATCCCATTTGTGTCCTGCACCAACAAAGAGTGTGTTGTCGTATTATCTTTACAGAAAGCTTGTTGCTAGTCCATTCCATCTGACCGTGGGTATAATCCTCAGGATTAGTCTAAATTAAAATATCTTCCAGAGTGGATTCCAGACCCTTAAATGGAAGAGAATAAAAAATTCTGCTTGCTGAGTCTGAGAATTCCACCTTTGCTTGGCCTTGGCTTACACATACAGTAGTGCCTACATGCCTAACAGTGGAATGGGACACTTAGGTACAAATAGGAGCAAGTGAATTAGGACTTCAGAATTTACTTCAAAAGTGAGGGCTTCCAAAAACACCCTTCTCTTTTCTTTGATACTCATTTTGTGTAATAATCTTTTTTGTAAAATTGCACTTCTTAATAGCTCAGATGACATGGCTCCGATGTCGAGCAAAGTTTGCCAGCCTTATATTTCTAGGGTAATCCAGGACTCCTCGGGAGAGATCTGAAGTTTATCATGAAGAATCAGCCTTGTAGCTCCTGGTCTTTTCAATCTTCTGCTATCAAAGAGAATTGAAAGGAGCCAGATTTTTCCCTATGTGTGGCCTCTCTGGAACAGCTCAGCCACTTCTGTTTCCAACCATGTTCCTGTTTGCAGTAGTTTAGCTGGTTAGTCCTTAACCTATCTGATAAGCCCTTGTTGGTCCCACACTGGGGAACGGGGAATAGGGCTGCTCACCCAAGGTGGCTCCCACTCATCTTCCTGGATTACCTGGACCAGACAGGCTAGTAAGATCTAACCAAGTAACCAAGTTGCCTTTTCATCTCTGAATCATGTCTCAGTTGTTGAAAATTTTAAGGGCAATCTCCACCAAAGTAGAGGTGTTTCTCTCTCTCTCTCTCTCTCTCTCTCTCTCTCTCTCTCTCTCTCTGTCAAGATCACTGTGTGGTTGAAGTAGGTGTTAACAACAACCCAACATCCCTGGGATTCAGTGTATCAAGGAGCAGCTTGTGGTAATACTTTCAGCCTTTAAGGAAGACAGACCGATTTTCTTCTGATTCCTGCTATTTCTCTAACAGCTGAATACAAAACAGTGTCACCTCATTTTTGTTTGCTTGCTTGCTTTGTTTTCTGTGTGTATTTTTGTTGTTGTTTTGGTTTGGTTTTACTTTTATCAATGTTGCGTATCCAAACAGCTTCTAGTGAGACAGAATACCCTAATAGATTAACTCAGAATGTGGATTATTGGTAATCACTTCAGCTCCTTAAGAATACTGGGTAATGGTTAAGGATATATTCCCAAGTTCACCAATAGTACCAGCATCTTTCTCAGCAAGTTCCTTTCCCCCAGCCAGCCTTGTTAATAAAGCAAAACTAATCATCAAAATAATAAAATCACCATTTTCCACCTGTTTCCTATAGACAATTCCCAACTGAACAAAAAGACAGCATGTCAGAGTAATGGAGAAGACTAACCCAGGTGGACTTGACTCAGGAATTTCTCTGATCACGCAATCTGCAGTGCCAAACCTGAAGATTTTGTTTTGGTGTCCCCAAAAGGTTGTCCGTTTCCAGTCCCTAATTCTTCCCTGATAGCACACCTCATTTTCTATTACTTAAACAAAACACTGGGCACATTATAATAAAAGAAATTTGATATGGAATTATGGTTCTAGAGGGTGCTAAGTTGAAGAGCATGGTGCTAGCTTATGTTCAGCTTCAGGTAAGGACCTTATGCTGCTCCAAGTACATGCAGGGAATGTAGAAGGGCCAGTTAGCCTGTGCTAAAGAAAAGAAGTGATAAAAAGATCTGGATGCTTTGTAATAACCAGCTCTTACCTCCATCACAGGAATTAAATCAATCCTTTTGTGACAGTGAAGTTCACAGAACTCAGTACTTTAGCATTGAGAACCATTGCTGAATGTGGGCTGTGCTGAGGACGAACCATTCTGAAAACACAACATGTCTCACACTTCCCATCTTACACTCAATGACAATTTTCTAATCACATCAATTAAATCAGATGTTAACATATGTGGGGATATATTATGTACGCACCCTTAAAATTGGTAGTTTTTTGTCTAGCAGCTAAGATGTTGCTTGAGATATCTGAATTAAAACCCAAGTCCTCTCCTGTTCCAAGTTCCCTGCTGATGCAGCTGCTTGGAGCTAGAATTTACAGCCTAAGTTATTGAGATCTTACCACCCATGTTCAAGATTTGGATTGATTCTTGGCTCCTAGCTTTGTATCTAACCAATAGCTATTATGGATGGTTTGAGGAGTGGGTGATAATGATGATCTCTCTCTCTCTCTCTCTCTCTCTCTCTCTCTCTCTGCCAAGAAGAAGAACAAGAAGAAGAAGCCTCTTTAAAAAGATTCATTAGAAAAATTCTTCACTATGGTCTGAGACTTCCTTTTCATTTCAAGCATATCCCATAATAATAGTGCAAGACAGAGTTGAAACCATTGATATCCTGTAAAGTGTTTCTGAGGGGTGCTTGGTGAGACATCTTTCTTTTTTGTACCTATTATGGTCCAACTCACATCACAATATTTCTAATAATTAATGTTACATTTAAATATCAAATTATTCTACTGTAGGCCTACGGTTGTCACCTAAAATTGTGGATTTCTACTCGTTTGTCTGCTAGAATTCTTTGAATTCAAGAAATCAATTTTGTGAGTAGAACGCAAGTACAGCATTGCAATTGAGAAACGCCAACTTCAGAGTTCTGCTATGTGAATTTATTGCTAGTACAAAAGTGAGCAGTGGCATATAGGATCACTAGTTATAAATGAAAGCTTGTCTTTAAACAATCATTTGGAATTTCAGAATTATTCTGAAATATGTTATTTTCTCAAAGAGATCCCGGTAAGAGTGATGTAGTATAACATTAACATACTTTTATTTCTTTATGAATGACTCCAATTTACTTAGCTGAAATGAACAATTAGCAGTTGAAGGAATCTTGGATAACTATAAATACGTGAAAATGATAGGAATCCCTAAAATCATTTCACTGCTTTCCCAATAAACAAGATATATAATATATCAAAAATCAAGATTAAAAGAGCTTATTGTAATACCAGAAATTACAAGAAGAGTGAAGTCTGTAATGGGAACTAACCAGAGCTGCTGGTTTCTTGAATGGAGTAGGTGAAGTGTTGTAGAAGTAATGTGCATCGCTTCCAGTAGAAGGAACTAAATGACTCATTATGAAGACACTCATTACTGGCTGTTTCACTTAATGGCTCCATGAAAAGATGTATCAAGGGCTACAAACTTTGTGACCAATGAGAGAGGCAAGAAATAATGAGGTAAACTTGCCCAATCTTTAGGCAGATAAAATTCCAATAAGCCACAGTAGGGGGTGAGTGAGTGGGGTTGCATGTTCCTTGGTTCCAGGTGCCAAGGGTTTTCTAAAGCCTGATTGAAACCAGGAAATGAGAGAGAGAGAGAGAGAGAGAGAGAGAGAGAGAGAGAGAGAGAGAGAGAGAGAGAGAGAAAGAGAGAGACTGGGAGAAAAATAGGAACCAGTGTATCTGTAATACAATTTTATCTCTTATATAAAGCACATTTCAAAGCCCTCATCACATACTTGTTTAGACACTGTTGCATGTTATGTTTCTGTAAAACATTTCAAAGGTTGATGGAAGTTGTATATTGCATGAGTTACGAAATAATACACTGTGAACCCCCTAATAACAGATGTAATAAATGTTTTGACGCTTATTGAAGAACACAGTTCCCTCTTTCTACACTATAAAGATATATAATAGGATCCCTTAGACATATATATCTTTCTCCATTTACATAGATCCTCAAATCAGTTATTTCAGTGTATTAAGAGGATTAAGTGATACACTGGGCTATACAGATCATTGAAACTTGATTTAACAATCCCAAAACCTTCCCAATTAACATCACATTCAATTCAACCTCAGCCATGCCTTGGGAAGATGACCCCACATAGGCTTTCCTTCTCTTTTCTGACTTCTGATAGTGTTAATGCTCATCCTGATATTTAACCTAAATCTGCCCTACTGCAGGGTAAGCCTATTACTTCTTGTTTTGTCCCCATTGACTAATGAGAATAATTGGTCCCCATCCTCTGTATAATATCCCTTTATGTAGGAGTAAAATAGTTATTATGTCTCCCTCAGGTCTTCTTTTCTGTAGATTGAATGTGTCCAGTTCTCTTAACCTTTTCTCATGGGTCACATTTTCTAAACCTTTTATCATTTCTGATGCTCCCTTCAGAACTCCCTCTAATTTGTTCTGTCTGTGAAAGGCTGCCTGCCCCAAACCAAGACTCCGAATGGAACCCATCCAGTCCAAGGCAAGCTAAATAATTGCCTGGTTGGCTTTCAATGTGAGTACCCCCTAACATCCACTGCTGCAGTCCAGCTTTTCTTGGCAGACGGTCCTATTTGCTGGCATTTGATTAGGCTCTGCACTCCAACAGTCCACCTGGAGAAGGGAATTAATTGCCTTTTCTCTGAGCAATCGTCAGACTCTCCTCAACAGGGAAGTACTTGTTGGAATCTTTTCACTAACTGGATCCTTGTTTTGATATAGCATGTGTCTTTAAATAAACTCCTATATGGAGAATAAAATGCTTATATTGTTTGAGTTTTTTGTAAAGCCAATCCACCTTTTAAAAAATAGAGTAGTTTTAGGTTCACAGCAAAATGGAGCAGAAAATATGTGAATTTCCTATGGATCAGCTGTATTCACACTAGAGTCCCCCACACCAACTTCTGCACCATAGTAGCACACTTCAGTCAAGATAATGATACAACAGTGTCACCTAACTCCAGAATTAACATTAGGATTGATTCTTGGTGTTGTACACATGAGGATCTTCACACAGTTCATGGAAAAGGATATGCTTCTTCTGACCTAAGACAACCTTTATGCAAAATAAATAGATGCTTAGGTAAACACAAGTACATGCATATACTCTCACGTGTGTATATGTAGAGACTCATATACCAGTGGAAACTGGCATACAGAAAGTGAAGATATGTTGTAGTACCCATGTCTGCTCCTAAATAAAAGTTGGACTCCCAATGAGGCAGTTGAATATACCTTGACACTATAATGCTAGATTTTCTTTCTTTGCCTGTACTTACAATGCCATGATATATTTAAAGAGCAGAATGTGAAAAACTTACAACTGTTACTAAAGGTCTACATTACTATGATAATATGAAGGAAAATGGCAGGCAAGGAAATCAGAGAGCGCCAAAGGGGAGGAAACTCTATGCCTATACAACTGTATAATGGAAAGTAATAAGAGGATATTCTCTTGTAATTCCATTTGTGAACTTTTGGAAGTCCCCTTATATTCAATGGATTTTTGGCAAATGCGTCATTGTTTGTACTCCCCATTAAAAAAATCATATCAAGTTGTTTTATCGCCTTCAAACATTCATTTTGAGATCTTCCTAATTCATTCGCCCTGACCCTCACTCCTGGTAACCACTCATTGCATCACTGTTTACAAAATTTGGCTCATCCAAGGCATCATATGGTTGGAATTAGACAGGATGCAGCCTTTTTCAGATAATGCCTTTAAAAAAAGAAGTATTTATTGATTTTCATTTGAGACAGAGAGAGAGATCTTCCATCCTCTTATTCATTTCTAAATGGCTGCAACAGCCAGAGTTGGGCCCATCCAAAGCAGAGAGCCAGGAGTTTCTTCCAGGTCTCCCACAAGGGTGCAGGGCCCTAAGGTTTTTGAACTTTTCTCTGCTGCTTTCCCAGCCAATTTGTGAATTGTTGGACCAGAAGTGAAGCAGCCAGGACACAAAGTGATGCTCATATGGGATACCAGCACCACAGGTAGAGGATTATCTTGCTATGCCATGCCATCGGCTTCTGATAATACCTTTTTCAATTCTCAATATATATGTATATATTACATTTATATTTATAAAGTTCTCAGTGGTAGAATCATTACGTCATTAGTTAGAGAAAAGAGATATTTACATATGGCATGCTTACAATTCCAGAAAGCTGCCAGTCCCTTTTCAGTAATGGTATCAATCATTTTGGTTCTAAGTTTCTCTAGGGGAACTCTGCTTCAGTGTCTTCCCTTGTGAATTCCCAACATAATATCTACTGACTTTAATGCTCAACTGTTCCATTCTAAAGACTCGAAAAAGCGACACATCGATCATCAATCTTAGCTTCTAAAACATTTTAACTTTTGAAGAGTTACAACCTTAACACTGAAAAAAAAGTAAAAACATATTGTACTCTTTCTACATAGAATCAGATGTCAAACTTTCTTTAAAGTTAGAAGAAATCATAACGTTCCACTAGTGTCCCCAGAACAATTTTTGAGCCTGTGCCAAGTCATGATGGACTAAACACCCACCTGTGGCACTGGCATCCTGCAGAGGCACCGGTTCGAGTCTTGGTTGCTCCAGTTCTGATCCAGCTGCCTGCTAATTGCCTGGGAAAGCAGAAACAAATGACCCAAGTGCTTGGGATCCTGCACCCACATGATAGACCTGGAAGAAGCTCCAGGTTTCTTTCTTTGGTCTGTTCTAGCTCCAGCCATTGTGACCATTTGGGGAGCGAACTAGCAGTTGGAAATTCTTTCTTGCTCTCTGTCTCTCTTTCTCTCTATATAAATCTGCCTTTCATATAAAAATAAATAAGTCTTGAAAAACTACTTCCAATTCCACCCAGCTGAGACCCAGACACCATTTCAATCCATTGTGAATTTTCTGACCCATAGAATCTGCATATCATAAAATAATTTATGGTATTTGTTTCATGGCTATAGGTAATTGGAAACTTCACAGTGCAGTTCTGAACAGTGTCAATCTAGCCAAGATGAAGAGGTGTTGAAATGAGTGCCCTGAGCTTTCCGGCTAGTTGGAACAGCTTTAATACCTACTGTCCACCAAAAGGGCAAGGCAAATACTTCCAAATACACAGCAAATACTTCCAAATACTTACATGGGAAAACCCATGCAAGACGTGTACTCCAACAAAAAACACTGAGAAAATGACAACAACCCAACACACATTTTTTTATCGAGATTTTGATTTCCATTAAACAAGCTACACTTCCTTCAAGATAATCTAAGTACACATCTCATTTTTTAGAAGCTTCTTTCCAGGACTTTAAGCAATAGCAATTTGTGGCAACATTTCTCACTCTCCAAAGACACACATTCAGAAGATGGCATTGGTCTGAAATACCATTACATATAATTTTTTCATACAAACCACTTCTGCCGACACAATGCCATCAGTGTGCAAGCCAAGTTGACATCTGAGTCAGGAGACTATTGGCTCACTCGCTGTTGCCATGGGTGGCCTCTGAAAGCTGCCCTTGTTTCACTTCTTTCTCGTGCCGTGTGAGGAATGAAAAGTCAGCAAACTGTACAGCAAGGTATTAGTCATTAGCCAGGGAACTTCCTGCGTGCGCCTCCTCTTCCCTTCCTGGAGATGCTGTGAGCCAGGTGATCATTAAGCCTCAGCCCAGATGCTGTGAGACAGCGCTTGCCGCACTTTTTATCATCACACCTTTCCTTTCAAAATAGGATCCAAAGGTCATCAGAGTATAAAAGGGCTTTTCTTTCCTCTGCCTGACTTATGCATAGTGGAGTTTTGGCTTCTGGAACAGTGGAATCTCTTTTTCCCCTTTTTCTTTTCAGACGTTCATGTTCAGTGTGCAGGTGTGGCTGAACTAAATGCCAAGCTAGTGCCCTGCAGTGTGGTAGCCCACCTGCCACCCAACTTCTGGTCACAGAGATTTGAGCTATTTAATTTTGGAAATGACATTTCTGCACAGTTCTTCCAAGATAGCAGTTTATGTCAATCATCCAGGAACTCCTTCTGCAATGCCAATGTCAAGGGGTTTGAATCTCCTGTTGACCCTGGGGTGACGGGGCTATCTGTCTTTCTCTTCTGTGCGGTGCCTTTCAGAGCATACAGAAAAGTTTACTTCCCAAGGAATTTTCCTTGTGATCTCACATCTAATTTGACCCTCCTTTTATAGTTTCAGAGAAAAGGGGCACTCTGCTCTTTTTACTGCTAGGAGGAAGCACGCATCTACGCATGCCTGACTCCATTTTGCAAGTGTTTCTTATTCTTTCTATGATCTTATGCCGCAGAAATCCAGTTCTGTTGATGGGAGTTGATGGCGATGATAATGGCCAGCACACCCACATTTAGGAACAACAGAACGCAGTGGCCTGCCATGAAGAGATGTGAAAACACATCTACAAGGCAGGTTTCCACATAAGCACTCTAAAATCAAAAACACAAAACCACAGTTAAGTTAGTAACAGTTAATACACTGGTTGGGATACCCTCATCACGAATGGGAATGCCTAAGTTCACATCCTGGCAAGCCGACTGCTTCCCATTCTAGCTTCCTGCTAACGTGCATCCCAGGAGGCAGCAGGTGACCGCTCAAGGTCTTGGGTTCCTGCCACATGTATGAAACATCGAGATGGTGTTCCAGCCTCCTGTCTTTGCCCTGACCTGGCTTGTGTGGAGTGAACTAGTGAACGGCAGATTTCGCTCTGCTTCTCCCTGTCTTTGCCTCAGTTTCTCTGTCTTTAACTGTTAGGCATTTAGCAATTTAGAGTTCTTACATTGTTACACGCAGCCAATTCCGGCAGCCAAGTCCTCTTTTCAGGATTAGTTTACCCCAAGCCAAAATCCCAGACACAGCAAGGTGCTCAGCAGGTCCTTTATTCCAGCAGGGTAGTAATGAGAGCAGGTGTGGAGGGGGAGAAAAGTGGAAGGAACACTTTTCCTGCCAGGGTGGTAGTATGCGGGCTGCCAGGGCAGGGGCGGGGACAAGATGGAGGAGGACAGGGAACGGGATGGAGTAGGTGGGAGAGGGAAGAGGGAGAGAGAAGGGCACCCAGAGACCTTCATGTCATTCAGGTGACCCCGCAAGATGGGGGCTGGGATTGGGAGGGATTGAGGGCAGGTCCCAGGAGATTGGTGCCTGAGATTGTCACAGGTGATTGCCTAAGGATGATTGGTAAGTGGGTGGCGTTGGGAGAGGGTCCGGAAGAGATTGAGGGTACGATTATTAGGTAAGGCACCAGGTTACTTCTGATTGGTGGATAGGCGAAGCAACACGAATTTTGTGAGCAGCAGGAAATGGTGCAGGGTCCTAGATGGCATGTTCGAATCACTCCTTACATTAACAATATAGATTAATTGTTTAATTAGAAATCACTATATGGCTACAAATAAAAAAAAACTTTTTTTCACCCATATTATTGTGAGCTTTGAGAAACAGAAATGCATGGGGGTGCTGAGGGAAAATTACATCTGCGTTCCTATCTCTTCCCCCAAGTGTACAGCTGGGGTTTTTTCATGTGTCACTCAGGCAAATCAAACATCTGGATCTGAAGGGCACAAGGACAAGGATGTTAACAATAGGTAAAATACTGAAGGGGGAAAAAGCAAATTTTGACACTGTTGACATTCCTTGACTCCGTTTAGATATGTAGATGCTCTGAATATTTTTACTTTAAAATAGTTGACAAATCTCATACCAAAGTGCAATGAAGAGGCATTGTCATCCAGAAAGGAATATAAATGCTAAGGGAGGTGCAGGCCGCAGGGAGCCCTGTCTGTGGCTCTCTTGCCCCACTCTGCAGGGATAAGCAAAGACTCCTTTGCAGCTGCCTCCAATCACCCCTTCCAGGGTCAGGGTTCCTGGACACAGTGTTGAGCCTTCTCTGTACCACCCAGCCAGCTTTGCTTGAGGACAGAAAGAGGTGCCGCTCGTCTAATAAAAGAACTTAACTCGCTTTGAAAGGAAGTCCCATTTTGCTAGGCTGAGGCAACAGCCTGGCCAATGCATAGCTGTGGCTAGTGCCAACCGGGACTCACACAGGGCTGCAAAAGCCCCTGGTCTCTTCCACACACCAGGCTCTTTTTCTGTCATGGGGACAGTCTGCTTTCCTTGCCATTTGCATGTTTGGTGTTCCCTGGATTAGAGAGACAGGCCTTTATGAGGGCAAGTACACTTCAGAAAGTGCAAGTCCACAAAAAAAGTGGAATGAAAAAGTAAATTTAGAGTAAAATGATTTTCAACTTCATAAATAAAACAGATCTTCAAAAGTTTGTGAAAGGGCAGGCAGTTAGCCTGATGATGGTGATGTTTGGGCCTTCTGTTGGAGTACTGGAATTCAGTACCTGGCTCCAGCTCATGAACCCAGCTTCCTGTTAATACCTACCCCTGAAGGCAATCACATGAATCACACAGTTGGATCTATGCCACCCACCATGTCGGAGACCTGGATTGAAGTTCTGACTAGATTATTGAAATTCTAAAAAAGATTTATCTATTTATTTTGATAGAGTTGCAGAGAGACAGTAACTTTTGCCCGCTGATTCATTGCACAGTTGACCACAAGGGACAGTGCTGGATTTCAACCAGGAACTAAGAGCTTCATCCTAGTTGGGGCAGGGGCCCAAAAGTTTGGGTTTACTTGCACTGATTTTCCTAGACTACCAGAAGGGAGCTGGACTGAAAGTATAACAGCCAGAACTCAAACCAATGCCCACATGGGATATCAGAATTACAGGCAACAACTTGACCTGATAGGCTACAATGCTATTGCCAATCAAGAACATTTCATGGGAATGTATATTGTGAAAAAACTAAGTATGTCTTCCACAAGTTTTTGCATGAAAATAAGCTTATTTTTCAATTCCATTTTTTCTGCAAGCTTTTGGAAGCACTTTCATGCTTGTCTGACTGGTAAAACAAGTAAATAAACTGGTATTTTAATTCCTATTTGACTTGCATTTCTTGAGCATGTAACGAAAAACGGGATAAATGGTAGAATTCTATCAACAAAAATCACATCTCTCCAACAGGGACCGTGAAGTAACAATTGGCATTTACTGCGCACATGTGCAAACCACATTTAAACTCTGAGGAAGGGCTTTGGAGGTGCCCATCTTCTTCAAATAACTTTTCATCTCTCTCCAAAAGAAGAGTATTCTGAGGCTCAAGTCTTCATAAATTTCATTTCCTTGAGGCTACTCCAAATCGCGTGTTCCTTCCCATAACTCAGTGAAAGTATTGCGAATGCACAAGTTTATTAGTCAGTGTTTCATTTTCCGGTTAAAAATTAGATTTTTGGAGTTTTAGGGCAAACAACAGAAGTCCTGCCTTCACCTGCTAGTTTGATATCTATTCAGGAATCAGGCACAGGAGATAAAAGTTAAGGGAAATACCAGCTATATGACTACTAAGCTGATTTAAGAAATCATTTAGACACGTAGGATTCCCCACAAGCCAAGTCTATGCATATGAACAGCACACACATGGATGCAAAGCGTGTGACCCTCACCAGGCACTGATTCTACCTACAGCACCCGAAATCTAGACTTCCCAGGTTCCAAAACCAGAAGGAAGTTACTATAGTTGCAGCTACCCAGCCCCTGGCATTCTGCTACAGCAGCCTAAGACAGGCTTAAAACCTGAAGCTCTTTTGAGGATTACTCTGAAATAAAATCAATATGAGGTCACACATGTGATGTGTTTGATGCAGTTGACCAGAAGGGCCTGATAGCCCTCTAGCAATGGCAGCTGGACAGAAGCTTGGGAGAAATGCAGGCACAGTTGTGGAGATACTGAAGGCTTCCACGTGGTACACCCTCACCCTTGCATCTTTGGCTCATCACCTCCATGGGCCACTAAAGTCAGGACAAGAATGATTGGCAAGGTGATCGATAGTTAAGATGCTGCTTGCCATAACCACAGTTCAAATGGGAGTTCCTGTTTGAATTCCGGTTCCAATGCCAATAACCTACTAAAACACACCCTGGGATGTTCAAGTCCTTCGCTTCCTGTCACCAACGTGGGAGACCAGGGGTGAATACCAAGTTCCTGACTATTGCACATAATTGGGAACTGAAGCAAATTTATTTGAGAGACAGACACACAGAAATTTGAATTATCTTCCAAGTAATTTTTAAAAGCAATGAAAGGTTTTTATTTCATTTAATGATATAGCATGATGCCAAGATAGACATCTAGGTTTCCCTACCAGCCTGTGTACCTGGCTTGTGTAGTCAAGCTTTAAAGGTTTGAGTACAAAGTGTTCATCTTACCATACTGCTACCCCTGTTCTTTGGTAGCTCCTGTGCACAGAACACAGAATCCCTAGGGTGATGTGCAGGAAGTCCATAGCTCATCTGGTGAATGAACAAACTGTGGAGAGTCAATGTACAGGGAATCCTTGGAATGCCTGTCTCAAGTCTGTCCCAGGCAAGTATTCACCCAGCATGCCTATGAAATGATGAATAATTTTGCTCCTACCAACCATATTGCCAAGACCCTATTGCTATGTACTTTGTAAAGGGTAAGTTTTGGGAAATTGAAGTGACCTTATAAAAAAACTATTCATTCGCTTATTTTGTACATATGCAAGCTTTCAGAAGAAAATAACCTCTGAAAATATATGAGCAGTTGTTAGCAGTTTATAATCCCAAATCATATTTAACTTATTTTGCACCAAAGCTAATTTCTTTCAAAAACAAAGATTCATGGGGGCTGGCATGGTAGTGCATCATGCTAATCCTCCACCCAGTAGCACCAACATCTCAAATGGGTGCCAGTTCATGTCCTGGCTGCTCTACTTCAGATCCAGTTCTCTGCTTATGACCTGGTAAAGCAACGGAGGATGGTCTAAAGTGTTGACACCCTGCATCCAAGTGGGAGACCTGGAAGAAATTCCTGGCTCCTGGTTTCTGATCAGATAAGTTCTGACTGTTGCAGTCATTTGGGGAATGAATCAGCAGATGGAAGATCTTCTCTCTCTTGTTCTATGTAAAAGTTACATTTCAAATGGAAATAATCTTACAAACAAAATCAGAAATTCTTGGGGTTTTATTTGGTGGGAGAGATTGTTCCAGGAACAGCTCTATGTTTTGCCTCAACCGTAGCCTCAGCCCTGGGAATGAGCTCTCTCGTGATGAATGCACTATAGCAGGTGCACGGTGCTGAGGGAGGTCAGCATGGGCATGGCACCTGCAGGGAGGAGTCAGCTTTGCAGAGAGCCAAAGATGTTCTGGCCAACGTGAGAATAAACAACCATCACCTGAAGAATGGGTCCAGCGAGGTGGCGGCCAAGCACACGGACAGAAATTTCTAAGGCAGAGGGGGCCAGTCTGATGGAGGGAAAAAAAGAGAGTTAGAAACGGGAGGAGAGACCTAAGAGAAGCCCTTTCTGCTGTTTTACTTCCAGAATAACCCACTAGGGTGAGGCTGAAGCCAGGAAGCAGGATCTCAATCCAGATCTCTTATGTGGCTGGGAGGACTCCAATCGTTTGTGTCATTGCTGCTGTCTGGCAGCACCTACGCTAGCAGGAAGTTGAAATTAGAATCTGAGCTGAAAATCAAACCCAGATATCCTAAGGCAGAGCATGGGCACCTTAAAGCAGCTTCCCAGCCACTAAGCTGAACTTCTGACCTGAAAGTCAACAGATGGCAGGTTTGGCAGAACACAACTTTACTCTAAGTCATGGGGCATCTCAGCACAAGCAAAGAGAGTTTAAAATGATGTAAATCATACCAAAGATTCTCTGAAGCTGATAAATACCTGAGAAGATAAGTTAATACATCCCTTGGATAGGTGAAGAATAACGATGCCTACAGAACAAATTGAAGAAATAAACCTGCAGTCACTTCATCTCGCTAGGGTAACTTTCCTTTGGCTAGGAACTTGTGATTGAAAAATTTCTGAATCTGACCTAGAGTTTGGAAATCACAGTTCCTTCGTAAAAACAATTTGGCCAAGCAAAATCCTGGGCAAATTCTGTTTCAAATTCCCTTAGCTTCCTCGGGAGCCATCAATTTAAGCTACCTTCTGTCTGAATTTCCCCTGCCAACAATTTGCTGCTTGATCATTATTTCCAATTGCTAAAGTGACCCTTAACTATGACTGCTGGAGAACTCCCTGGATCCCTCAAAGCAATAGAGAGATCCTAGAACAGTGGGATTTCTTTACCAGCCTTCAATGAACGCTTAGGTAATCACGTTTTCTCCTGCCCTAAATAAGCGCTTGGTATGTGACATCAAGGGGTGAGATATTCCACATCAAAACAAGCTGCTGCCCATAAAGACCCATGTGTCCTGCTAAAGGCTGTCCTTTATAGCATTTAAAAGTGACACTTTCTCAGTTTTATTCTCTCTCAAGAATGTTGTAGGAGAAATCTATGCTGGAGTGGCCAGAAAAGGATATCATCTATTTGTGTATACAATAGTCTCCTCTTAACCTTGAAGGACATGGTCTAAGATCCCTAAATATTACTGGAGAGTCCAAGTACTGGATGTGGGTAGTACCAAGCCCTATAAATATTGTGGGCTTTTTTTTATATTTACACCTATAACAAAACTTTGTTTCTTGCTTAAAAGGAAGGACTTTACAGCCTATCCATGGTGGTCTAAATTACCAGCATCGTACTCACACTTTCATGCCATTATTAAGTAAAACATAGGTTACTTGACCATTAACAGTGAGATCTGACCGCAGTGAATTTGATAACCTTGATGACTACTAAGTGACTCGTAGGTAAGTAGCATGCACACGGATGACTTGTGTCCTGGGTGGGACAAAACAGGAAGACATAAGATTCCAGAATACCACTCAGAGAATGACATCAATTTAACATTTACAAATTGCTTATTTATTTATGCAAATTTTCATTTAACATTTTCAGAACACCGTTGACTGCAGGTAGCCGAATCTGTGGATTAGTGGACGGCTACAAACTATTTTAAGATGTATTTTAATTATTTAAAACAATGTTACAAGCAAAAAGGAAAGAGAGAAAGAATCTTGCATCCACTGATTCACTCCTCAACTGACGGCAACAGGCAGGTGTAGGCCAAGCCAAAACCGGAAGACAGGAATTCCACTCAAGTACCCGACATGAATATCAGAACCCCAACTACGTGGACACATGCTCTGCTGCTTTCCCAGGTACATTTAATAGGAAGCCTAATCAGAAGAGGAACAACTGGGACTTGAACACATGCTTGTATGTGATGCCAGCACATTAGGTGGCAGCTTAAGCCATTATATTACAGCACCAGCCCTTAGAATTATCACCTTCAGGATGAAACTCAGGAAGGACACTTTGACTCTTGTGCCAAAAGCGAAAATGAGTAATGCAGAGAAAGGACTCAGTTGTTCATTCTTGCACCTGCATTGCAGTGATTCTTCAAGGTCTCTGCCCAGTTCCTCAGGGTTTTCTCAAGTGATGGAGGAATGTTACAGTCAACCCCAGTGAAAATCAGCAAGAGAAGCTGGGTTTTTTGTTGTTGTTGTTTTAACTCGTATCGTGCGAGTTCAGAAAGAGCATTTATGTGTGCTGATATGTGTAGAAGCACGTAATCATTCATGAATGTATTCATTCAACATCTATGAATATCTTCTGTATACCAGACACTATTAAAACTCTGGGGACCACGCAACAAGCAGATCTAGATGTTGGCTCTGGGAGGACCTGATAGATCAAAGAAACAGACATGCGCACACCTCACTGAGACACGATGATTGGGATACAATCTCCCTGCTATGAAAGGACAGTGCAAAGAGCAACCGCTGCCCAGGTGACATCAGGTCAGGCTCCGATGGCGTGTGATATCTGAGTTACACTCAAATGTGTTTCACATCCTTAGAATCACTTCAGTTGAAAAAAAAAAAAGGAAATACATTTGAATTTTTTTTCAAATTTCAGTTGATAAATGAAAGCACATATAGCTGGATCAATAAAAAAACCACCATAGAATCACAACTTACAAATTTTAAATATCACACAAAAAAGTTTCAGTTACCCAAATCTTAATGTTTAATAGAAAAACATACCACTTAAATAAGGAAAAGGCCTATTGAATCATTTCAAACTGAATTTATTTTCTGATTAAGAGTGTTGATCATCCACAAACAAGGAATATAAATGCATGCATATGCCTCTTCATTCACAATCCAAACAGAAAAGATCAAGAAAGAGACTTAAAAATTATATTCTACAAACATTTTTTTATTGAAAACCATTGAATACCTAATGTTGAAAGTGTATTATTATGACTAAAACCCTCATGGTTTACCATAAGATCAGGTGAATAATAAGGCAACATTAAAAGTCATGGGACTTTGAAGGGTTTTAGTAAATATTTAGATGAGATTGAATTCACTAGAGTGTTAGTGCTAGAAATATTTGACTACATAGAAATTCCCTGAAAACTGAATGTTGCAACATTTAGTCAACTGTACCTGAACCTTTCTCCTTACCTGTTTTGTCCACATTCTCACCCCAACTCCAACTCCAAGGAAGGCCACCCAATGCAAAATGGTCACTATATTGGATTTCTCATTCTTGGAATCATCACAGAATATTTACCAGCACATATAATCTGAAGGTATAGAGGGGAAACAAAAACGGACTCGGTTCCTCCTGCTAGGTGCTTACAGTAGAGGTTACTTCCGTGACCCTGAAATGTGTGTGATTTCTCCCAGCAGCAAGCAAGCAAGCGATTCTGCCTTAGACATCAGCGTCTTGACCTCTAATTCAATTTACCTCTGACATGTCAATCTGCAGATAGGATCAGCCCTCACCAGACCTCCAGAATATGCTGTCAGGCGACATTCCCACAATCCTCCTCTTGGATTTGATGAATTTGCTTGAGATGCTCACAGAGGTCTGGGAAACACTTCTGTTTATTATTTTTTCGTGAAAGAGAATTCAAGGAGTGCAAATAAGATGGTGAAGGAGATACACAGGTGAGCTCCGGAAGGGTCCCAAGCAAAGGATTCCCCACGTCAAAAACTGGAATGATGCTAAGGCTCCCTTCTTTCACATCTCTTAGGTCTGTTGATAACATTTCCAATACACATTCCAAATGTCTTCGTGTATTCTCAGCCCTACTACATTGAATCAACTTGTACTATACTAAGTCATTACTTTCTAATGCATTTCAGATTCAGCTCCAATATTCACCAAGTAGCCTTTATAGAGCATGAATAAAATCACTCGTTTCCTTTGCTCAAAGCACTCTAGTGTCTGTGGTCTCCTCCAGATTCTCACCCATGATCTGTGAGGATGCAGATAATGGAAACCCTGTTCTCCAAGATGATGGCCCCTTTCCCTTTAGACTTGCAATGACTTCCCTGCTGTTCTGCAGACACACCACACACTCCCACATCTAGGCATCAGCATTCTCTGCTCCTTCTACACAAAATGTTTTTTTTTCCTCAGATAGCCCCAGATATTTCAAACTCACTTTCTTCAAATTTATGTTCAAACCGTCTTAATCTAGAAATCCCAATATAAGCAAAACACCCCAGCACTCGCCATCCTTCATCATTCTATAGCTTGAATTCGTTATTTTTGTTAAGATTTATTTATTTTTATTACAAAGTCAGATATACAGAGAGGAGGAGAGACAGAGAGGAAGATCTTCTGTCCGATGTTTCACTCCCCAAGTGACCGCAATGGCCAGTGCTGCGCCAATCCGAAGCCAGGAACCAGGAACCTCTTCCGGGTCTCCCACGCGGGTGCAGGGTCCCAAAGCTTTGGGCCATCCTCGACTGCCTTCCCAGGCCACAAGCAGGGAGCCGGATTGAAGTGGAGCTGCCAGGATTAGAACCGGTGCCCATATGGGATCCCGGAGTGTTCAAGGCGAGGACTTGAGCCGCTAGGCCACGGCGCCGGGCCCTACCACTTTGTTATTTTTATGTAGTATTCTAATCAGTTATTATAGAGTGGAAACTTTTAAAAAGAAAAGTTGCTTTTCAGAACTCTAACACCTGCTGGTATGGATGTAGGGAGAAAGATACCCTGCTTCACTGTTGGTGGGAAGAAAGGCTAGTACAATCACCATGAAAATCAGTATGGATCCTATTCAGAATCCACTGGCTGACAGTCTCTTCATGGTTGGGGTTCTGAGATCAGCAGTTCAGTTGGAGGGATCTCCAAGGAAACTTCATCTGAGATGATCCCAGGCCTGATTCTTGTGCGAGTTTGCTAGTACAGAGTCCGACACCATCTGTCACACCAATCAGCTTATGCTCATGCTGGTCGTTGGGATTGCTGGGTTTGTTCTGTTTCCAGCTCTGTCTTCCTCGTGAACCAGCAGGTGTTGTAGTCCAGTTCGATCCTGCCCACTTCATACTCGGTCCTCACGCAAACCGGTTGGAGCTGCAGCCTGGTTGGGGCGACTCCCCATAACCCCCACCAGTTCTGCCCCCTACCCTGGTTCCCTTGCTTGCCACTACGCACTGCAGGCAGCAATCCAGAACTGATGAACTATCAAAACTGTATGAGCAGGACCCTCAGAGCGCGCCTCCCGTTGGGGATCTGGGATGGGTGGGAGGTTGGGTGGGGCTTTTCCCTTTGTTTTTTTCCCTGACCCCAGATACAGGGTAAAATGATATTGATGTGGAAACAATGGTATTACCCACTTTCACCCTGTAGCCCTTGACACTTTGTTCCCTAATCAACTAAGTAAGATTATTAAAAATAATTATAAAAAAATAAAATAAAAAAAGAAATTACTTTCAAAATATTAAAAATTCCAGTTACCATATAACAACAATTTCACTCGCATAGTAGTATATGTAAAATAAATTAAAACGCGTGTACACAACCCCTCTGCGTGACTGCTCATAGCAGCGTTATCTGTGGATAAAGTACATGCATTCAAATAGATGCTCATTCTTCAACATAAAGGAACAGGTGTTGGTGCATGGTACAATGTGACAAATGTTTAAACTATGGCGTGAAAGGAATCGCTTACAAAAATATTGTATGATTCCATTTTGTGGAACATCCGGGATAGGTAAGTCAAGCCAATAGCAACAGGAAATAAAGTAGTGACTGCCTAGGACTCGCTGTGTGTGTGTGTTGGGGATGAGGGCACTATAGATAAATCAGAGCTGATCATTAAAGACCAAAAAATTCCGGATCTGGCACAGTAGCCTAAGAGCTGAAGCACTCACCTTACACCCACCGGGGTCCCATCTAGGTTCTAATTACGGCAGCCCCACTTCCCATCCAGCTCCCTGCTTGTGGCCTGGGAAAGCAGTCGAGGACAGCCCAAAGCTTTGGGACCCTGAACCTGTGTGGGAGGTTGGAAGAGGCTCCTGGCTCCTGGCTTCGGATTGGCTCAGCTCCGGCCGTTGCCGCTGCTTGGAGCGTGAGTCATCGGAGTGAAGATCTTCCTCTCTCTCTCCTCCTCTCTCAATATCTGACTTTCCAATTAAAAAAAAAAAAGGAAAAGAAATCTTTTTTAAAAAGACTAAAAAGTTTCAGAGTGGGGTGATAAAAATGCTCTGAAGTTGATGGCGACAATGCTTGGACCATGTTGCAAATATAGTATCTGTTATCTTTTAGTATCCCAGGTTATTGCCTCTTTCTCTGAAAGTGAAAACAAGAAAACAACGTACTGTATTCTGTTCACTGTTATTCATATAGCACCTACACTACTGCCTGGCACACAATAGACACCAATGAGCACAGATCAAAGTAAGTCATATGAAAAGATTTACATAAGGAGTTTTGATGAAGATCAGCAGCGGTTCCTATGTGGCACACTGTGCATGTGTGATTCTTCTTATAATTTTGGTGACTTTGTACATAACCAATCAATCATACTGATTATGTAACAGTGATATTAATTATCTTCATGAAATTGGTATCGCTTTCAAAAGAATCCAACTATCAGAGAAACATCTGTTTGTCTCACCTCTGTGATGTTTTTTCTTGTTTTAATTTCACTACTGAAAACAAAATGCCACTTACACTTACATTTTTTTTTCCAAAATTGAAGATTTCACATTGCTCATGCAATGGAATATTAGGATCTCTCACTTAAGGCTTTTTATAGGTGCTGCCATATCAGAAAGATGTAAATATATATATTTGGTTATTTATTTCCAGGGGGTGGGGTTGGCTTGAAAACACACTAACACTAAAAAAGCAATAAAGTTTGGAAATTGATGGCATGTTCAAAATACAAACATGTTTCCCACTTGAATATCCCCTAATAAGTGTTCAGAGACCCTTTTTCAAAGCACAAAAATTTCTCAATAATCATAAAACATAAGTCATTTGAGTTACACTTACTGATTTGACAATAAATATTTGCAAGACGCTGTTTTCTTCAAGGCAGGCGTAAATGTTTCCTTTTTCTACAACCAGTAGAGCACACAAGAAAAATACAATAAAATCTATTTCATTGTTAGCCAATGGATAATAGATTTTGGAAACTATTAAGGACTCATGTTTTTCACTACTGTGCAAGCATGACAAGGTTTTTTTTTAAAAAAATGCATAAATGTTTATATTAAATGTGCAGTAATTGAGGAGAGCACAATCAAAGAATATTGTCATGTCTTAGTAGCTATAAAAGATGGATTATTTCAAACAGAGTGGCTGTGTGGAAAGCTAGTGCTGTTTCAGCATTCTGTTCTTTCTATCTAGGGTTATCATGGTAAAGCAAACGTTTTTACCTGGGTTTTGGAAAGCGGTGAACTGACCTGACCTTCCTGAAGTTGCTACAGATGCCATGGCGGTGATTGTGTATGTGTCACGTCAGTGGACAAGCATGGCTTGAACTGATGCTTCACCACAAAGTTATCGTTCTATAAGAATCTGGAGAGTGACTTGGGAGAATGAATTGAAACTAACTACTCAGCTATTAAACAAAACAAAATGCAGTTCTTTGTGGCCAAATGGGCCAAACTGGAAACCATAATGCTAAGGGAAATGAGCCAATCCCAAAAGGTTAAATGCCACATGTTTGCCTTAATTTAAGATGATATGATGTTATGTATAACATGTTATGTTTTGAATGTTATATGTTGTGTATAAACTAAAATTGAAGTATAGGTGAGGTGGTCACAGAAGGTGACTGGGAACTCGCATTTACTTTTAACATATTGGTTACTCATTACTATGTCAATTAATTCCATAATGATGTAAATTTTTGCTGATGGTATGTTGGAGCTTTCAATTGACTGGGATGATACTCTGCTGGCTCTGTCTTCAGACCAGAGAGGGTATACCTAAGAAGCCGTTGAACTTGACGGGACAATAAGATGCTGGACTCTATGTTTGGTATACGCTTGCAATGGGGGAATCTCAACTGAACTTGAGCTGTGGTTATGCAACAAGGTGGAGGAATCCACCATGGTGGGAGGGTTTGGGGAGGGGTGGGAGAACCCAAGTATCTATGTAACTGTGTCACATACTACAATGTAATTACTGAAGTTAAATAATAAATAATTTTTTAAAAATGTAAAACAAAAACAAAAACAAAAACAAAAACAAAAAGAAACTAAATACTAACTCACATCAAAATATTTAGCATTTTGACATGAAAACTACTCCTCGCTAGCTTTCAGCCAAAAGTCAAATCAGAACTAGAGAAGCTCTAAGTCACGTAGGCATGATAGATTTCAGAAACACAAGAGGAAGAATGTATACAATTCTGCTTTGAGTTGAATGTGTCCTCCAACAATCATATGTTATAAACTGAAGCCTCCCAGGAAGTGGGGCTAATGCCAGAAGTTTCTATTTTGGAAATTGCACCCTTACACACAGGCATGTTCATTTCATAAGGGGATTGCAGATTGTGAATCGGTCACTTTCGGTCTTGGAATGATGCCTTCTTGACGATGCAGCAAGATTGACCCCACACCCTAGATTTCCCAACTTTCCATCCAAAGTCAATCTTCATTCCTTGTAAATTACTCCTGTTCCCTACCAGTAGCACAAAAGCAGACTAGGGCAAATCCTTAGTCTTCCTCTCGAATTTGTTAAAAGAGCATACATTTCTCTGATCGAAAGAAAAAAAAAAAAAGCACTATTGTCATTTGGAGCTGCTTATTTGGAAGTATGGCTTTAAAGGAGTGAGCTGTGTTCCCTGACCACTTCATGTTTGCTCTGATGCTTCGGACTGAATTGAGCAACCACTTAGGTTTGAGGGTATTTCTTTTGTCACACCCTAAAATCCTTCCCCCCGAGTTCCATGTTTCGCAACTACATTCTATCTCTTTTCATTGAAAACCAGAACCCTCTGAAGTCACATCAGGAGCTTCAGCTCACATCTGTCTTGCGATGTTTGAAAGATTTCACTGAGTCTTTTCTTCATGCCATTCCATATTTTAACATGAGGACACTGCTAAGCTGATTCTCTCTTTCTTTTTGCACCCCAGGCACCTGAAAATAACTTACCCTTCACCCTCCCAGTGTCCCTACAAAAAGAATGCTGGCTTAAACTGCCCATTTTCACTACAGTTGGATTTTCACCTGTCAAATAGACGAAAGGAAGGTGGCGTCTCCCAGCTGTGACCCTTGAATCTCTGCGCTTCATCCCACTCGTTTGTCTTATCTTCTAATGTTAATACTCCTCTCTCACCTTAGAGAGCACTTTCATGTAACTTGTTCAATTTTCACTTCCGCTGAACGTGCTTTTTACCATCGTCAGTGCTATGCTTACAACTGAGTAAGAAGAGTTAAACTACAACAACAATAAAACTAAAATTGGAAAAACAATGACTTCTGCCTTCAGTTCACAGAAATTGAACGTCCAAATAGCAAGGATTTCAAGAGGAAAAACTGAATCTCATAAAACGCCTTAATGTCAGGAGTATGTGGGGGGGGACGCGCGGACGGCACATTGCCCTATCCTCTGATCCTCAAGGTCATAGCTATTCTAAGTTCTAACAGCGTGTATTCTCACTCAGACAACATCCCATTTTCCTCTTTAGCCATAATGATGAGTTTTAACCATACATGCTTCTTTTCATATTAAATATTTCAATACTCACATTTGGAAGTCATTAAATCAATTTCTATTCTTGTATTTCTAATATTTCTGTGTGCTTTTTATTTCATGCTTTTTAAAAAAAGATCTGCTTTGTGGTGGCAATATTACAATAAATAGATTTAATTTGTTAAC